>NW_020954553.1:17597599-17631523 GCF_900497805.2 Vombatus ursinus | reverse complement strand
AGGAGGCTTTGCTGGTCCTGCAGCATCAGAGGCATGAGTGGCCCCTCTGTGCATGTACTCTGTGTGTCCCAACCACGTGTGTGCCCTGCCTTTAAGTCCTGTATGTATTATTCTTATGAATGACTCTTTTTTCCACTGAGTCTATATGCATTTATATGAGAGAGAGGTTTAAGTGAGGGCAGTGTTCTGTCTCAACCTGTCTAACTATGTTATTTCATCTTCAGATGTAGGATTGTCAAATTCTGCTGTCTCTGTCACCATCAAGACTAAAGGAGGGCCCCTGCCATCCATTCCTCTATATCCTTTGTCTTTTCTTGGGGGTGGGGGGAGGAGTTAGGCAATGGGGTTAAGTGACTTGCCCAGGGTCACACAGCTAGTGTAATGTGTCTGAGGCCCGATTTGAACTCAGGTCTTCCTGAATCCAGGACCAGTGCTCTATCCATTGCTCCACTTAGCTGCCCCCATTCCTGCACTCTTCTTACTCCATTTTAAATTTCCCTTTTCTTTTTTCTCTTAAAAATGACAAAACAGAATAAAGTATACCTACGCCCTGCATTTGGCATTTCTTCAGGGAGTGCACTGCTTAAGCAATGGTCTCCATCTTCTGTTCTAATCTAATCTCTTTCCAATTTATTGTTCTCCTAGCAGCTCTAATTTCATTTTGCTTCATTTGCTCTGGCTTTATTTCTCTCTCCCCCCCAATAGTATTTTATTTTTTTCCAATTGCATGTAAAGATGGTTTCCAACATTCACTTTTATAAGATTTTGAGTTCTAATTTTTTTTCTCCCTCCTTTCCCTTCCCCCTCCCCAAGGTGGCATGCAATCTGATATAGGCTATACATGGACAATACCATTAGGCATATTTCCTCCTTTTTCATGTTGTGAAGGAAGAATCAGAACAAGAGGGAAAAACCATGAGAAAGAAAAAAAAAAGAGAAAATAGTATGCTTTGGTCTGCATTCAGCCTCCCTCAGTTTTGTGGATACAAAGAAAGGCAGAAAACAGTCTCTCTTCTTAAGGAGCTCCTTCTAATGTTCTCTAACATGAAAACAACTATGTACCAATAAGATACATACAAGATAAATTGTAGATAATCATATAGAATCGACTACCCTGGCTCTACCTGCCTGAAGGCCTTGGAGATATCATTTAACTACTCTTACTAGGTTCTCTGGTACCCTTAAGCATCTTCCATTACATTCATATACCACAACTTGTTCAGCCATTTCCCATTTGACCGGCATTCCCTTGATTTCTAATTCTTTGCCACCATGAAAAGAGCTGCTATAAATATTTTTGTACATATATATCCTTTTTTCTTTTTCATGACCTTTTTGGGTTATAGACCTAATAATGGTATTGGTAGATCAAAGAATATGCACAGTTTGATAGCCCTTTGGGCTTAGTTCCAAATTACTCTCCAGAATGGTTGGATCAGTTCACAACTCTACCAACAGTGCATTAGTGTTCCACTTTTCCCACATCTTCTCCAACATTTATAATTTTTTTTCTCATATTAGTCAGTCTGTTAGGTGTGAGGTGGTACCTCAGAGTTGTTTTAATTTTCATTTCTCTCATCATAGTGATTGGGAGCATTTTTATATGACTATAGATAGATTTAATTTCTTCATCTGAAAACTACTTGTTCATATCCATTTACCATTTATCAATTGGGAATGACTTGTATTCTTACAAATTAACTCAGTTCTTTATCTATTTTAGAAATGAGGTCTGGCTTCATTTCTTTGGGTCATTCTTGAAGTCCTCGTGGTCTAGGCATTCTTTTCTCTGAAGCTTTGCTTATAGGAAGAAGGAAGGATGGATTTATTAAGGAATGACATTGTGCCTGACATACAAATATTATTTCATTTGATCATCACAACCAAATGGGAGGGAGGTATTATTATCATGCCCTTTTTACATTTGAGGAAACTAAGGCAGCTAGGTGGTACAGATAAGAAGACTCATCTTCCTGAGTTCAAATCTGGCCTCAGACATTTATTAGCAGTGTGACCTTGGGCAAATCACTTAACCCTGTTTGCCTCAGTTTCCTCATCTTTAAAATGAGCTGGAGAATGAAATTGCAAACCACTCCAATATCTTTGCCAAGAAATTCCAAATGAGGTCCCAGAGAGTTGGAAATGACTGAACAACAACAAAAAGACATACAGATTTTAAATGACTTGCCCAGGATCACACAGACAGTATCTGACACCATATTTGAAATCAGGCCTTCTTGATTCTACACTTAGTGCTCCATCTACTTTACCACCTATGTGCTCTATACTTCTTATGTTGTTATTGTCTTCTTCTGGGTTCAGCTGTTGGGGTTCTCTTAACTCAGGGTATTTCTTCATTATATTCAGAGCTGTCTTCTATTTACTCACATCTACAACCTTAGTTCCTGGATTGTGATTTTGTTGCCAGGACCATGCTGTGTCCCCTCTTGTACTCTTGTATAGGGTAGGTAGGCCATTTGTTCCTTTCCCTCTGTAGTCTGGGTGCCGCTGTCATTGTCCTACATTATGGATGGGATAGCTGAGAACAAACCCCACTTTCTGCTATAATCACTTGTATTTGACTCTGAGGATAGCAGTAAGCCATGTGGTCTTTTAGAGTCACAACTAGAGAATGAGTCATCTCCCAGTTGGGAATTGCAGAAGGAGAAGGAAAGAGTGATGTGTTGGAGACTGTGCTGGTTTCCTTGCTCCTGGAGACTCCCTTCTCTCCCATCACCCAATACACTTGGGCCACCTGGGCACTGCCCTGGTCCTATTTCCTTCTGTGCCTATAGCATGAACATTGGCTTTGAGCTATATGGAGAGCCCCAGGGAGAATCACACTGCCAAACCTTATGACCCTACAAAGTGCACCAGAATAAAAATGGTCAATCCAATTGTGTTTTATATGTGTACATATATGTATATATACACACACACACATATATATATACACATATATATTCCAAATGATTATAATTATTAAATGATATGTTTAAATGATTTATAAGAATTAGGACAATGAAATTATTCCTGAGTGGAAAGATTTGCCAATTCAGATTTGTCTGTTTAAAAAAGATCATTGAAAGAGAAAAAAAGGGAGACTACAATATATGCCAACATTGTTTTAGACAATTTAAAACAACTAGACTGTATAAGGTTGGAATGTTGTTGTGGTATAAGAAACAATGAGTTGGTGTTCTTAGAAAAATAGGGAAAGACTTGGACCTATGGAGGAAAACATTATCTACCCTCAGAGAAACAGAGGACAAACAAGTATAGAACAATCTTGCATAGATGCATATGAATGTATATGTCAATATATGAATATGATTATAGATACCTAAGTATATGTATGTATATGTAGGAGTATGTATATATGTATGAATATATCTGCTTGTGTGTATATGTGTGCATAATGTGTGTATATTTGCATATATGTGTATTTGTGTGTGTATGTGTATCTGTATCAATATCAATCAGTGCTTCATTGTGGACTTCTTGTAGGAGGGGGAGAGGATGAGGGGAAAAGAGAACAAAGTAAAAAATGCACAGCAGAGAACAAGAAAAATTTACAAGGAAGCAAAGAAAAGATGGAAAGCTCTGAACACAATGTGTAGTATTTATTATATAGGTTTCTGGAAATGGAAATTCATAGCAGTATATTTTGAATCCTCTCTTACACTCTGCTGTGCACATGGCAGTGCTTTTTTTCCTTTTCTTATTTTGTATTTAAGTTTAAAATAAATTAATAAAAAAGACACCAGAACTCACTCTCCCATGTTGCACTCTTTATTTTGGATTGGGCAAAGTAGGTTTGGTAGGAAATAAATGTTTTTTTTAAATGTCTCCTTGGTTTGAATATTTTTTTTATGATTCAAAGTGCCATTGTGTATTGGAACCAAAGACTTTTCCATATAAAATTTACAAGTCAGCATAAAAAGAGAAAAGCCTTTAAATCTGGCATCTGTGTGGTATAGGATGTAAGTGTCAGTGAGGAGATAAGAATGGCAAGCAGATTGTAGACCTAATCTCTTATTCTAGCCTTTACTATGCCTTCAACAGGCCATTCAGGCCCCATTTCTAGTCACTCAGTCAAAGAGTTTCTATTTGCATCTAGAGGCTTTAAGTGAAAGGACAACAGAGTTTATATTTGGACCTCTAGGTAATAAGGATGTAGTACAGTTTATTGAGTAGGGGAGTGGCATGGTCAGCCGTGGACCTCAGAATAATCACTTTGGTTGTTGTACAGATAATGGATGAGAGGGGGGAGATATGAGTCCATGAGTCCAATTAGGATGCTACTCTAATAGTTCAGACGATGGGTGATGAACTAGAGCAGTACATGTGCAAGGGGGCAGAAGGGGACTCACATGAGAGATATTGGGGAGGAGGAAGCCACTGGATCTGGCAACTGAGTGGGCACATGAGGTGAGTGACAGGGAAGAGTTGAGGATGACACTGAGGTTGTGAACTTGGATAACTGGCAGGATGGTGATACCCTCAACAGACAAAATGGAAGCTCAGAAGAGGGGAGGGTTTGGCGGGTAGGATAAGGAGGGCAATTTAAAAAATGTTGAGTTTGCAATGTCTAGGGGACATGAAATTCTAAACGAGTAGTAGGCAGTTCATGATGTGGGGTTGGAGGTTAGGAGAGAAACTAAGTCTGGAAATATGGATTTGGTAGTTGTCGGTTAGGACACAATCATTAAACGTATGGGAACTATTGAAGTGTAGTATAGAGAAAGCCAGCTGAGGAGCCCAGAAAATCAGAGTTCAAGTTCTGCCTCAGATATAACCTGGCTGTATTACCTTAGAAAAAATGTCTTGAACTCTCAGTTTCTCAGGGCAATTCTGCATGAGTAAAAGTTGCAGATTAGAGGTAGCTTTTTATTGTTGGAGGGAGCTCTCTATAATAAATGACTCACAGGTTTTAGAAAAATAAAAATATTATTATTATTAGAGGTGTATGCCCTTGGCTCTAAATCTGGACTACCTTTCTTTGGTCTTTTAAAGTATTTTTATTAAGTGTCCCTAAATCTGGCTAATTAGCACTTTAGGCTATAATTTCAGTGATGGTAGGGCAAATCTCACATTCCTCCTTTTTTTTCTTTTCCTGTAAATTTCTCTGAATAGTCACTTTGTTTGAAAGTATTTTCACTTTCTGTTCAGCCTTCACTCTTGAAGGGACTCGGCAGTGTTGTCGGGCTTCAGACTCAACGCAGATGAAACTTCAGTCCTGTGAAAAGCTACCTGAAGCCAGCATCTCTGAATAGAGTGGGGCTTCGATAAGCCCCCACATCTGAGAGGGAGAGCAGACAAAGCGTGGCTTGGAGAGCAAGGTTTGTGGGGAGTGAAGGGCGGCAGGCATCCTGAGGGAGAGGGGAAACAGAGAGAGGATGAAACTGAGACTAAATGAACCACAGGGGGAGTGAAAGGGACTCATAGGAAAGACCTTCGGGACAATCTAGGCCAATCTGTTCGTTGTGAAAATGGGGAAACTAAATCTCAAAGAAGAGAAGGGACTTATAGTGCATTAATAGTGGAGCCAGGATTCAGAGTAAGAGACAAAGAAACAGAAAAAGACCAAAGGAGGAACAGTTAATCATTGAGCATTTATTAGGTACCAACTATGTGCCAGGCACTGTGTTATGTAGTGGGGAGACACAGGCAACAGTGAAAGAGTCCAAGTTTGAAGGAGAAAGTGAGAAAAAGAGATAAGAAGACAGAACTAAGGGGAGAGATACATAGGTTGGGAGCCTGGCATGATAGCTGTGCAAACAGAAAGATAGACACAAAAATGGAGTTGGGAGAAGGTGGAGAGGGATGGAACAAGGAGGGGAGAGAGAGACAGAGAGACCCAGAGAAAGAACAATAGCAGAGATAGAAAGAAATGTAGCAAAGGGAGAAGACAAAGAGGAAGAAAAGCAGGTAGCAAAAGGCTGAGAGAAAGACAGAACAAAGAGAGAGACAGAGAGGAGTTTAAAGTCAGATTAATCAGGGAATGCGGGAGATCTGAAAGTTTGGGGAAATCAGGGGGTTCAGAGATCTTTCTTCAAGACTTTCAGGCAGGCATATGCTTCAGGGGGGCACTGGTGCACCTAGCTAATTTCCATGTAGAGTATCAGTGCATTCTTTCTTCCATTTTCCTCTCTCTCCCTTACCAGGACCCACATCTTTAAAGTCTTTCTATGGGAGATTCACTTATGGGTGGCTCTTCAGGGTTTTGCTGTGCTCCCCTTTATCCAGAAAAGTTATCTTTGTGGCTTGTCAGAACAGGTTCATTTATTTCCTCTGATGCCATATCCTCTTCTGCCCCTTCTGGGAAAGAGAGGGAGTCTGAAGAAAGGAATAAAATCTCTGTGTGTTTGGAGTCTGCCTGTATATAGGCATGCGATTCTTATCTCCAAGCCAGGACTTACATTTGTTGTTATGGGAGTGGAGTATATTACAGGAGGGGAAGGGGGGCAGATCATCACAGTTGTTCCCCATTCCCAACCTTTTCAACAATGAAGACTTCCATTGGGTTTCCAAAAACATCATCTAGCACCACATTAGGAGTTGTACTTTGAATATCTAGTGATTAAGAAAATACATGATGGCAAAAACTAGAAAGAATTCAGTGATGCTGCCAAATGAATTTGTATCTTGCTGATGAGAACAACATTGACATATATTTGATAACTAGAAATACAGTTGCTTACCATTATTTGGGCTACAGAAGACTTGTATGCATATCAGTTACATTGAGTCATTTATTGAGAGAGGAACAAGAATAGCAAACCTGACAGTGATTCAGAGCTTTAAATTCTGCAGAGTGTGGTACATACTGTCTTTCATCTGATTTGAGAAAAAGCCAGGTCAGTAATTCCACGACATATTAAGAGGCACAGAGGGTGCAGGCAATTGATCTTCTCCAACCCTTGATGGTACAGGCTCCCTGAGAGGGAAAGTGACTTGTTCAACTCACAAAATGAGGTATTGGTGGAGCCCCAGGACTTATAGAGAGACAGAGATGATGAGAGATGAAGAGCAAGACAGAGCCCCACTAACATACACAGGGAAATAGAGGTACATAGAGTCAGTGAGTATAAGAGAGGAACAGAGACAGAAAGCAATAAAAACTAGAGATACAGAACTAGTAAGAGATACAGAAAGGGACAGAAGGGTGGCCAGTTGGAGAGGGTGATGGGCATGGAGTCAGGAAGACCTGAATTCAAATCCTGTTTCAGACTCTTTGTATATCTGTGACCCTGGTCAAGTCGTATTTAACTTCCCTTTGTTTCCTTCATGTGCAAAATACGAATAGTAAAAGAGCCTACCTAATGGGGTTGTTGTAAGGATCGAAGGAATTAACATGGAAAACACTTTGCAAACCTCAAAATGCTATGTAAATGTTGACTATATATGTATATGCACACATACATATTTATACACATGTAAACTATTAAACCATAAACTGCACTAAGACTTTTTTGGGCAATGTGTGTGTGTGTGTATGTGTGTTTCTGTTCATGTGTGTACTTGTATATACACATATATACAAGGTGTAAACGCCATCATTTTTCTTGGCTGCTTGCAATATTTTCTCCTTCTCCTAGAAGCTCTGGAATTTGGCTATCATGTTCCTGGGAGTTTTCATTTTGGGATCTCTTTCAGATCAACGTATTCTTTGAACTTCTATTTTGCCTTCTAAATCTAATATATCATGGTAGTTTTTCTTTGTAATTCTTTGAAATATGATGTCTAATTTCCTTTTTTGATCATGGCTTTCAGGTGGTCCAATAATCCTTAAATTATCTCTGCTCAATCAATTTTCCAGGTCATTTGCTTTTCCAATGAGATATTTCATATTTTCTTTATTTTTTTCATTTGTTTGACTTTGTTGCTATCATTTCTTGATATCTCATAGAGTTCTTAGCTTCCCTTTGGCCAATTCTAATTTTTAAAAATTTAAAAAATTTTATTTTTTATTAATTTATTTTTAGTTTTCAGCATTCACTTCCACAAGATTTTGAGTTCCAAATTTTCTCCTCATCTTGTCCCTCCACCTACCCCAAGATGGCATGCATTCTGAAAACTCCTTCCCCCAATCTGCCCTCCCTTCCATCTCCCTCCTCCCTTTCTCTTATCCCCTTCCCTTTATATTTTCCTGGAGGGCAGGATAGATTTCTATACCCCATTGCCTGTATATCTTACTTTCCAGTTGCATGTGAAAACAATTTTTAACATTTGTTTTTAAAACTTTGAGTTCCAAATTTTCTCCCTTCCTCCCTCCCCACCCACCCTCATTGAAAAGGCATGCAACTCAATATAGGCTATACATGTGTAGTCATGCAAAACACTTCCATATTAGTCATGTTGTGAAAAACTAACAATACTTCCCTTCATCCTATCCGCCCCCCCCATTTATTCTATTCTCTCTTTTGACCCTGTCCCACCTCAGAAGTGTTTGCTTCTGATTCCCCCTCCTCCAATCTGCCCTCTCCTCTATCATCTCCCACTCTCTTATCCCCTTCCCCCCTGTTTTCCTGTAGGGTAAGATAGCTTTCCATACCCAATTGAGTGTGTATATGTATTTCCTACTAAACACAAATTCGATGAGAATAAGGTTCATTCATTCCCTCTCACCTTCCCCCACTTCCACTATAAAAGCCTTTTCTTGTCTATTTTAGGTAAGATAATTTGCCCCATTCTACCTCCCCCTTTATCCTTCTCCCAGTATAATCCTCTCTTACCCCTTAATTTTATTCTCCAAATATCACCCATTCATCTTCAACTCACCCTGTGCCCTCTATCTATCTATTTATCTGCATATGATTTTTTCTCTCCAACTACCCTAATACAGACAAAGGTCTCAGGAGTTACAAATATCATCTTTCCATGTAGGAATGTAAACAGTTCAACCTTAATAAGTCCCTTATGATTTGTCTTTCCTGTTTACCTCTTCATGATTCTCTTGAGTCTTATATTTGAAGGTCAAATTTTCTGGTCAGCTCTGGTCTTTTCATGAAGAATGCTTGAAAGTCCTCTATTTCACGGAATGTACATTTTTCCCCCCTGAAGGATTACACTCAATTTTGCTGGGTAGGTGATTGTTGGTTGTAATCCTATCTCCTTTGACCTCCAGAATATTATATTCCAAGCCCTCTGGTACCTTAATGTAGAAGCTGCTAAATCTTGTGTTATCCTGATTGGGTTTCCACAATACTTGAATTTTTTCTTTCTGGCTGCTTGTAATATTTTCTCCTTGACCTGGGACTCTGGAATTTGGGTGCAATATTCCTAGGAGTTTTCCTTCAGGTATCTCTTTCAGGAGGTGATCAGTAGATACTTTCCACTTCTATTTTGCCCTCTGGTTCTAGAATATCAGGACAGTTTTCCTTGACAATTTCTTGAAAGATGATGTCTAGGCTCTTTTTCTGATCATGGCTTTCAGATAGTCCAATAATTTTTAAATTATTAATGTGTAATTTGTTTATATATGTAAATAATGTAATAATGTGTAATAAATTAATATTTAAATTATCTCTCCTGGATCTAGAGGCCCATTGTTGAGTAAGGGAGCGTGGTCTTGACTACTTGTATTCACCAGTGTATTTTATATATTTGGTTGGATAAAATAAAGTCTGTCCTATATTTGATGTATTATTTTTGTTAATACTCAATATGAAATCTGAAGGCCTTTTCCCTTCAGTGGTGGAGATATAGATATGATCCAAATACAAATGTTCCCAAGGGAAACCTTAGCTGGGGTCAAACGGGTGAAACCTCCAAGTTTGAACCCAGTTCATACAAACTCAAGGCCTCCATTCTGGGCTATAGGTTACATAAGAAGTAACATAATCTTAAAGGTGTAGAATTCCAGAGTTGTAAGGGATCCTTCCAACTATTCTAACCTCTACCCAGTTTTTGAATCAAAACTACAATATCTTCACCAGTAGTCTTCCAACTTCTTGAATTTCTTCAGTAGGAAACTGTAACCTCAGAAACAATTCATTCTAATATTTGACAGATGTAAGTGTTAGGACTATTTCCCCTATTTTGAGCCAGAATCTTTCCCCTGTAATTTCTTTCCTAGGATTGTTTCTTGGGGTCAAGAAGAAAAATGTTTAAGCCCTCTTCCAAAGAACAGTCCCTCAAATATTGAAGATAAACCTCCTATTTCCTCTGACATTGAGCATTGTAGTCACCTTCCCCTGGACATCCTATAGCTTGTCAATATCTCTCTATACTATAAATGTGCTGTCCCAAACTGATCATACTAACTCAGATACAGTATTCCAAAGGGCAGATAATAGAGGGCCAAAAAACTCTTCTTCTCTTGGCCTTACTCCTGTTAAGGCACTGTAAAAGGCACACTAGGAGTATTGCTAGGTCAAAGGGTATACACAGTTTTATAACCCTTTTGGTATAGTTTCAAATTATTTTCCATTGTGGGTGGAGTAGTTCACAACTCCACCAATAGTGCAATAGTGTGCTAGTTTTATTTTCTTATGACTTCCAGCTTCTGTCATTTTCCTTTTTGGTCAGGTTAGCTAATCTGATAAGTGTGAGGTGTTACCTCAGAGTTGTTTCAATTTTTAGAGTATTTTAATATGACTATTGATAGCTTTGATTTATTCTTCTGAAAACTGCCTGTTCATATTCTTTGATCATTTATCAACTGGAGAATGGCTCTTATTCTTACAAATTTGTCTTTTATCAGAGAAACTTGCTGTAAAATTTCCCACTAGTTTCCTGCTTCCTTTCAAATTTCCTTTGCAATTGTTTTGTTTATGCAAAAACTTTTTAATTTTATGTAATCAAGATAATTCACTTTGCCTCCCATGTTCCTCTCTGTCTCTTATTTGGGCATAAAATTTTCCCTTATCAATAGATGTGACTGGAATTTTTTTCCCTCATGTTCCACTAATTTGCTTATGAGATAACCCATCATGTCTAAATCACGTACCTATGTGTACCTTAGCTCGGTATGTGGTGTGGAATATTGGTTTATGCCTAGTTTCTGCCAGAATACTTTCTTTGTTCTCCCCCAGCAGTTTTTTCAAATAGTGTGTTTGTGCCCCTAAAAATTTAGTTTATCAAAAAGATAGATTATGGTGGTCATTTGTCTCCATATATTATGTACCTAATCTATTCCACTTATCAACCACTCTGTTTATTAGCCAGTACCAGATAGTTTTGATAATTACCACTTGGAAATATAGTTTGAAATCTGGTACTCCTTTCACACTTTTTTTGTTGATTTCCTTGATATTCTTGGTCAATTGGTTCTTCCAGAAGAATTTTGTTATTATTATTTTTTTCTATCTCTATAATTCTTTGGTAGTTTGAATGTTATGGCACTCAATAAGTAAATGCATTTAGATAGAATTATCATTTTTATTATATTGGCTCACCCCACCCATGAGCAATTAATATTTCTCAAATTCTTTAGGTCCGTTTTTGTTTATGTAAAAGTGTTTGTAATTGCATTCATATGGTTCCTTGATGTGTCTTGGCAGGTAGACTCCCAAGGATTTTATATTATTTGTATTTAATTTAAATGGGACATATCTTTCTATCTCTGTTTGATTTTCTTGGTAATACATTGATGTCTTATAATTTATGTGGGTTTATTTTATACCCTGAAATGTTCTTAAAGTTGTTAATGCTTCAACTAGTTTTTATTTTGATTCTTTAAGTATACTGTCATACCATCAGCAACGAGTACTAGTTTTGTTTCCTCATGGCCAATTCTTATTCCTTCAATTTTTTTCTTCTTTTATTGCTATATCTATCATTCCTAGTGCAATATTGAATACTAATGGTGATAATGGATATCCCCTGATCTTATTGGGAAGGTGTCTAATTCTTCCCCATTGCCAATGATGCTTGCTCCTTATTTTAGATAGATGCTACTTATCATATTAGGAAAAGGTCCAAGTATTTATACACTTTCTAAGATTTTTACAGGAATGGGTGTTATATTTTGTCAAAAGCCTTTTCCTCCATCTACTGAAGTAATCACCAAATTGTTGTTTTTGTTTTTGATATGGTCAATTATGCCTAGGGTTTTCCTAATATTGAAGCAGCCCTCCATTCCAAATATAAATTCCACCTTATCATCTTTGTGATATCTTGTAATTTCTTTGCCACTTAAAATTTTTTTTTATAAATATTCTTTGAAAAACTTGATCTATAGCCTTCTTTCTTCTTGTTGCTCCCCCTGCTTTAGGTATGAAAAATACGTTTATGTCATGGTAAGAATTTGAGAGGACTCCTAGTTTATCTATTTTTTTTCCAAATAGTTTATATAGTATTGGAATTAATTGTTTGGTAGAATTTATTTGTAAGTACATCTAGTCCTAGGGAATTTTTTTTCACAGGAAACTGATTTATATCTTGTTCTATTCCTTTTTCCAAGGTGGGGTTATTTCAATATTCTATTTCTTTTGTTAATCTTTGTAATTTATATTTTTACAAATATTTACTTACGTCATTTAACTTGCTAGTTTTATTGCCATATAACTACACAAAATAGCTACTAATTATTGCTTTAACTTCATCTCGCTTGGTGGCACATTCACTTTTTTATTTTTGATTTTGATTTTTTCTTTTCTTTTTTCAAAAATTCAAATTAACCAAGTATTTTTCTATTTCCCCCTAAAACATCTGCTAGTTTTATTTGTTACTTCTATGATATTTTTACATTTAATTTTGTTAACCTTTCTTTTGATTTCTAAAAACATTTTTGAATTTTTGTGGATCTTGGATTTTTATTTTATTCTTTTTTTGTTTGTTTGTTTGTTTTTAAATTGAATGCCCAATTCACTAATATGTTCTTTCTCTTTTTTATGTAAGCATCCATCCATCCATCCATCCGCCCATCCATATATATGTACATATATATATTTACATACATACATATGTACACATATATATATAACTATGTCTATCTGTCTCTCTCTCTCTATCCCTGTTAGTACTGTTTTGGCTGCATCTCATGAATTCGGGTATATTGTCTCATTGCTTTCATATTTAACAGAATTATTGATTGTTTCTATAGAATTAGAATGAATGGGTTCATCAGTTCCCTTTCTAGAGGTGAATTAGAATGAGAATGAATAAATGAATGAATGAATAATTTTATCTATGCTTCCAAGGTGCTTTAGTGAATGTAAGTTTTATTGTATTATGGTCCCAAAAGAATGCAAATATTTCTGCCCTTCTACATTTTTTCTGAGGTTTTTATGCCCTAATACATGGTAAATTTTTTTGTGAAGGTACCATGTATAGCTAAGAAAAACAACTGAGAATACTCCTTCCTGTTCCCATTTAATTTTCATCTCTAACTTTTCTAAAATGCTATTTATCTCCTTCACTCCTTCTTTATTTTATGGTTACATTTATCTAGTTCAGAGAGGGGTAAATGGAGGTCTCCTACTAATATAGTTTTACTTTCTATTTCCTCTATTAAGTAATTCAACTTTTCCTTTAAGAATTTGGATGTTCTCTCCCTCACTCTGTCTCTCTCTCTCTCTCTCTCTTTCACACACACACATTTATTCTGTCTCTCCTCAAAACTCTGTTTTCTTCTGACCATTGCTTCCCTTAATCTGTTCTTATTGCCTCCCCCCCACCCTATCTTCAGCTCATTCTCTTTTCTTCCCTGTTCAGTCAGATAGATTTTTATACCCAAATGAGTATATTTGTATATGTATGTATACAAATGTAACTGAATATGTGCGTATATATCTATGTTTATAAATATTGTTCTCTCTTTGAACCAGTTCAGATAAGAGTGAATTTTAAACATTGCCCACTTCCCTCTATGTTTCTCTCAACTGCAAATATTCTTCCTTCTATGCCTCTTTTATGTGACAAAAATTTTCCCATTCCTCTTCTTCCTTTGGTTTTCTTCCAGTACATCTTCATTTCTCACCATTCCATTCTTTTTTTGTGATCATCCCAACACAATCAACTCACAGCCGTGCCCTCTGTCTATGTAGAGTCCTTCTAACTGTCCCAATAATCATGAAGTTCCAAAGTTTCATTTTCTCATTTGGGAAGGTAAACATTTTAATCTTATTAAGTTCCTTGTGATTTTCCACTCATTTTTACCTTTTAATGCTTCTCTTAAGTCTTGTGTTTGAAAGTTAAAATTTCTATCCAGCGCTGGTCTTTTCATCAGAATGCTTGACATTCCTCTATTTCATTAAATATTGACTTTTTATTCCCTTAAAAGATTATACTCAATTTTGTTGGGTGGGATATTCTTGGTTATAATCCCAGCTCCTTTGCCTTCTGGAATATCATATTCTAAGCCTCCTGCTCCTTTGTTGTGATAACTGCTAAATCTTTTGTGAACATGGTTGTGGCTCCACAGTGTTCGAATGGTTTCTTTCTGGATGCCTGAAGTATTTTTTCCTTGGCTTAAGAGCTTTGGAAACTGGTTATAATATTACTGGGAGTTTTTGTTCCGTAATCTCTTTCAAGTCATTATCAGTGGATTCTTTCAATTTCTGTTTTACCCTCTGGTGCCTAGGATATTGTGGCAGTTTTCCTTTATAGTTGCTTGAAATATGTTGTCTATATGCTTTCTTTGATAATGGCTTTTAGTTAGTCCAGCAATGCTTAAATTATCTCCCCTCAATCTCTTTCCTATGTTGGTTGTTTATCTGATGAAATAGTTCATATTTTCTTCTATTTTTTCCTTCTTTGGATTTTGTTTTATTGTTTCCTGAGGTCTCATAGAATCAGTAAACTTCACTTGCCCAATTCTAGTTTTTAAGGAATTATTTTCTTCAGTGAGCATCTATTCCTCTTTTTACGTCTGGTTAATTCTGCTTTTCAAGAATTCTTTTTTTTCACTTTTTTTTGTGCCCCTTGTACCTCTCTGTGAATTATGTTTTCATCATTTTCTGGCATTGCTCTCATTTCTTTTCCCAATTTATTTCTGTTGCACTTATTTGATTTGTAAATTTTTTTTTGCTCTTTTTATCTCTTTCTTTATCTTTTCTAGGAATTCTTGTTGGGCTTGTGTCAAGTCTGTATTAGTCTGTATTTTTCCTTCGAGGCTTTGCTGGTAGATGTTTTCCTGCCATTGTCTTCTTCTGAGTTTGTGTCTTAAGCATCTCTATCACCATAGTAGCTTTTTCTTCTCAGGTTTTTGTTGTTCTTGTTTGCTTATTTTTCCACCCTATTTCTTGACTTTTAAATTTGTGTTGGAGTGGGTTCTGCTGACTTCTGATTGCAGGTTGTGGTCACCAGCCTAAGCTTCAGGCTTTTTTGCTCTGTCATTTTCACAGATAGTTCTGAGGGTCTTTAAGTTTTTGGTGCTTCCAAGGTGGGTGACTTAGGGAAAAGTGTGGTCACTGCTTCCCTAGTCTGTGTTCTGGTCCTTATACAGGGAAGGCCCCTGCCACCTCAGCACTACAATGGCTAGTACTCCTTTCTGAGCCCTAGAACTACTACCAGGAATTAGTACCCCTGCTCTCTTTGTGTCCTAAAACTTTTCCCTTATGACTGCAAGCAATCTTCTCCATCCTTGAACTGTGACTCAGAACTGGATAGTGATCAACGGAGTTGCCAAGCACACTCAAGCACACACAGTCCTGTGCCTAGTGTCTGCACATGGGACCCCTGTAATCTCTTTCTGACTGGCTGTCCAATCCTCCTTACTGTGATATGTGCTAGTCTCCACCTTAGTGGTACAGACCTTTCTTTTTAACCTCTTAAGTTGTCTTGAGCAGGAAAAATATCTCACCCTGATCTTTTGTCAGCTATATCACTCTAGAATTTGATTTGATGCACTGTTTTAAAGTTGCTTGCAGTGGAATGTTGAGAAAGTTCAGCTGGAGCTCCCTCTACTGCTCCATCTTGGCTCAACCTCCCTACAGTAAACTTTCAATGGTCCTTATTCTCCCTTAAACTACTAACCTGTTACTCTTCTACCTTTCTCTTCTCAACTTCCACAAACAGGAGTCTCTCCTTATTTGCTGCTTTCACTACTTTACTGTTCTACTCATTCTTCAGGTTACTGAAAACTGGCATTTTTGTACACCACCCTGTGGAAATTGGTCTCACCAAATAAATCATCAGTGATCCCAATTCATAAATTAAAAAGTGTCTTTATAATCTTCACACTCTCTAACCTCTCTGTCATAGTTCATTTTACAGAAGAGGAAACTGAGGCAAACAAGGTTAAGTAATATCTGAGGTCAGATTTGAATTGAGGAAGAGGAGTCTTCCTGAATTCAGGCCCAGCACTCTTATCTGCTGTTCCACCTAGCAGTGCCTTGCTAATATTAGAGGAAGGCATATTTCAAGAAATAGTTTCCTAACCATTGTGGCTGTTTAAAGATGGAATGAGCTGTCTAAAGTGGTAGTGTGTTTTCTGTCTCTTGATGGATACTTGATATATTGAAGGGAAGGCATGGACATCATTTGTCATCTCCACTTTCTTCTCCTCCCTTCTTTGCAACATTGACTCTTATGTGAGTTACATGTCCCTTGTACACTAACCTCTTGATACTACCTATCCAATCAGCCATATCTCCCTATAGTTCCCCCTCTTTGTTGTACCTTCTTTCTTTGGAACCTCTCCTTCCCTCAAAACAAACAAAAACCCCAACCTTTTCACCTCCTGTTGATCCTTCCTTTTTGATAAGAGTAATTGATTGAATATCCCACATGGGACCTTCAGGCAGTGCTGTCCATGCTGATGTGGGTGTATATGTAAACCAATCACCCCATAATTGATGCAGGTCAAGACACCAGTTCTCTGACTATGAGGCCACTGGCCTCGCAGAAGAGAATAGAAACAGTGACTCAATCACTTAGAATTTTTCCTTTCCCACCAACCAACTGGATCAGCCCAGATCCAGAGTTTCAGCTCCTAATTTTCAGCTCTTCCACCAAAGGGAGAATGTTGGGGTCCTGACTGCATCTCTTTTTGCTGCTGGGAGTGATAAGAAAATCTACTCTCCTGTAACTGGCAAACCTCTTCATTCCATAAAAATGTACTCAGAGTTCAAAGCTGATGAAGTAAAACTCCCTTCTGATACTGTCACTCCTTCCTTCCTTATTCCCATTAACCTGTCCCCTTCTCCTTCATGTGTTTATCTTGCTTGACTCTCCCCTTGCAATGTACTATCAAGAACTAAATTCTATTGCTAGCAAGCTTCCCTTCTTATAAGACCTATTCCTCTCATGTTCCTTCCATTTCCTTGCAAACATGGAATCTCGGTTCCTCCCCGAAGATACTGTATTTCTGGCCAATTAGTTATTAATGATGCAAAAGAATTGATACCTTTAGGAGAAATGAGTTTTGGTTAAAACAATGATTGGGAAGGTGTATATCAGTAATGATGTTAGTATTTCAGTGGGCAAAGTAAAATGGCCTTAGAGTTGTACAAAATGAATTGGAATGAGTCTGGTAAGGGTTAATATTATCTGAATAGAGATTAGGGTTCATGATGAGGTAGCAATGACATCTGAATAGCTGTAAAGAGCTAGCATAATAGGAAGTAGATGAGAGTAGCATTTTGGCAGTGGTACAAAGAGAGGGCTGATTGAACAGAAATTAGACATCAGGAGAGTATGGAGCAGTGAATGAGAAGACATTCTTTCCTGTAAGGAGGCCAAGGTTGATAGCAATGAGATAAACCTTAGAGTAAATTAAATGCAACTAAATAAATATTTTTTAAGCAGCTGTTGTGTATAAGTCCCTATCCTTCGCTTTGGGGAGAAAATGATGAAAATTGACATACTCTCTCACCTCAACAAGCTTATATTCAATTGAAGATAATGCCACAAATAATATGAGGCATGGTATGGTGGAGGAAAGCAGAAGTCTAGTAAAAGTGTTGGAAGTAATTTGAAAGAGGTAAAATATGCTTTCAAATGGG
Source organism: Vombatus ursinus (assembly GCF_900497805.2). Lineage (NCBI taxonomy): Eukaryota > Metazoa > Chordata > Mammalia > Diprotodontia > Vombatidae > Vombatus > Vombatus ursinus. The sequence continues at coordinate 17,613,629 of NW_020954553.1, read as the reverse complement.
ATCAGCAAGAAGGCTTCCCTGAGGAAATAGCACCTAAGTTAAGCTCTGAAGAAAGGATTTCAACAGTCAGAGATAGGGAAGGAGATGATTCCATTTATGTACATTGTATTACATGAGATCAGATAGGGCCCTGTATACAAATTTTGGTGAAATTTGACTGATGGAAGGGTAGCAATACTAAATAATGTTGGAAACGTAGGCAGGGTGCAGATCATGTAAGGCCTTAAAATCCAGGCTAAGCTGTGTATATTTTTATACTTATGTCTCAGTAAAAAATTTCCAAATCAGCTGAAGATGAGCCTCTTAGGGGGAAGACACAGATAGCTACCAGGAGTAGAAGGAGAGATTTCCCCCTCATTGAAATGAGAGATGTTTGCTAGTCTTGATGGGGAGAGAGTATTGAGCCACATGGTTTTTTTGGATTTCACATTCTTCTCTTCACATCTATCCTCCACATAGCTTCAGTTTGCTAGAGTCCAAACACCACAAACCCAAGTCAGCAGGACTTTGTGCTTCCACATATATCAAATACATGCAGTGATGCTTCTGGGGCAGGAGAGTAGAGTGAATATATTTCCTGTGAAGCTCCTTCTATATTTTATACTCTCACCACATACCTTCTGTGCCCCATTCCTCCTAAACTAAAAACAGGTTTTGACTAATTGATGTTCTGTACTCTCCTGCAGCCATGTCTACACCAGGGGATAATGATGATGAACCATCCCAAGGAGACCCAGGAAGAAGAGAGCTGGAGGAGAAGCTGAGAGAATTGGGGCTGGATACCCAGTATTGGTTGACTAAGCTGCAGGAACGCCTGGGTGTGACCTCTGCCCAAGCTTTACAACACCTGCAGCAAAGGGAAATCCAGACACTGAAATCTCAGGCAAGACATTCTTGGGAGAAACGGGCCTTGGAGAAACTTCTTCAGCTGTCGAGTGGCCAGGGCTCAGAGAAGATGGAAGACAAACACTGGGTGACGGTGAAGGAGAGACAAGAGTGGGCACAGTCATCCTTGAGGGAACTGAGGGAGATGCAGGCAGCAGACAAAAGCCGCCAGGAGATGATTGTGAGGGAGAAAGAAGAGGAGCTGAGGGAGGCCATGGAGATCCCATCCAAGTACTGGCCGCTCCCTGAGAAACCCCTAATGGAGGTCATAGAAAACATGCAGAGACACCTCAGTCACATGGAGGGCATACTCTCCCATAGGGAGAATCTTCCTGACAAGGAGCTCCTGAAAAGGGTGTCAGGTGGCCTGGCCCTACAGGGGATTTACCAAACCAACCACCCTGAAGATCTTTTGGAGAGGAGAGAAGAACTGCTCAGCCTCCCAGAGAACTTCGCCCTGCTCAGCCCAACACAGGGAACAAGGATGGAAACGATGGAGTTTTTGTCTTCTCGTGAAGAGTCCATGTTTACTGAAAGCATGGAGAAATTGGGCTTCAGTGTTAGCTTCCTGGCTAAGGGTGGAGGTTGGGGTTTTAACCTGGAGGCCAGTGCCAATGACACCAGATCTTCTGATTCTAGACAGGTCCATAAGTCACACTCTAAGGACACTTACAGCTGCACCACCAAGTTCAGCTATGTCCCACTGGCCTCCTGCCACTTTTCACAGGACCAGCTCCACCTATCCAGGTCAGCTCTGCAAGAGTTAAAACAGCTGGAGCAACTTCTGAGTCACTTCAGTGGTGCAGAAACCCATCAACTATTGAAGGATAGATGTGAGGCATTTTTCCAAAGGTTTGGCTCTCATGTGAACCAGGGCCCATTGTACTTGGGGGGAGTGTTCTGGTGGAAAGCTGTAGCTGAGGGTTTCAGGTCAGAGGAGCTGGGTGATGTGAAGCAACAAGCCTCAGAGGCACTCGATGTGTACATCCGAGGCAGCTATAGTGGTTTTGGGTTGACAGCTGCAGCCATGGTAAATGCATCCAACTGTCAGCCCCAAATGGCTTCTCACAATAGAAGCTCCAGTAATTTGCCAGCAAGATTCCAAATGTCTGTATACCAAACAGGAGGCCCCCCAGAGGTGGATTCTCTCCCACAGTGGAAAGCTGGTCTTGTGGCCAGTAACCACACCTGGCGTGTCATTGACCGAGGTTATCAGCTAGTGCCTGTCTGGGAAATAATTCTGTCTAACCACAAACAAGATTTTCAGGATCCTCTACAAGTGGCTCGCTGCCTCACAGACATTTACACAGCCCTGACTGGCCGATGTGCAAGGACCCAGGATGGAGAGGAATTACTGAGTGCACAGGAGGATGCCAGGTCTTTTGTAGAGGAAGTGAAATCCTGGGAAATCACTGAGCCTGAGGAGAAACTGATGAAACTGATGGACTTCAAGCAAAAGCTGAGTGAGAAAACTAGGAACTCTAACACCTGGATTAACATCTGTCTCAAAGACCTTGCTCTGCAGAAGTTCTTGGTGGACATTGTCAGTTTCTGCAAGGACTTCCCAGTTCATGAAACCAAATTAATTAAATCCCAGTTGCGTAGCCTTCTGTATCCTCATGTCTATCAAGTGGAGGAGTTCCCACAGAGTCGGCCAATCATGCAGTGGGTTTTCCACTCAGCAAAGGAGCAACAGGATATCAGTGTCACAGAGTTTGCTGAGTTCATTCAGCTCTTAGAAAAGACAAAGAATGACCTTCTCGAAATAAATCACAACTCAGAGTCCTTAGGAAAAGTGGAAGAAGCTCAAAGAAGGGCTACTTATCAGGTCAGTGCATCTCTCAGCTCCTTTCTGAAGGCCCTGAAACAGGCAGAGGAGTCAGGCACACACCTGCTGCTTCTTTCCATTGCAGCTGGTGCAGGGTACAAGGAGGAAAACCAAACGTTCCACTGTCTCCTAGGATGTGAAGAATTAAATTTCCTGTTATGTGAAATGAAAGAAGCCCATGAGAAATACCAGCACCTTAATAAGGAATGTGACTATAGGGCTCAAGCATTCCTACTGGTCACAGGGCTCACAGTAACTCCTGGACAATCTGCTGTGTCTGCAGAAGAAAAGATGCAGCGTTTGAAGCTTATGCAATCTCACATGGATCAGTCATGGTCCAAGGAAATACTTCATGTCCTCTTGAAACCCGGTGGTGGTCACGATTGGGAAACTCTGGAGAAAGACCTGAATTTCCTCATGAGTGGAGAATATGAAGCTACTGTGAACTGTATGCAGATGGACCAGGTGAAAAAAGAACTAGAAAGTGTCTCTCAGAGAAAGAAAAAGACCTGTGAACCAGAAGCAAGTACCATCACACACCATGAAGTGATAAAAAATTCCAACTTTCTAGACTTAGCTAAGAGGCTTGGTCTGGAGCATTACTATCCAAGGAAGATGGGCCGAGCAGATTTCCATCTCATTTACAAGGCCTCTGTGCATGACAGTCAGCCTGACACGGAAGGAAAATTGCCATTTTATTTCCTACAGAAGTTGTTGATGCTGGATTGCCGACTGAGATACTTGGTCTGTAAAGGTGGTGGAGACACAGAGGGCAGCAGCACACTGACTCTGACAAATCTCAAGAATGACACTTCAGATCCTTATGGTGATTTGTTTGATGATAGGAACACACCCTCTCTCCTCTTGTCCACAGTCCCACCACACATCCACCCAATGGACACACAGATGATGATTTTTCACTGTGCTGATGACTTCATGAGACAATACATTTCAAACAAACTTTCCATTTGTCAATTTGCCCTCCCCCTTGTGGTGCCCAATCCCTGCACTTCTAAAATAGAATTCCCCCTCTGGTCTCTCAGCCAAATCAAGAGAAGCTGGAGACAAGTGGAGAAATCATCAGGAGAAGACACAGTCATCAATTTCAATAGCCAACTCATCTCCCAGGAACCCATTCCCATCGTGTCCTTTATAAGAGTTGTGAATTCTGCTTCTTCCAAATCTCAAATCTTGAACTCTCTGCTGAGTAAGCACAAACACGATGCTTTTTTCCACCGTCACTGTCGAGGCAGCAGCAAATCCTGCCTCTTAATGGGAGGTATGATAGAGATCTCCTGGTTCTGTCCAGGGGAGAGAGATGAGGACAGATTTGAAAGGTGTGTTGCCTTCACCAATCTGCGTGGAGATGCCAAAGATCATGAGACACAGCTCAGATTTCTACAAGAAATTGCTTCAGTCACAGTGGTCCTTGTGTCTGCTTCTGATAAAAGTGAGAGGACTGTCAAAATGGTCCATGACCTGTGGAAGTCAACAAAACCTTTGGTTTATTTGTTTGATGACAAAGAGGAGAATGTCTTCAATGATTCTGGTCAGAAAGTGAGGATTGGGATTAGGAATAGAAATGAGGCTGAATTAATGGATGAACTCACGAAGGTCATCAATCGCTTGCTGAAGTCTTCAGGTCCCTTTCTCAGTCTGGAAGACTGTGCTGAAGTTGCTCGCCGCCATGGCTTTCTTGTAGATGTGGACAGGAAGGAGTGTCAGGAGGCTAAAGGAAAGGCACAGGCTTTGCTAGCCCTCATGACAGAGATGAAGTTGTCTGAAATGAAGGAGAGATTACTGCCCCTTCAAGGAGAACTTTGGCACCAGTGGTGTAAGAAGGATAAGGAGCTTTGTCACCTGCGAGAGAAGGGGAACCGCAGTCTTGAACAGCACAAGAGTGAGATTGAGACAGAAAAGCGAAGAATAAGACAAGCACAGCTAAAGAGAGCATTTCCTCTCAATGACTTGATGAGATCTGTGCTTGAAATCCTCCAGTCTCACTCAGAGAAAGACAACAGCACTGAGCTGTACTTCCTCCAGTGGCTGAGCATGTTCATGGACAACCTGACCAGAGGTCACCTGAAAAAACTGCAGAAGAGGTACAACCAATTGTGGTCCCTGGAGTTGTCAAAAAACCGAAAGGGATCCAAGAGTGCCTCCTTGAAATGCCAAGAAACGGAACTAGAAGCTGTCTCCAAGGAGATCAGGGATTTGTCCTTGGGTATTGATCATCTCCTGAGGGAGGTTGGCCAGATCTATGAAACTTTGGAAGAAGCTTCATCCCAAACGGACACTGTGTTCTCCTCCCTTCCTCAAATTGCTGCTGACCTGATGGTTTCTGGGTTTCCCCTTGAGCTGATGGATGGGGATGCTTCCTATGTCCCCCTGCAGTGGGTAGCAGCTGTTTTTGACAGATTGATTGAGAAAATTGGAGACCAAAAGATCTTTGTTATCTCTGTTCTTGGCCTCCAAAGCACAGGGAAGTCAACTCTGCTGAATGCTATGTTTGGGCTGCAGTTCAATGTCAGTGCAGGGCGATGCACACGAGGAGCTTACATGCAGTTGCTGAAGGTGGAAGAAGCTGTCTGGGAAGAGCTGGGCTTTGGCTTTGTCCTTGTGGTTGACACAGAAGGACTCCGGGCCCTAGAACTTACTGGCAAATCACAGAATCGGGACAATGAGCTGGCAACTTTTGTTATTGGACTTGCAAACCTGACTTTGATCAATATATTTGGGGAGAATCCTTCAGAAATGCAAGATATCTTGCAAATTGCTGTTCAGGCCTTTCTGAGAATGAAACAAGTGAACATTTCCCCAAGCTGTCTCTTTGTGCATCAGAATGTAGGGGCAATCACTGCCAAAGACCAAAATGTGGAAGGACGAAGGCGACTGCAGCAGAGACTGGATGAAATGGCAGCCACGGCTGCAGAACAGGAACAGTGCTCAGATATTACCAGCTTCAGTGATGTCATTCGGTTTGATGTCAACACCCATGTCCATTACTTTGCTCATCTATGGGAAGGGGATCCTCCAATGGCCCCTCCCAACCCCAGTTATAGCCACAACATCCAGGAACTAAAACAAGGACTTCTCTTGGCTGCCAAAAAAGAATCCAAAGGCAGCATCCTGAAGATGTCTGAGGTGAAAGTCCGGATCCATGATTTGTGGAAAGCCTTGCTGAATGAAAACTTCATCTTCAGCTTTAGGAATACCCGGGAGATCGTGGCCATGATCAAACTTGAGACAATGTATAACAACTGGACCTGGAATCTAAGAAGTCATGTGTTGGGTTTGGAGAACCAATTGAGCAATCAGATTCAGAATGGGGAAATTCAGGATCTGCCAAGAAGTTCTATTGAGGCTAATATTGCAGAAAAATATGATGCCATCAGGCAAGAGCTTCAAAGATATTTTGATGAAGACCAAGAGAATGAAATCCTGATCCAGTGGAAGGGAAACTTTGAGAACAAACTGAGAAATCTTAAAGAGGCACTTGTTTCAGAAATCATTAAAAAGTCCAATGGTTTTCTTAGTTCAAGGAAAAGTCAAGATAAACTGGATAAAAAGAAATCAGAATATGAAAAAGCGCTATTGTTAAGAAGCAGAGATATGGCTCTGTCCTTAATGGGTAAAGAATTAAGTGAAGAGGAACTGAGGAAGACATTCAGTCAACTTTGGACAAAGTGGGTCTCTAAAGTATCCTCAACTTCCTCTCCTGCTGAAGACCCCGATATTGATGTAGATTTGGAGAATGTCTTTCTGGACCATTTTAAACAGGAGCACAATGTGGCAAGTAAACTTCGAAATCATTCTAGAAGAAAAATGTTTTCAATTAATTATGAGAAACATGTCACAATGAAGACAAAATGGAAAGTTTACACACCCAAAATAACAGAGAATGATGAGAAGGCCATAATGCAAAGTAATGAATACATTATCTCATTGATCACTAAAAATATTGAAGATAAGTTGAGAATGGGAATGGATTATAATATAAGTTACTTCCATGAGATACTGCGATTGATAGACATGGCAACTGATTCTGCATCTGAGGAGGCAAAGTACACATTTACAAATGAATATAAAATAGATTTGTCCTTATGTTTATGCCATAGAGCAGCAGCTAATTTTAGGGATATGCACACAGCTTTCAAGAGAGCACATGATCCTGTCACATATCTAGAAAACAAGAGAGAGGATTTCTTTATGAGTTTTAAGATTTCCTGCCGAGGTGCAACCTCGATCACAGCATTTTCTGACTTCTTGTGCAGCAAGCTCACTGCTTCCCTACCTATAGCCATCAGGAAAAAGATAGCCCTTGACCTTGCTGGGGAGATTAGGGCTAACTGTACTGCCTTCAATGGAAACCGTTCCAACCTGGAGAAACATATTCTTATCTCTCTGGCTAAAGAAGAAAACTTTGAGAATTTTTGGGAATACATTCACACACCAAAAACGTTTTTTGAGAAGTACATCGAGAAGGAGATCCAAGCATATTGTTCAAATAAAGGAAATGAGAAATTAAATAATTTTTTAAGTAAAAGCTTGGAATTTTTTAAGAAAGTCATCCTCACTGCTATTTGTGAGTCAACTCTGGTGGCTAAGGAACAAAACAATTCTGCATCTGTATGGCTAGACATATTGTGTAATCACCTTGCATGTCATTTGACCCTTCCAAGAGGAGACTTAAGAAGCATTGAACACCAGGAGATAGATGACATTGAATTCCTCAAGGAAGCCATGAAAGAAAACCTGGATACCAGAATCCAAAGGATAAGAGAGGAGAATGAAATTACATCTCTTTTAGAGAACATTGTAGCTGAGATTCAGACAATGCTCTCTGCTCAGCTCAGTGGCTGCTGGAAGCAATGTCCCTTTTGCAAAGCAATTTGTACAAATACAGCCATAAATCATGGTGAGGATCACAGCGTCCCATTTCATCGTTCTAAGGCTGTCACTGGCATAAAATGGAACGAAACTGATGAGTTTTCAATTGATTTCTGTACCAGCTCTGTGGCAAGTAATATTTCGTTTATTCTTAAAGATGGTAGAACAATCCCATACAAGACTTATCGTCAGGCAGGTGGTGAATATGCCACATGGAGCATCACTCCAGATACATCTATCCAGCCATACTGGAAATGGTTTGTGTGTTGCTTCAAGTCACAATTAGAAGAGCGTTACAATTTCAGATTCAAGGGCAGAGGTCAGATTCCTGATGCATGGTTCAGTATCACCAGGGAAGATGTGCTGAATGACTTGAATAAATAATAATTCTCAGTGACACCATGGAGCCTTAATGTAGATCATTTTGAGAACTTGTTCTCTCAGAAATGATTTTGCAAAATATGAATGATGGGGGCATAGCACTACCAGATATATATATATATGTATAATAATAATGTAGTAATCATCAATACTATATTACTAGTTCAAAAAATAAGATGAGATTTAGAGGGACAGATTAGACAATGGAGAACCAGAAACACTTAATATTAATCTCACAGTTTCCAATTAGCAAGACTATAACCTATTTATGGAAGAATCCCTGTTTGCGAGAATTGTTGTGATAATCATTTAAGATAATTTGAGCCCCGATAAAGGCCAAAGCCTGAACTAATGAACCAGAAGAAGCACCTTGGCATAACAGACATGCTTTGCTTTGCTCTCTGAGTGAAATCAAAATGCTCTTTCCCCTGTCAGCAACTGAAGCTGACCAGTAACATTCTTCTGTTTATGACCACTCAGGACAAGACATCTTCACTCACCCCCTATCTTGAATAATGGGATTTTTCTTGTCTTACTATTTTATGGACATATACTATGCTATGTTATGTTAGTGATAGAAGAAACATAGATATCCTGAAACTATAATTTCATTTGACACCTTGACATTCTCCTATATTATTATATTTACAACCTATTCAATTAAGAAAATTCCTTTCTCATTCTATGGTTAAAACATATAGAGAGTATAATTTTTGAGTGAGACAGATATCCTCAGTCAGAATTGCTCTAAATGCGTAAAAGGTCTTGTCATCTTGCTTATTTCGGAGTCAAATTTATCCTCTGGCTCAAATGTATGTACATATATTCTGCTAGCTTAATGGAATAAACAATATGAATATATATATGAATATATATCTATCTCACACCTAGCTTGTCTGCCTCTTTAGCCAAACTTTCAGGTCAACATCTGGAAAATCTCAAAAAGAGTACCATAGAAATTAGATTGAGAGTATTGGCTAACACCAAATACCAGAGTAAGTAAAAATGGATGTTTAACCTCTATGATAAAGGGTCAAAGAAAAGTAAGAAAGAAACAGAAAAGATACTTTTGTTATCCATGACCAGGGGAACAATTCCTAAATAAAGAAGAGAGATGGACAGTTGTAAAACAATAGATTATGTGAAACTGAAAACATTTTACACAAGAAAGATTAGCATAACTAATATGAGAAGAGGAGGGGTGAAATGGGGAAAAGTTGCATCAAATATCTCTGACAAGTATGCAATAAAGAGGCAATTAACAAATACATAACCAAAAAAGGGTCATTTCCTAATGGTTAAGTGTTGAAAGAATATAAATAAACAGTGTTCAAAAGAAAAGTTGTAAACTCTTAGTAATCATAAGAAAAAATCCTCAAAATCACTACTAAGAGAAATCAGAATCAGAACAACCCAGAGGTTTCCCAGCAAACTGAGAAAGATGACAAAAGAGAGGAATAATCAAAATTTATTTTTGGTGAGTATTATTGTGGGAAGGTAGATAGAGTAAAGTAACCAGAGTAAAAAGTAGTTTGGAAACATTTAACAAAACGTATGAAAATACAATAAAACAGATAATGTTAATATGTGGTTTTCTAAGTCAATATGCATTGACACAGATTGATATTTATGGCTTATTGGTATGCCTTTCTATTTGTGTTTGAGACATTGCAGTAAAGCATCAATGGCTGTACTGTGTATCCACACAACCATTCTGAAAAGCAATTTTGAATTATGAAAATGAAGTGCCTAACATGTCCGTATCTCTTGATCTGGTGATTTTATTTAGAGACATAAACTCTGAGGAAGTCATAAAGAAGAAAGAAAGGTTTCTTATATACAAAAATAGTTATAAGACTATTGTTTATGGAAGTAAGGAATTGAAAACAAAATGGATTCTATCCACAGGGGAAAGGCTGAACAAATTGTGGTATATGAAAATAATGATGGCTTATTTCAAAATATTAATAAATTATTGTTAAATCATGTATTTTAGTCACATTCTTTAACTGCACATGTAGTTTAGTTTTTATAAATTATAGTAGATTAAGAAGTGTATATGAGATTCTGTGTAGGCTGACAGGACATTGGCTCCAAATAATTCCCCTCTTACCCAAAATTCTTACTTCTATTAAATGCCTTTGTCCATTTAAGTTTCTTGTTTCTATTAAGAGCCTTGCTGCAGACTATAGTTATAGTTACTCCATGATCAAATATAAGTCACATGAGGATGGGAAACCCCCTGAGTATTGCTCACCTGTCAAAGTTCTTCATTCTCATGAAAATTCGCCATTCTTGTCAAAGATGGTTACAAGAGACAGACTTCCGTGATGACACTGGAACATACCCAAATAGCCAACCAATCATAAAATGTAAACCCCTGTGAGAATCAATATCATGTCTTTCAATTTGGGATTAATGTTCCTCATTTATTGTGTTCCCCATTCTGATGTTTCTCATTTATGTCTATAAGAATGCTCTGTAAATTCAGTTCAGGGTCCTTGTACCAGCTGAGGTGGTCTTGGACCTGTTTTATTGGCAAATTGCTAGCCATGGATAATAAACTGATTGTGCTTGAAATTTTTTTGCCTTAGTTTTCTTTATTCACAGTTTTCAATCATGACATTGTAATGCTATAAAAATGAGAAGCATGCTGAATACAGGGAAGCATGGAAAAAGTTCTATGAATTGATGTAACATGAAGTTGAGTGTTGAAAACTATTTTATATATTTGTATGTGTACACACATATGTACACAATGTAAATGGAAAAAACCAACCACAAAACAATCAAAACGAATATTGCAAAATTACAAGGCTCCAAAGAAAAGATATGATATACCTCTACCCAATCGTAAGTAGAGGTAGGTGGAGGTCCATGGAGCATAATTTCAGATATTTTCAATGTATTCATTGGTTATTTAAAATGTTTTTCCTGTGCTCTTTTTCTTAAAAAAAAAAACAAACACAACTAACTTTGTTACAAGAGATGATTCTCTAAGATGGGAGAGGAGGTAATACACAAGGCAGAAATCTAGATGATTTTGAAAAAAAAATCTACAAAAAGCCTATACTTAAAAAAAAGAAAAATGCTAATCAGAACAACTCTTACATGTTACCTCAAGCCAAGCAAATTGATAACAAAAAGATGTGAAAAGTCAATGTTAGATGTACTGTGGAAAGAGGAAAACCAGTACACTGTGCATAGAGTTTTGAAACAGGCTAACCATTCTGAAAAAAAAATTTGGCATCATGATGAGAAATGAATGAACATTTCTCACCATATCCTGTAGCCGAGAGATCTTAATGCTCAGCATATACCATAAGACAGGCAAAGATGAGAAGACACGCTGTATCTTACATATTATCAAATTATTTATATTAATACTTTTTTTTGTAGTAACAAAGAACTTCAAAAAAGAAAATACATATTAACTAGGGAATGGCAACAAATTGCGGTACACGAATGGAGTGGTATAGACATAAAAAACCAAAAAACTCCAAAGCAGTGATTATGATGAATCAGATTGCATTGATACTTTGGGCTTCCTGCCCCAGAATTAGATGAGTTATGCTTCTCATTCATGATTTTAGGGGGTGATCAGCTACATCTTCCTTTCAGGGATGACTTTCAGTAACACTGTTGTCTCAAGTTCTCATTGTGGTCTATCTCTACTTCCATTTCTGCAGTTAACACCCAGAGATAAGCACGCCAGTTGCTCCAATGAACATAAAATTGATTTTCCAAAGGGATATTCACTTTGTAGATAATAGAATAAGTACAAACATTCGTCCTCTAACCAACTCCCTCCCCCCCCCCCAAAAAAAACCCAACAAACAAATAAACTAGGGATACTTACTACCTAAACTACCTTGGAAAGTGGGGAGAGAGGGATCAGACTTAATTAAGTTTTTACATATCAATCACAGTAGCAAGTTTCCAGATGTGGTATGACTGGAGGAGATACAGATCTCTGATCCTGCTCTTCTAGGTCAATTAAGTTGATTAGGAGTTCATACCTCACCTTCTTCTGGTATCTTCTGGTGTTTAATATGCGTGACCTTTTTTAGTTCACAAGGTCATAGCCATTTGTAATCTCCATCTAAAATAGGAAAGGATAAACGCAAAGAGACAAAGAACCAAGGCCTGTATCCACAGGACAAGTACTCATCTCAGATGGAGTGGACCTGAGTGTTCCATCCTTACAGGACTGTTTCTCTCAATGTCATGAAGACAGGTAGGAAGAAGACTGACAAAGAGAAAGGCAAAGGGTTACTAGTGCTTTTGCAGTATATCCCACATGTGATGACATGGCCAATCAGTGGTCTGTGTCCTCATCAAAGTAGTAGAGCCAGCTACTGGTCTGTACATGGTGCAAAGTGGAAAGCAAGACACTTCCATCACACATCATCAGGCATTTCCAGAAGCAGGTAGAAGATATATGGGTTTTATTATTTCTTTTTTTTGCCAATTTTTTTTCTTTTAATTTGTCATACTGGTAGTATCCTCTTCAAGTAAATCATCATTTGGTATTTTTTTTTCTTTTCATACTACTGTCAGTCTTTATGAATTTGACCATTGAACTGTTTGATGAGTATAAATTGAGAATGGTTACATTTATTCATTTTAACTTTCACTTTTATGTAGTGACCTGCTTTGTAGCTTTCAAATTTTTTAAAATGGAATTTCACTTTTTCTATTATGGCCACTCCTACTTTTTTGCACTGGAACTTACATGGCATATTTTACACTAGTCTTTTAATTTTAAATCAGTCACACCTTTGATGTGTTTCCTATAAGCAGCATATTGATGGCTTTTGTTTCTTAATTCATTCTCTTATACTTTTTCCTTTAATGGGAGAATCCATATCACTTAAATCTATTGTTCTAGCTAATACATTTGATATGTTTCCTGTTACTTCCTTCTTTGATCATGATATTTCCTCCCAGACATTACCCATACCAATGAAATCTTATGTCTTTTTTTTTAAGTGGAAATATTTATGGAGGATTTAGATAAACTTCATTGTCTTCAGATATCAACAAGAATAATGATAAGGAAATGATACAAAACTAATTTATTAGTCAGAACAGTAGATGAGTGTTCTGAATTTTCCCATCAAAGGAAGATGTGTTATGGAAGGGATCAAGGAGAGCCCATCAATAGGCTGCTTGCAGGAAACACATTTTAAACAAGAAGGTGTAGTTAGATTAACATGAAAATGCTAATGTAAAATGTACCATTCAAAAGTAAGTGTAAAAAAGGAGGAGGGACTGTAATGGTATCTGATAAAGTAGGATTCAATTTAGGAAAAAAGTTGAAGGAGACAAACCATGACATTATATAATGATAAAGCAAAGTGAATAAATACAACTATTCCCTATTTTTACTTATTAAATAGTTCGATACTCAAATTTTTATTGTTGTGCTTTTTTTTTGGTGAGGCAATTGGGGTTAAGTGACTTGCTCAGAGTCACACAGCTAATGAGCGTTATGTGTCTGAAGCCAGATTTTTTTTTTTTAGGCAATTGGGAATAAGTGACTTGCCCAGGGTCACACAACTAGCAATTGCCAAGTGTTTGGTCTGAGGACAGATTTGAACTCAGGTCCTCCTGACTTCAAGGCCTATGATCTATCCACTGAGTCACCTAGCTGCCCTTAATACTGAAATTTTTAAAAGAAAACTTCACAGTGCTATAGAAAGAAATCAAACTATCAAAATGAAAAAAAAGGACTATGAAAATGTAATAAATTAAAACAAAAAACAATAAAGAAACAAAAATCTATGCAACTCTTACTTCTGGAAATGTATGATATTATATAATAGAAGTGCCTTGCTTTTTGATTTGGAACATATGTAGATATTTAGCTATTGGTTGCAGTGTGCTAACCTTGTGATGAGAATACAGACCTTTGATTGGCTATATAAGTAGATCTGGAGTATGCTTCACAGACACCAGTGACACTGGGTCTTGCTCTTGACATATCTCTTTCCTACCTGCCTGTATTTCACTGATAGGGGCCATGCTATAAGTATAGAGGTCTCAGGTCCTCCTGATCTGAGGTCAGCATTTGGCCATTGAATATGGACCTTGATTCTTTGCCTCTTTGGATTTGTTCTTTCTGAGGCTAGGTGGAGATTGTGGATGGCTTTGACTCTGAGAATGTAAAAAGGCTAGTGCAAACTGTATCAAGTATATAAGGACTGTGATACATCAGCCTAGAAGTTTGAATACATGCCGGGATGTGTCAGAAGCTAGATGGTGAGGAATGAGTTTCCCCAGGAGTTGTTTGATCTAGCATAGCAGTAGCAGAGATACACACTCATCCATCCATCCATCCATCCATCCATCCATCCATCCATCCATCCATCACGTGACATCTGGAAGTAAACTTGCTTTTTTAAAATCTTACTTAATATTTTATTTTTTCCCAATTACATGTAAAGACAATTTTAACATCCTTTTTCTTTTTCAAATTTTGAGGTCCAAATTTTATCCCTCTCTCCCCTCCCCCACATTAAGAAGGCAACCAATTTGACATAGGTTATAAATGTGTAGTTGTGAAAAACACATTGCCATGGAAGGCATTCTGTGAAAGAAGAAATAGACAAAAAAAACCCCAAGAAAAATAAAGTGAAGAAAAAGTTTCTTTGATCTGCATTCAGGTTCCACCGGTTCTTTCTCTGGAGATGGACAGCACCTTTCATCACAAATCCTACAGAATTGTCTTGGATCATTGTATTCCTGAGAATGGCTAAGTCATTCACAATAGATCATCATATGATATTGCTGTTACTGTGTACAGTGGTCTCCTGTTCTGCTCATTTCTCTTTGCATCAATTCATTTAAGTCTTTCCATGTTTTTTCTGAGAGCATCTTGCTCATCATTTCTTAAAGCACAATAGTATCCATCACATAGACAACAACTCATTCATCCATTCATTCCCCAATTGATGGACATCAACTCAATTTCCAATTCTTTCCCACCACTAAAAGAGCTGCTATAAATACTTTTGTTCATGTAGATTCTTCTCTTTGCCCCTCCCCCCAAAGCTTTTTAATGATCTCTTTGGCATACAGGCCTAGTAGTGGTATTGCTGGATCTAAGGGTATGCACAGTGTGATTGCCCTTTTGGCATAGTTCCAAATTGCTCCCCAGAATAGTTGCATCAGTCCACAACTTCATCAACAATGTATTAATGTCCCAATTTTCCCACATCCTCTTCAGCATCTATCATTTCCTTTTTTTTGTGAAATTAGCCAACTTGAAATCTCAGTGTAATTTTTAAAAAAAATTTTTTTGAGATTGAATATACTATCTGTAATTCTCTTTAACCATACCACACCGTATTTCTCCAAGACCCTTAAGGATCTTGTTGTCTGGGCTTTCTGTCAATGGCTGTAGTCCCAAGAGATGTTGTTCCCTTTGATTGTAGGGATCATTTCATGAAGCCCAGTTCCATTTAGCTACTAACAGTTCAGCTTTTGAAAGGAATATTTACTTCATTATGTACAACAAAAGAACAAACAGATTCCCAATACATGGAAGGCATAATCTTTCTTGTATACCACCTTGGTCTCTGGGGAGGGATGCAGAATAGGTTCATTGCTTAGCTCAGTTCTTACAAAGAGCAGCCCTAAGTTCCAAGTCCAAAACCGTTCCTTGGGCTCCAATCTTAGGTGCTGTGTTTTCTCTGGGCTTTCCTGCCAAGCTGGTTGGCTACATGATCTTACCCGCAATCTTATTGCCATGGCTCCTATCCCCAGAACTAACTACAAGATGGTTGGGGATCACAACTGGAACCTAAAATTGCTGACAGTTGAAACCAAAGAGAAACAAACACCCTCATTCATCAGAAGTAAAAGAGAGGGGGAGAAAGGGAAAGATATCATTTCCCCTTATTGGTTCAGTTCATGGTACTCACTGGGTTACTCATGCTGGAAATAAACTGTGATCCTTCTCCTGAGCATGGAGCAGGAAAGAGTTCACAGGAGGGAAGAAGAAGAAGAAGAAGAAGAAGAAGAAGAAGAAGAAGAAGAAGA
>NW_020954553.1:17588868-17597589 GCF_900497805.2 Vombatus ursinus | reverse complement strand
AAGAAGAAGAAGAAGAAGAAGAAGAAGAAGAAGAAGAAGAAGAAGAAGAAGAAGGAGGAGGAGAAGAAGGAGAAGAAGGAGAAGAAGAAGAAGAAGAAGAAGAAGAAGAAGAAGAAGGAGAAGAAGGAGAAGATGAAGAAGAAGAAGAAGAAGAAGAAGAAGAAGAAGAAGAAGAAGAAAGAGAGAGAGAGACATAGACAGAGAAAGAGAGAGAGAGAGAGAGGCCATTAGCATTAAGGGGGATCAGGAAAGCCTTCTCCTTGAAGGTGGAATTAGAATCCAGACTAGTCTGGAGACTGAAATGAGGAGGGGAGAGTTCCAGGCATGGGTGATGGCCAGTGAAAATGCCTGGAGTATGGGGATGGAGCCTTTTGTTCAAGGAACAAGGAAGCAAACAAGGTCAGTGTCACAGGATGAGAGAGTGCTTGGTGAAGAATAAGGTGAAAAAAACTGCAAAGGAAGGAGTGGGCCAGGTTGTGAAGGATTTTGAATAACAGTGGATTTTACATTGGATCCTCCAGGCAATAGGGAGACACTGGAGTTGATTGAATGAGAGTAGAGTTTGAGGTGACCTGGTTGCACTTTAAGAAAAAATTAATTTGACAGCTGAGTGCAGAATGGCTTGGATTGGGAAGAAATTTAAGGAAGGGAAAGCAACCAGCATGAAATAGTGCAAGCATGATGTGATGAAGGCCTGGATGGTGGCAGTGGCAAAAGAGAGAAGGGGAAGAGAGGAGAGTTGTTGTGAATTAACTTTAACAAGACTTGATAACAGATTGGGCCGGGGGGGGGGGGGGGGGGGGAGGAGGAGTGAGAGAGAGAGTGAGGAGGTGAGGATGACACCTAGATTGCAAGCCTGGTGATTAGAAGGCTAGTGGTGTCGTCAACAGAAATAGGAAAGTTGAGAAGAAGAGAGGGTTTGGGGGAAAGAAAGTGAAGTTTTGGACATGTTGAGTTTGAGATGTGTACAAGACGTCCAGTTCAAGATATCTAATAAGCATTTAGAGATTAGTCTGGAGGTTAATTGAGAGGTTAGGGCTGGATATATAGATCTAATAATCATTATCAAAGACATGAAAATTGAGTTGGTGGGAGCTGATGGGATCACCAAGGTAAAATAGTATTGAGGGAGAAGAGAAGAGGGTCCAAGACAAAGTGTGACCTAGAATTCACTGTAACTTTTACTTTTAGGTGATCAGAGCTGAAACTTATTGGTTCCCAGAAAGTTTCTCATTTTTCCATGTAAACTATTTCCAGTTTATTGCTTCCTTTAAGAATTTACTAATGCATGCTCTGCCCTAATTCCTTCTAGATGATTTTGTTTCTTATTTACTTAGGTGACTAAATCCTGTCAAATCAATCAGAAGCTCACACTGGTCAGCTCAACCCAATTGCTAAAAATGAAATTTTGTTTCCCCCTGAAAAATTACTTTCCTCACTTTTTCTGAGGAAAAGTCTCAAGACAATCTAAACTTTGCTCAAGAAAAGTAAGTAAAAGAAAATTTAAGACAATGGCAGGTAAGACTTAACTTTGAGACCACCTGTTTTTTCCCTTTTCCCAAGTTACTGGAGGAAAAGTACTTTTAAATCAGGTTCCATTTAAACTGTTTACCAATTGAGGGGTGTTTCCCTGAAAAGATATCAACAGAACCTCATAGAAAAGATAAGAACTAACATTTCCATTGCTGGCAGTATTAATTCAGGAAGATCCACAGCATACATTCTTATTCGAGTTACTCAAAGATCCGTTAAAAGAAAAAGTTCAGCCAAATCATTTAACCCAAATATTTAAACCATCCACTTATCTAGTGGGTAAGAATTTAATGCCAGCTTTTCAAGAACAGAGACACTGTTCTATTCTCCATTCCTCAATTTGATGTTTCCTGACTTTTCCCAAGTTTGGTGCTCAGGACTGACCTCATCATTTGTTCTCACCTCTCACTGACAAACAGGAGCCCAGTTCTAGCTCCACGACCTATAATAGGGAACCTAGTCATTTGGACACATGTCTAACTTTGTTTCCACTGCTGAGGATCCACTTCTTTCGATATCCATCATTCAGGCAGGACCATCCACTGATCATTTTGGGCCAAGCACTCCAAAATGACCAGAAGGATTGGCCTCCTGAGTAAAAGGTCAAGCACTTATAGGGGAATTCTTTGTGATCTCTTGGTGACACCCTCCTTTACTGTGAAGGATGCATTGACTTTAAGATAAGTCAACCAGGGCCTTAGACCATTATAAATCTAAACACAGAACACAGAGTGATAAGAATCTTAAAGCCAACTACAAAACATTTTTTAAAATTTATTTATTTATTTATTTATTTTAGTGAGGCAATTGGGGTTAAGTGACTTGCCCAAGACCACACAGCTAGTGACTGTCAGGTGTTTGGTCTGAGGCCAGATTTGAACTCAGGTCCTCCTGACTTCAGGGCTGGTGCTCTATCCACTGTGCCACCTAGCTGCCCCAATTTTTTTAAAAACACCAAATTTATCAGTTTTACCCAGTTGTGAGTGTTCATGCATTTTCCCATGCTGGCTAGGAACCATTAAGTTTCTCTTCCCAGGTTTAGCTGTATACATCTGCTGCCCAGCCCTAAGAAGAGGGTAAAGAAAGTTTCTCTTTCACTCAGGCTCGTTGGGTTAGGCACAATTTCCCTTGCTATTAGACTGTCATTCAGTCATTTCCTGGGAGGTTTTTTATCTTCCCCAGTCAAAATGGGAGAGTTTTAGAATGGATGGTCTGTGAAATATGATACCATTTTAGAGCTGTCCCTGCATGCATGCACACACTCATAGTTCTGAAGAATATAACCAGAAAGACAATGGAACTGGAACTTTCTTTAACCCGATGGATCAAGACAAATTTTCTCTGATGCCACTTTTGCTTGATATTGAAGACAAGGCCTCTGAGCATCTGACCTGAAGTGTTGTGGCTGAATGGATAATTCTGGGAAACCAAAGTATTCAGGGAAATGAAAGTAAAAAGAACCTGATATCCTGTTCACTGCGTTCCTAGGGAGGAAAGTGTGCAAATAGAGTGTGCTTGTATGTAGGACTACATTTTTCTCTCTGAGGATCTACTCTTCGAAGTCCCATACCTCCTTACCCATTTCCCATCCCTGTTGCCAACCTTCCCTTTTTTCTGCCTCCCCTTGACTGCTTTCCTACTGCATTTTTAGGTATTTGTACAACAAACTCTATGTGCGTGTATTTGACCCTTTCTTTCCCAATTCAGTGGAGGATGAGATACATGAGATGTCCACATCCTTTCTTGATTTTTCATTTTGGTGTACTTGTTTTCTCAATCACTCTGACTGTGATAAATTCCTATACACTTCTTACTCCATTTGTCATTCCTTTATCTTTTATCTCTTAAAAGTGACAAAACAGAACAAACAATACATAGACTCTGTATTTGACGTTCCTTCAAGGAGTGCACTGCTTAAGCAATGGTCTCCATCTTCTGTTCTCATCTATTCTCTTTCCAATTTATATTTCCCTCAGTAGCTCTAATTTCCTTTTTCCCCATTTACTCTGGCTTTATTTCTTTGGTCATTCTTATAGTCCTTATGGCCTAGCCATTTTTTTCTCTGAGGAAGGAAGGAAGGAAGGAAGGAAGGAAGGAAGAAAGGAAAGAAGGAAGGATGTATTTATTAAGGACTAACAATGTGCCTGACAGTCTGCTAAGCACTTTATAAATCTGATCTCATTTGATCCTCACAACTATTCTGGGAGGTAGGTGCTATTATTATGCACTTCTTGCATTTGGAGAAACTAAGGCAGCTAGGTGGCACCATGGATAAAGTGCTGGGTCTAGAGTCAGGAAGACTCATCTTCCTGAGCTCAAATCTGGCTTCAGACAGTTACTAGCTGTGTGACCATAGACAAGTCACTTGACCTTGTTTCCATCAGTTCCCCATTTGTAAAATGAGCTGGAGGAGGAAATGGTAAACCACTTCAATATCTTTGCCAAGAAAACTCCAAATGAGGTCACAAAAGTTGGACATGACTGAAACAACTGAACAACAACAAAAAGGCTCTTAGATGGTAAATGACTTGTCCAGGGTCACACAGATAGTGCCTGACACCATATTTGAAATCAGGATTTCCTAATTCCAGGCCCAGTGCTCTATCTACTTCACCACATAGGTACCTTATACTTTTTGTATTGTCATTCTCGTCTTCTGGGTCCAACTCTTGGGGTTCTCTTTTTTTTCCCATGGGTAGAACAATTTTAATTTAAATGGTCCTACAATAAAAAACAATTGCAAAAACAAAAACTATATTATAATGATGTAGTGATAAGAAATGGGCTATCAAAACATTAAAAATATCAAAAGTTTACATCTAGTTTTGTTGTTGAAATTTGCCTTGATTTAAAAGAACACATGAAAAGGAAACGGGAATTTTTTTCTTCTGTTCTAGGATGTTTTTATAAGATCGAGGAAACCTACGAAGTCTATTTTCAAAAACTTCTTCAAAAGTACCTGCAAGGACCCACAAAAGGTATACTTTGGTCCTTCTTAGGAAAATATTTTAGAAAATTAGGCTTGATAAAAGTGAATGACTTTGATTTTGAACTGTTACATTTCCTTTTGAAATACTTCTCCCAAATTTTCTCTGCATGCCTGGCTTTGGTTCATGGATACTTCTTTTATGTGATTTTGCTGGTCTGTTTATCCTAGAATATTCATGACCTGAAAGATCCTTTAGATCCTTTGTAACTACAGAATCTTTTGTGGTCCTTAAGAGTTTGCTGGGTATAGGACTTGTTAATTTCTGTTTCCTCTTGGTGGCAGCGGTCATTGCCATGTAGCATGGGGTTTCATTTGTTATGGAGACAGATGTCTTTGTGAACAATAAAGGGAGGCTAAGCCTTGGTAAAAGGGTATCATTTCCATTTGGTTCTCATTCCTTTTTGAAGAATATGTCATTTGTTTCATTGGTGTCTCCTTGTATAATAAATGGAGACTCCAAATTCTCTTTAGAACATCCATCATATTGGGCAGACTCTTAAGGAGTGTGAACATCAGTAAGCTATTAGCTAGATTATAAGAATCTGGTCAGTGGCCAGATTTGAAGAATCCAAGCAGTGGCCAGATTTGAAGAATCCAAGCAGTGGCCAGATTTTAAGAATCCAAGCAGTGGCCAGATTATAAGAATCCCAGCCTCCAAATTCTCTTTGACACCCTCTATCCTTATGTTGAGAGGTATACAGCTTTTTGGAAAGGGAGCATGAAAGAGATTACTGTTTGTATTCAAACTGTTGATTCCTGAAAACTGGTTCCATATGATGACAGTGAACTGGGATTTTGAATGGATTTTCTACAATTTTCTGGTATATATACAATAGCTTGGAGTTCCTGTATGAAAGAATCATTGAGCTGAGTTTACTAGACAGTTTAGGTCCTCTGGAATGTTTGGCCATCAAGGGAGAATGGATTAATTTCCTCCTACTTCTTTTTTCTGAAGGAGTTTTCTGCTGATGAATTACTAGCTGCGTATTTTCACTGGATTCATCTGAAGGTGAATAGCCTGGAATAGATTTGTTTGGTTCTAGTTCTGGAAAGGCCATTAGAGAGGTGATCTCTGGCAGGTCAGCTTGTTTTGGGTCTTCAAGAGTTTGGTCTGCCCAAACTACCATTTTCTTTCTCTCCAATACATATTCAATTTCCTTAAAGTCAGATTGAAAACCAGAACTTGCCAGCTCAGCTTCTTTTAATTTCCCATGCTGTTTTCTTAGGACTGGGAGCAAAGCATTCAGCAGATTTTCTGTCTGCTTATGCTGTTGCTCTTGAAAAGAGACAAGATTCATCACGTGTATGATTTGCGTTTTTATAAATCTTTTATCTAAAGCTTCAAGTGGTGGTTATAGGTATCTTTACTGAGCTCCTTTGAAACAGGCCATTTTTGCTCAAGAGACACATCTTGTTCTCAACCTGATGAAGCCAATTTGTATTTTTGTCAAATGGCTTCATTTCTTCTTCTCTTTTCTTCCCTAGGTGAAAGCAATGAGTCTGAAGCATTGCAAGTCTATGATCCCATTTGCAAGTGGCTTTTTTTGACTTCCTCTAGAGAGCACATCATTTCTATGTGCTTGTGGTACTGCTGCTGGGAGAAAGTTTTTAGTTCATTTTCCTTAGTCAGCATCTCCAAATTCAGATACTCTTGTCTAATTTCTTCACGGCTCCAGAACAAACAATTCAAAATCTCTCGAAATCTTTGTATTTCTGTTTCCTCTTGGTTGGAAAGCTCAAGGCTTCCTTCACTATTTCCATGAGTGATGATTTTCTGTTCTTCACAGGCTTTCCGTTTTTCTTTTAATTTCATAATCTCTTTCTTTTGCTCATTACACATCTTGACATACTATATTATGTGATTATCCAAACTAACAATGTTACTCTTCAGAGAAGATTTAATGTCTTTTGTATGGTTGGCGTACTTGGGAGTGTTATACATGTCATCACAGAACACAGAAGAAGGACTAATAGCCAGTATCATGATAGTTTGACAGTTTTCTCTGAGGGAATCTAACAAGTGAGTTAGCTTGCTATTTCTGTAAGGAATAGGCTGGTTTTTTCTCTGCCCATCTGCTAAGGCATTGATGACATTTCCAAGGGCTAAAAGTTATCGATTGATGTTTGCACCTTCCCTAAAACAGCTTTCTCTGGCACGTGTGGCACTGGCACATTCAGATCCCACCAGGTCAATGAGACACATTTCGGCAACATGGACATTTTCATTTATACTTGCGGTTTTGTCTTGCTGTCGTAAATAAATCTGGAAACAAGAGGAGGTAGCATTCACATCAGTAGGATGTTAGGTCCTGTTCTTGTTTCCATCATCCAACAACTGTAAAATTTCCTCAGAGGTTTTAGGCTCATGTAATGTTAATGCCTGAACTATTACCCCTCTTTGGGCATCTTCACAGACAGCCAGTGGCCCTGAATTTGCTAGGAGATCTCAAATCTGTTCATTGTATATCTCTAAGTAAGAAACTGTAATGCTACATAATTTCTCATCTTTAATCTGATCTGTGGATTTATAAAGGCCTAACATTGTCAGATATATCACTCCAGGCTCTTCAGATGATCTTAGCATAGCATGTGTCTTCCCAGCTCCTGTTGTACTATATGCAAGCACTGTGCAATTATATCCATTTAAGAAACTATTAAACACAGGCTTGGTGGTATGGTCAAAAACTTGAGACTGAGTGGAACTTTCGTCCAAAACAACATCAAAAACAAACTTAAGGTCTTTTCTTTCTCTTTTAGTAGTATCTCGATTCACAGTTTACTTCCCATGAAAGAAATTGTCTTCTTCCTCTTTTAGATCAAAAACCAGTAAGTGCTCATCCACAACATGGACCACCTTATAAAAGCCAATAGCTTTTTCTTTCTGATTTTCAGGATACACACAAACAACCACTTGAGTGACCACAGCCATCAGGGCCCCACTCTTCCACAACTATACTCACCAGTGTGTACTTGTTCTTCCTTGCCCACAGCCACAGCCTGGGATTGCAACTGTTCAGTGCCCATGGGCCCCAGTTTCATCACCAGGTAGTAGAGAGACCTGCACTCTTTCCCTGATCAGCAGGCTGAACCCTACACTGTGCATAGGGTGAAAGTTCTTGAAGCTGAGGCTGCTTCCTACACAGCTGCCCCCAGGGCTTGTTGTTTATTAATTTGGTGGTATCTGCCTAGAGGTATCTGTGCTTAAATCAGGCCAGTCCACTACTCCTGGAGTTCAGTCTTCCCTAGTCCTCCCAAATTGTCTTAGGGTGGACAAGTGCTTACTTTGACTTTTAATTATTTTTGCCAGTTTTTGCTCACTCTGAGACATTATTTTAAATTATTTGTGGGGCAATTTGGGAAAGCTGGGTAATTTCCACCATCTTTCCCCCACATTCTTTTTAAAAAAAATCTTTGTTTTCAGTTCCACATTCTCTGTCTCCCTTTGCACCCCCCTTACACCTTGAGAAGAAAACAAATATTTAAAATATACTCAATATACATGTACAGTTATGCAAAATAGATCTCCTCATTAGCTATATTTTGAAAAAGGAAGGAAAGATATGTTCCCATCAGTTCTCTACCTGGAAGGAGATAATCATTTTATATCATGGGTCCTTTGGAGAGTTGGTGGACCATTGTATTGATCAAAGTAGCTAAGTCTTTCACAGTTGGTTAGTTTTACAATATTGCTGTTACTGTGTTTTGTTTTCCTGGTTCTTCTCACTTCAGTTTATGAAGGGCTATAACATTTTTTCCCTCCATTTACTTCCTTCTTTCTGATCTTGGCTATATTTGTTTTACTTGTACAAACCCTTTTTAATTTAACATAATTAAAATTACCCATTTTACACCTCACTCTGCTTTCTATCTTTTGTTTATTAGTAAATTTTTTACCTATCTATAAGTCTGATCAATAATATGTTCTATGCTCTTTAAATTTTCTTCTAATATCTGTCTTTATAACTAGGTCATGTATCTACTTTTACATTATCTTGGTATATGGTGGAAGATATTGGTTTATGTCCACTTTCTGCCATACTGCTTTCCAGTGCATCCAAGAATTTTTTTAATCAAAAAATGAATTCTTATTCTAAAATCTTGTCTTTACCCTTGTCAAATATGAGGTTACTATATTTACTTATATGTATTCATTGACTTCTCCAAGTTGTATGTTGCCCTATTTTTTTATCAACCCCACC
>NW_020954553.1:17586007-17588858 GCF_900497805.2 Vombatus ursinus | reverse complement strand
TGACTTCTCCAAGTTGTATGTTGCCCTATTTTTTTATCAACCCCACCTCCCCCCATGTCTCCTATCCCCTTTCACTCCTATTTCCCTATTGAATAAGATAGATTTTTATACCCAACTGAGTGTGTATATATATTCTTCCCTCTTTGAACTAATTCCAATAAGGGTGAGATTCAAGCATTGCCTGCCATTGCCTCCATTTTCCCACCCACTGTAAAACCTCTTCCTTGCCCACCTTTTTAATGTGAGAAAAAATTTCCCCATTCTACTTCTGCTTTTCCCCTTCTCCCAGTACATCCCTCTTTCTTCCCCCTTCACTTTTTTTTTTAATTTTTGGAGATCATCCTAATTTAATGACTCACTTCATGCCTTTTATTTATGTATACTCCCTCAAAATGCTTGAATGATGATAAAGTTCTTTGGAGTTGACAAGTATTTTTTCCCCATTGTGGAATGTAAACAGTTTAACTTTATTGAGTCTCATGATTACTCTTTTACGTTTACCTTTTTATGCTTCCCTTGAGCCTTGCGTTTGAATGTCAATTTTTTAATTCATCTCTGGTCTTTTCATCAGGAATGCTTAAATGTCCTCTATTTTAATAAATGTCCATTGTTTTCTTCTGAAGGATAATACTCAGTTTTGCTGGGTAGATTATCTTTTGGTTGTAATCCTAGCAAATTTGTCTTCTGGAATATCATATTCTAAGCCTTCTGATCTTTTAAGGTGGTAGTTGGTAAATCTTTCATGATCCTGACTGTGCCTCCACATTATTTGAATTGTTTTTTCTGGATGCTTACAATATTTTGTCTTTGACCTGGAAGCTCTGAGAGTTTTCATTTTAGGATCTCTTTCAGATCAGTATATTCTTTCAATTGTTGTGTTACTTTTTGAATCTATTATATCATGGCAGTTTTTTTCTATAATTCCTTGAAATATGATGTCTAGGTTCCTTTTTTGATCATGACTTTCAGTTAGTCCAACAATTCTGAAATTATCTCTCTTCAATCAATTTTTCCAAGTCAGTTGTTTTTTCCAATGAGATATTTCACATTTTATTCTATTTTTCCTTTTTTTGTCTTCTTTTTTTATTTTTATGTTTATCATTTCTTGACATCCCATAGAGTTATTAGCTTACCGTGAGCCAATTCTAATTTTTAAGGAATTAGTTTTTTTTTTCAGTGATCTTTTGTACCTTTGTATCCTTTTGGTCAATTGTACTTTTTTTCTTTAAGAATTTCTTTCCTTTAGTGAATTTTTGTACCTCCCTTTCTATTTAGTATTTTTTACTTTTTAAGGAGTTCTCCAGTGAATTTTTATGTTTCTTTTACCATTAGAACAATTCTGTTTTTCATGGTGTTATTTTCTTTAGTATTTTTTGTGACTTTTGCCAAGCTATTAATTCTCTTTTCATACTTTTCATACATTATTGTAAATTTCTTTCACAATTTTTCCTCTTCCACTCATTTATTGAGCTCTCTGAAAAATTCTTATTGGGCCTGTGTTCAAATAGCATATTGTTTTGAAGCTTTGTTTATAGTTGTTTTCACATTGTTGTCTTCATCTGAGTTTGTGTCTTGTTCTTTTCTGCCATCATGCTAGATTTTTATAGTTAAATTCTTTTTTTTGTTGTTGTTATTTGATCTTTTTTCCAGCCTATTTGTTGACTTTAAAGTTGGACTCTGCTGACCTGGGCTTGGGGAGGCATTGTCCCAAGTTTCAGGCTTTTTCATGCTGCTATTTTCAAAGCTAGTTCTGGGGGTGTGTAAGTTTTTGATGCTTCTAAGGTGATGTGGTCGGGGGAGAGGTATGGTCACTGCTCTTCTGATCTGTGCTCTGGTCTTTACCCAGCAAAGGTCCTTGCTCCCTTGTAGCCATGAGTGTGAGTGCTTGACTCTGAAACTATGACCAGTCCCTTGCTGTCCCGCAGCCACAAGAGCTAGTGCTCCTCTTTACTATGGAACTGAGAGCAGGCACCCTGTTCCCTTGTGATTGCCCACAAGGGCTCCTCTCTACCCTGGAACTGTGACCCAGAATTGTGTATGGATAATACAGTTGTCAATCAATGTCAGCTGTACCCAGTGCCAGCAGAGGGTCCCCTGACCAT
Source organism: Vombatus ursinus (assembly GCF_900497805.2). Taxonomy (NCBI): domain Eukaryota; kingdom Metazoa; phylum Chordata; class Mammalia; order Diprotodontia; family Vombatidae; genus Vombatus; species Vombatus ursinus. The sequence continues at coordinate 17,586,756 of NW_020954553.1, read as the reverse complement.
TTGTCTGACCCCTTTACTCTATGTGGGCTGAAAGCTCCTGAAGCTGCTGTTGTTGCTGCTGCTATTGTTGATGCCACCATATATGCTCTGGACAGGACTGTACCCTGGTGTTATAAATTTCTCCTGCTGACCTCCCAAGTTGTCCTAGGTTGGTAAAATATCTCACTCTGACCTCTTGTTATCTCTGTCACTCCAAAATTTGAATTGAGGAGTTATTTTTAAACTGTTTGGAGGAGAATTTTGGAAGAGTTCTGCTCAGTTGCTGCCTGCATTCTATCATCTTGGCTTCACCCCATCCTCTTATTTAATCTTTTTAAAAATTATTTATTCATTTTTAGTTTTCAACATTCACTTTCATAAGATTTTGATTTCCAAATTTTCTCCCCATCTCTGCCCTTCCCCCAGCCCAAGATGGCACACAATTGAATATAGGCTTTATATATACATTCTTATTGAACCTATTTTCACATCAGTCATGTTGTAAAGAAAGAAGAAACAAACAAAAAAAGAGAGAGAGCAAATAATATGCTTCAATTTGCATTCAGACTCCATAGTTCTTTTTCTGAATGTGAATGGCATTTTCTATCATGAGTCCTTTAGAATTGTCTTGGATCCTTGCATTGCTAAGAAGAGATAAGTCTATCAAAATTAGTCCTCACACATTGTGGCTGTTACTGTGTACAGTGTTCTGGTCATGCTCATTTCACTCAGCATCAGTTAATTTAAGTCTTTCCAGGTATTTCTGAAGT
>NW_020954553.1:17544261-17585997 GCF_900497805.2 Vombatus ursinus | reverse complement strand
TATTCCATTACATTCATATACCACAACTTGCTCAGCCATTCCCCAACTGATGGGCATCCCCTCCATTTCCAATTCTTGGCCACCATAAAAAGAGCTGCCATAAATATTTTTGTACATGTAGGTTCTTTTCCCATTTGTATGATCTCTTTGGTATATAGACCTAGAAGAACTGGGTCAAAGGATATGCACAGTTTTTATAGCCCTTTGGGCATAGTTCCAAATTGCTCTCCAGAATGGTTAGATCAGTTCACAACTCCAACAATGTATTAGTGTACCACTTTTCCCACATCTTCTCCAGGACTTATCATTTTCTTGTTTTGTCATGTTAGTTAATCTGATAGGTGTGTTGTGGTACCTCAGAGTTGTTTTGATTTGCATTTCTCTAAGCAATGGCGATTTAGAGCATTTTTTCATATGACTATAGATGACTTTAATGTCTTCATCTGAAAACTGCTTATTCATATCCTTTGACCATCTATCAATTGGGGAATGACTTATATTCTTATTAACTTGGCTCAATTTTATTTATATTTCAGAAATAAGGCCTTTATCAGAGACAGTGGTTTAAAAATTCTTCCTGAGTTTTCTGGTTCCCTCCTAATCTTAGTTTCATTGGCTTTGTTTGTGCAAAACCTTTTCAATTTAATGTAATCAAAATTATCCATTTTGCATTTGATAAGTTCTCTATCTCTTGTTTGGTCATAAATTTTTCCATTCTCCATAAATCTGACAGGTAAAGTATTCCTTGCTCTCCTTGTTTGCTTATAGTATCAGCCTTTATATCTAAATTGTGTATATATTTTGACTTTATTTTGGTATATGATGTAAGGTGTTGGTCTATGCCCTCTTTCTGCCATACTGTTTTCTAGTTTTCCCAGCAGTTTTTGTCAAATAATGAGTTATTATCCCAGAAACTGAGGTCTTTGGGTTTACAGTAGATTATAATAGTCATTGACTACCATGTCCACCGATCCATCACTCTGTTTCTTAGCCAGTACCAAGTAGTCTTGATAATCACTGCATTATAATGCAATTTAAGATCTGTAATGGCTAGGCCACATTTCCTAGCATTTGTTTTCATTAATTCCTGTGATATTCTGGACCTTTTGTTCTTCCAGATGAATTTTGTAATTATTTTTTCTAGTTGTGTAAAATAATTTTTTGGTAGTTTGATTGGCATAGCACTGAATAAGTAAATTAATTTAGATAGAATTGTCATTTTTATTGTATTAGTTCACCTACCCATGAGTAACTGATATTTTTCCAATTACTTAGATCTGACTTTATTTATGTGAAAAGTGTTTTGTGATTGTGTTCATATAGTTCCTGGGTTTGTTTTGGCAGGTAAACTCCCAAATATTGTATAATGTCTACAGTTACTTTAAATGGAATTTTTCTTTCTATCTCTTGCTGTTAGTAATATATAGAAATGCCAATGATTTTTGTGGGTTTATTTTATGTCTTGCAACTTTGCTAAAGTTGTTTATTATTTCAAGTAGTTTTCACTTGATTCTCTAAGTATATCATTATATCATCTGCAAAGAGTGATAGCTTTGTTTCTTCTTTGCCTATTCTAATTCCTTCAATTTCTTTTTCTTTTCTTATTGCTAAAGCTGATGTTTCTAGTACCACATTGAATAACAGTGGTGATAATGGATATCCTTGTTTCACCTCTGATTTTATTGGAAATGCTTCTAGCTTATCTCCATTATATATAATGCTTACCGATGGTTTTAAGTAGATGCTACCTATCATTTTAAGGAAGACTCCATTTATTCCTTTGCTCCCTAGTGTTTTTAATGAGAATGGGTGCTGTATTTTGTCAAAAGCTTTTTCTGCATCTATTGAGACAACCATATGGTTTCTGTTATGCCTGGGGTCTCTACACCCGGGCAATCACTTGGTGGGTCCCTAGCTGACATAGTGCACTTAGTCAGCTATCCCACCCAAGCCTTCGCTTGGATACTTACCCTTCCCGGTCTTCGGACGTCTCCGGCCCCTCTGAGGGAGGAGGGGAATGACTAGACAGAACACCCGAGTTGGCAGCTGCACACGATTTATTGGTTACATGCTCTCCTGCCTCCCATGGTCCCGGCCTCTGCTCTCTCTCCTGCCTCCCATTGTCCTGGCCTCTGGTCTCTCCCTGGCTCCGACTCCCGGCTCTACCCAGACACCCCTGGGTCCTGCTCTTATAGCCCTAGCTCCACCTCGTGGGTGGAACTTGCCCGAGCTCCTCCCATGTTCCTCCTTCGTAGGTGGAGCCAGCGTCTGTTACTGAGGCACTCCCAGTACCCTTTCGGGCAGGTACTAACCTCCAGGAGTCTCTTACTACCCTACAGGAGGCCACGGTCCAGAGCTGGGCCCTAACACTGTTAGTTTTGTTGTTCATGTGGTCAATTAGGCTGATAGTTTTCCTCATATTGAACCAGCCCTGCATTCCCGGTATAAATCCTACCTGGTCATAGTGTATTATTCTCATGATATGTTGCTGTAATCTTTTTTCTAATATTTTATTTAAACTTTTTGCATCTATATTCATTAGGGAAATTGGTCTATAATTTTATTCCTCTGTTTTGACTCTTCCCAGTTTAGGTATTAGTACTATATTTGTATCATAAAAAGAATTTTTTAGGACTCCTTTGCTTATTTTCCCATATAGTCTATAAAGCATTAGAATTAATTGCTCTTTAAATGTTTGATAGCATTAACTGGTAAATACATCTGGCCCTGGAGATTTTTTCCTAGGGAGTTCATTGATGGCTTGCTGGATTTCTTTTTCTGAAACAGAGTTATTTAAGTATTTTATTTCCTCTTCTGTTAATCTGGGCAATTTGCATTTTTGTAAATATCCATCCATTCCACTAAGATTGTCAAATTTATCGGCATACAGTTGGACAAAATAGTTCCTAATTCTTGTTTTAATTTCCTCTTACCATTCACATGCACAGTTGTGATTACTATCTGTCTAAATAATTTATACTTATTCTTATCAAATTTCATCTATTAGCATCTATGATAATATCTATATTTCATCAAAGCATTTTACAAAGGCTTTCATAATATTCTTTCAGTCAAGATGGAGAGATGTTTTATGTATAAAAGAACAGTTAATCAGATTTAAAAGTGGTTGACCATCTAGTCCTCTACTACTTTCCTCTATACTCAGTCATTTCAATGCTAAGCTCTTCATATGTTCCTTTGATCTCGATGCCTCTTTTCTCCTCTGGAATCTTGTTCCAGCAATCAGCTTTCTGCTATGCACTTTCAATCTCACTCTTTTCTTTGATTCTATCTTCTCTGATTACAAACATGCTCAGATCTCCTCTACCATGGAATAAATTTTTCTTAATTTAAAAAAAATCATTGTTTTATTTTGTATTCCAAATTCTTTCCCTTCCTGTGTACCCTCCTTTACCCCTTGAGAATGCAAGCAATATGTTCCTCATTAAACATGTAAGTCATGCAGAACACATATCCATATCAGCCATATTGTGAAAAAAGGAAAAGCAAAAAAATAAAGTTAAAACCAATATGCTTTAATGTGCACTCAGAGTTCATCTGTTCTCTCTGGAGATGAATAGCATTTTTTATTGCAGGGTTTTTTTAGAGTTGTCATGGATCAAAGTAGCTGTCTTTCACATGACCATCATCACAATATTGCTGTCAATCACTGTATACAATGTTCTACTGGTTTTGCTCCTTTACTCTGCATCAGTTCACGTAGGTCTTCCTGGGTTTTTATGAAACTATCCTGTTTGTTATTTTTTATAACACAATAGTAATCAATCACAATCATATAACACAACTTGTTCATCTGTACCCCAGTTGAGGAATATCCTCTTAATTTCCATTTCTTTGCCACCACAAGAAGAGCTGCTATAAATATTTTTGTACATATAGGTCTTTTTCCTTTTTCTTTGATCTCTTTGGGATACAGACATGATAGGAATATTGCTAGGTAAAAGGGTATACACAGTTTTGCAACCCTTTTGTCATGGTTCCAAATTGTCCTCCATTATGGTTGGACCAGTTCACAACTCCACCAATAGTGTCATATTGTACCATTTTCCCCCTGCATCTCCTCTGACTTCTGTCATTTTCTTTTTCTTTCATGTTAGTTAATCTGATAGGTATGAGATGGTACCTTTGAGTTGTTTTAATTTTTTATAGTGTTTTAATATGACTATCGATAACTTTGATTTATTCTTCTGAAAACTGCCTATTCATATCCTTTGATTATTTATTAACTGGAGAATGGCTCTTATTCTTATAAATTTGGCTTTTATTAGAGAAACTTACTGTAAAAATTTCCCCTAGTTTCCTGCTTTCCTTCCATTTTTCTTTGTGTTTGTTTTGTTTCAGCAACAATTTTCTAATTTTGTGTAAACAAAATTATCCACTTTGCCTCTCATGACCCTCTCTATCTCTTATTTGGGCATAAAATCTTTCCTTATCCACAGATCTGACTGGACTTTCTTCCCCCCATGCTCCACTAATTTGCTTATGAGATAACCCTTCATGTCTAAATCACATACCCACGTGTACCTTAGCTTGTTATATGGTGAGAAATGTTGGTTTATGCCTAGTTTTTGCCAGACTGTATTCTATTTTTTTTCCCAGCAGTTTTTGTCAAATAGTGTGTTCTTGCCCCTAAATCTTTGAGTGTATAAAAAAACAGATTATGCTGGACATTTACCTCAATACATTGTGTACTTAATCTATTCCGCTCATCAACTACTCTATTTATTAGCCAATACTAGATTCTTTTGATGATTACTACTTGAAAATATAGTTTGAAATCTGGTACTTCCTTGACACTTTTTTCATTGATTTCCTTGGTATTCTTGATCATTGGCTCATCAGGAAGTTTTTTTTAAATTTTTTTTCCTATCTCTATAAGTCTTTGGTAGTTTGAATGGTATGGCACTGAATAAATAAATTAATTTAGATAGAATTATATTTTTTATTACATTGGCTCCACCTACTCATGAGCAATTAATATCTTTCAAATTCTTTAGATCTATTTTTATTCATGTAAAAGCATTTGATAATTACATTCATATAATTCCTTGATGTGTCTTGGCAGGTAGATGCTCAAGTATTCTATATTGTTTGCTGTTAATTTAAATGGAACTTATCTTTCTATCTTTTTCTGCTTGGTTTTCTTGGTAATATATAGAAATCTTATAATTGATAGGGGTTTATTTTATCTGTTTGTTTGTTTTTGCTAGGCAATGGGGTTAAGTGATTTGCCCAGGGTCACACAGGTAGTAAGTGTCAAGTGTCTGAGGCCATATTTGAACTCAGGTCCTCCTGACTCCAGGGTCAGTGCTCTATCCACTGTGCCATCTAGCTGCCCCTGATATGGGTTTATTTCATACCCTGACATTTTCTTAAGAATGCTTCAACTAGTTTTTTTTTAAGTTGATACTCCAGGTTCTTTCAGTACACTATCATATTATCTATAAGGAGCAATAGTTTTGTTTCCTCATTTTCAATTCTTATTCCTTCATTTTTTTCTAGTCTTATTGTTATTGCTATCATTCCTAGTACAATATTGAATACTAATGGTGATAATGGATGTTCTTTCATCACCCTTGATCTTGTTGGGAAGGTATCTAATCCATCCCCATTACCCATGATGCTTATTCCTTATTTTAGATAGATGCTACTTATCATATTAAGAAAAGCTCCAATTATTCATATACTTTGTAAAGTTTTTATAGGCCTGAGAATTGTATTTTATTAAAAGCCTTTTCCTCCATCTATTGAAGTAATCACATAATTGTTGTTTTGTTTTTGATGTGGTCAATTATTCCTAGGGTTTTCATAATATTGAAGTAGCCCTCTATTCTGAATATAAATTCCACCTGGTCATATCTCATGATCTTTGTGATATATTGTTGTAATTTCCTTACTATATAAAAATTTTTTGTTAGCATGAATATTCATCAGAGGAATTTATCTGAAGTCCTCTTTCTTTTATGTTTCTTCCCCTGCTTTAGGTATCAAAACCATGTTTGTGTTATTGTAAGAATTTGGTACAACTCCTAGTTTACCTTTACCCCCCTCCCTACCAAATAGTTTATATAGTATTGGAATTAATTGTTTCTTAATTGTTTGGTAGAAATCACTTGTAAATACATCTGGCTCTAGAAAATGTTTTTCTTAGGAAACTAATTTATAACTTGTTCTATTCCTTTTTCTAATATGGAGTTATTTTAATATTTGATTTCTTCTGTTTATCTTTGCAATTTATATTTTTGTAAATACTCACCTATTTCCTTTAGCTTGTTAGTTTTTTTTGACATATAACTGGACAAAATAGCTATTGATTATTTCTTTAATTTCATCTCCTTTGGTGGTATATTAACCTTTTTCATTTTTGATATTAATAATTATCTCTTTTCTTTTGCAAAAATTAATATTAACCAAAGTGTTCCTCTATTACCCCCATAAAAATATCCGCTATTTTCATTTATTACTTCGATGATCTTTTTATTTTAAATTTTGTTAATATTTCCTTTGATTTCTAATATTTTTTTGATGTTTAATTGTAGATTTTTATTTCATTCTTTGTCTAGTTTTTTTAAATTGTATGCCTATTTGACTGATCTGTGCTTTCTTTGTTTTTATTAATGTAAGCATATTATATATATACATATACATATACATGTATATATATATGTGTGTGTATGTATGTATTCACACATACATACATACACACACACACACACACACATTTCCCTCCTAAGTATAGCTTTGGCTGCATCTCACAAATTTTGGTATGTTGTCTCATTGTTTCATATTTAATGAAATTATTAATTGTTTCTATAGAATTAGAATTAGAATGAATGAGTTTATCAGTTATCTCTCTGGAGGTGAATTAGAATGAATGAGTGAATGAATGAATGAATGAATGAATGAATGAATGAATGAATTTTTAATCTATCCTTCGAAGGTGCTTTATTGAATGTAATTTTTATTGTATTATTGTCAAAACAGAACACATTTAATATTTCTGTATTTTTGCATTTATTTTTGAGGATTTTATGCCCTAATATATGGGAAAATTTTCATGAATATGTCATATGTAGCTGAGAAAAAACATACTTCTTTTAGTTCTCATTTAACTTTCTTCAAAAGCCTATCATCTCTAACTTTTCTATAATTCTATTCATCTCCTTAAACTCTTTCTTCTTTATTTTATGAATAGATTTATTTAGTTCTGAAAGGGGGTAAATTGAGGTTCCCCCAAGACTATTGTTTTACTTTTTATTTCCTCTATTAACTAATTTAACTTTTCTTTTAAGAATTTGGAATCTCTCTCTCTCTCTCTCTTTCTCTCTCTTTCTCTTTCTCTCTCTCTTATTTATTCTGTCACTCTTCAAACATCTGTTTTGCTTCTGACCATAGTTTCTCTCAATACATTCTGATTGGCTCCCCCCACTCTATTTTAGACCCATTAACATTTGCTTCCTTGTTCAATCAGATTTCTATACCCAATGGAGTGTATATGTACATACATATGTAACTGAGTGCGTGTGTATATTTATATTTATACATATTGTTCTCTCTTTTAACCAGTTCAGATGAGAGTGAAGTTCAAACATTACCCACTTCCCCCTATTTTTCTCTCAACTGTAAATACTCTTCCTTGTATGCCTCTTTCATGTGGGGAAAAATTTCCCCATTCTTCTTCCTTCCTTTCTCTTCTAGTGCATCTTCATTTCTCACCTTTCCATTCTTTTCTTGAGATCATCCCAATACAATCAGCTCACACCCATGCCCTCTGTGTGTGTAAAGTCCTGCTAACTGCCTTAATAATGATAAAGTTCTAAAGTCATATCTTCTCATTCAGGAATGTAAACATTTTAACCTTATTAAGGTCTTTGTGATTTCCCACTCGTGTTTACCTTTTAATGCTTCTCTTGAGTCTTGTGTTTGAAAATCAAAATTTCTATTCAGCTTTGGTCTTTCCATCTAGGGTGTTTGAAATTCCTTTATGTCATTGAATATTGACTGCTCATTCCCTAGAAGGATTGTACTCAATTTTTTGGTGTAGGATATTCTTGGTTATAATCTCAGCTTCTTTGCCTTCTGCTCCTTTATTGTGGTAACTGCTAAATCTTTTGTAAACCTGGCTGTGGCTCCCAGTATTTGAAACTTTTTATTTTTCTCTGTATGCCTGAAGTATTTTTCCTTGTCCCAAGAGATAATATTACTGGGAGTTTTCAATTTGGAATCTCTTTCAGGTGGTCATCAGTGAATTTTTTCAATTTCTATTTTACCTTCTGGTTCTGAAGATATTGTGGCTGTTTTCCTTTATTGTTTCTTGAAATATGCCATGTATACTCTCTTTGATAATGGCTTTTGCTTAGCCTAGCAATGCTTGGATTATCTTCCCTCAAACTCTTTTCTAGGTTGGTTGTTTATCTGATGAAACAGTTCACATTTTCTTCTATTTTTTTCCTTCTTTGGCCTTTGTTTTATTGTTTCTTAAGTCTCATAGAATCATTAGCTTCCACTTGCCCAATTCTAATTTTTAAGGAATTACTTTTTTCCGGTGAGTTTTTATTCCTCTTTTTACATATGGCCAATTTTGCTTTTCAAGAATTCTTTTTCTTCATTTTTTTTGTGCGTCTTTACTATCTGTTAATTCCCTTTTCATAATTTACTTGTGTTGCTCTCATTCATTTCCCAATTTGTCTTCTATTGCACTTATTGGATTTGTAAAATAATTTTTGTTCTTTTTGTCTCTTTCTTTATCTCTTCTAGGAATTATTATTTTTTAATTTTTAGGCAATTGGGGTTAAGTGACTTGTCCAGGGTCACACAGCCAGTCACTGCGCCATCTAGCTGCCCCCATCTTCTAGGAATTCTTGTTGGGCTTATGTTTAATCTGTATTTTTCCTTTGTGGGTTTGCTTGCAGATGTTTTCATGTCATAATTTTCTTCTGACTTTGTGTCTTAAGTGTTCCTGTCCACATAGTAGCTGTTTATAATCAGGTTTCTGTTGTTGTTTTTTGCTCATTTTTCCACCCTATTTCTTGATTTTTAAATTTGTGTTCGAGTTGGGTTCTGCTCACCCCTGGTGGGAGGTTGTGGTCCCCATCTCAAGCTTCAGGCTTTTTTGCCCTGCTGTTATCACAGATAGTTCTGGGGGTCTTTAAGTTTTTGGTGTTTCCAAGGTGGGTGATCTAGGGAAAAGTGTGGTCACTCTCTCCTGATCTGTGTTCTGGTCCTTACACAGGGAAGGTCCTTGACCCCTTGTGACTACAGTGGTTAGTGCTCTTCTCAGCCTTAGAATTACTACCAGGAATTAGTGCCTCTGCTCTTTTTGTGCCCTAGAACTTATCCATCATGACTGAAAGCAATCCTCTCCATCCTGGAACTGTGTCCCAGAACTTGACAGTGGTCAATTGAGTTGCCACACACACCCAAGCACATCCAGTCCTGTGACCAGTGTCTACACATGAGTACCCTGCAATCTCTATTTGACTGGTTGTCCAATACTCTATACTGTGATCTGTGCTAGTGTCCAACACAGTGGAATAGACTTTACTTTTTAACTTCTTAAGTTGTCTTGAGCTGGAAAAATATCTCACCCTGATTTATTGTCAGCTATATCACTCTAAAATTTGATTTGATGCACTATTTTAAAGTTGTTTGGAGGGAAATATTGAGAGAGTTCAGCTGGAGCTCTCTCTACTGCTCCATCTTGGCTCTACCTCCCTACAGTAAACTTTCTTTTTTTTATTAATTTATTTTTAGTTTTCAACAATTACTTACATAAGCTTTTGAGTTTTAAATTTTTCTCCCCCTTCCTCTTCACTTCCTTCTCCAAGACAGTGTACAATCTGATATAGGTTCTACGTACATACTCCTATTAAACATATTTTTACATTAGTCATGATGTAAGGAAGAATTAGAACCAATAGAAGGAACCACAAGAAAGAGGAAACAAAGGAAACAGAAGGAAAAAAAAGAGTAAATAGTGTGTTTCAATCTGCATTCAAACTCCATAGTTGTTTCTCTGGATGTGGATAGTGTTTTCCATCATGAGACCTTTGGAGATGTCTTAGATCCTTGCAGTGCTGAGAAGGGCTAAGTCTATCAAAGTTAGTCATCACACCACCTGGCTATTACTGTGTACAACATTCTCCTGGTTCTGCTCACTTCACTCAGCATCAGCCCATATAAGTCTTTCCAAGTTTTTCTGAAGTCTGCCTGCTCATCATTTCTTATAGCACAATAGTATTCCATTACATTCATATACCATATACCATTCATATACCATAACTCATTTAGCCATTCCCCAATCGATGGGAATCCCCTCAATTTCTAATTCTTTGCCACCACAGAAAGAGCTGCTATAAATATTTTTGTACATGAGGGTCCTTTTCCCTTTTGATGCTTTTGATCTCTTTGGGATACAGCCATAGAAGTGTTATTTCTCAGTCAAAGAGTACGCACATTTTTATAGCCCTTTGGGCATAGTTCCAAATTGCTTTCCAAAATGGTTAGATCATTTCACAGCTCCACTAACAATGCATTAGTGTTCCACTTTTCTCACATCTTCTTCAGAATTTATCATTTCCTGTTTTGTCCTGTTGGTCAGTCTAATAGGTGTGATATGGTACCTCAGAGTTCTTTTGATTTGCATTTCTCTAATCAGTAGTGATTTAGAGCATTTTTTCATATGACTATAGATGGCTTTAATTTCTTCATCTGAAAACTGTCTTTTCATATCCTTTGACCATTTATCAATTAGGGAATGACTTGTATTCTCATAAATTTGACTTAGTTCTCTATGTATTTTAGAAATGAGACCCTTATCAGAGACATTGGTTGTAAAAAATTTTTTCCCAATTTCTGCTTTCCTCCTAATCTTGGTTGCATTGGCTTTGTCTGTGCAAAAACATTTCAATTTGATATAATTGAAACCATCTTTTTTTTGCATTTCATAATGTTCTCTATCTCCTGTTTGGTCATAAATTCTTCTGTTCTCCATAAATCTGACAGGTTAATTGTTCCTTGCTGTCCCAGTTTGCTTATAGTATCAGCCTTTATATCTAAATCATGAATCCACTTTGACTTTATTTTGGTATATGGTGTAAGATTTTGTTCTATGCCTAGTTTCTACCCTACTTTTTTCCAGTTTTCCCAGCAGTTTTTGCCAAATAGAGAGTAAACTTTCAATGGTCCTTATTCCCCCTTCAACAACTAGCCTGTTACTATTCTACGATTCTCTGCCCAACCACCATGAACAGTAATCTCTCCTTACTTGCTGTCTTTACTTCTTTACCATTTTACTCGTTTTTTAGGTTCCTGAAAATTGGCATTTTTGCACACTGCCTTGTGGAAGTTGGTCTCACCAAATAAATCACCGGTGATCACACAATTCATAAATTAAAAAGCCTCTTGTTAACCCTCACACTCACTAACCTCTCTGTCATATGTAACATTATTGATCATCTCCTTCATGTTCTCTTCCCACTCATGTTATGCAATATTGTTTCTCTGGGTTTTTCTCTAACCATTCTTCTCTGAGTGAAGAAGAAAGATCAATGTGCTAATATTTGTTCATTCATTTTCCAGTCATGTCTGACACTTTGTGATCCCATTTGGGTTTTTCCTGGCAAAGATACTGGAGTGATTTGCCATTTCCTTCTAGAGTTCATTTTGCAGATGGAGAAACTGAGTCAAACAAGGTGAAGTGAGTTGCCCAGAATCACACAGCTAATAAGTATCTGAGGTCAGATTTGAATTCAGGAAGAGGAGTTTTCCTTAATCCAGGCCAAGCCCTCTATCCACTGCTCCACCCAGCAGTGCCTTGTTGATATTAGAAGAAGTCACATTTGAAGAAATAGTTTCCTAACCATTGTGAGTGTTTAAAAACAGAATGAGGTGTCTAAAGTGGTGGTGTGTTTTCTGTCTCTTGATGGGTATTTGGTATATTGAAGGGAAAGCATGGACATCACTTGTCATCTGCACTTTCTTCTCTTCCCTTTATTATAACTTTGACTCCCATGTGAGTTATGTCCCCTTTACACTGACCTCTTGATACTACCTATACCATCAGCTGTATCTCCCCTTAGTTTCCCTCTTTGTAGCATCTCCTTTCTTTGAAACCTCTCCTTTTCTCAAAACAAACAAAAAATTCAACCTCTTCATCTCCTGTTTATCCTTCCCTCTTTAATAATAATAATTGATTGAACATCCCTTTCAGTTAGAGCTGTCCATGTTGATGTGGGTGAATATGTAAATCAATCCCCCCATAGTTATTGCTGGTCAAGACACCAGACCTCTCGACTACCAGGCCACTGGCCTACCAGAAGAGAATAGAAGCAGTCATTCAATCCCTTAGATTTATTCCTTTCCCATCAACCAACTGGATCAGCCCAGATCCAGAGTTTCATCCCTTAATTTTGATCTCTTCCATCCAAGGGAGAAAATAAAACCAATTTTCCAGTTGGTGCCCTGAGTACACCTCTTTTTGCTATTGGAAATGAAGATGCAAACCTTCTTTTCATTTTGTAAAAACGTATTCAGAGTTCAAAACTGCCAAAGTAAAATCTCCTTTCTAATGCTGTCACTACTTCCTCACTTATCCCCATTTACCTGCCTCCTGCTCCTTCATGTATTTATCTTCCTTGACTCTTCCCTTACAACCTACTATCAAGAACTCCATTTTATTGCTAGAAAACTTCTTAATATTAGACCTATGCCTCTCACTTCCTTCCTTTTCCTTACAAACATGGAATCTAGGTTTCTCCCAGAAGACACAGTATTTTTGCCCAATCTGTTATTAACGATGCAAAAGAAGTGATATCTTTAGGAGAAATGAGTTTTGGTTAAAAAAAGGATTGGCACTGTTGATTAGCAAAATGCAAATTAAAACAACTGAGGCACCTATCTGATTGGTTAACATGACAAAACAGAAAAACAATAAATGTTGGAAACGATGTGGGAAAATTGGAACACTAATGCATTGTTGGTTGAGTTGTGAACTGATCCAACCATTCTGCAGAGCAATTTGGAACTATGCCCAAAGGCTGTAACTGTGTTTATACACTCTGATCCAGCAATATCACTACTTGGTCTATATCCCAAAAGGATCTTTAAAAAGGGAAAGGGACCCACATATACCAAAATATTTATAGCAGCTCTTTTTGTGGAGGCAAAGAATTGGAAATTGATGGGATATTCGTCAATTGGGGAATGACTGAACAAGTAAGTTATGTTATGTGGATGTAATGGAATACTATTGTTGCATAAGAAATGAGCAGGTATATTGTGGTTTCACAGGTGTTATAGCAGAATTCAGAGTCAGACCACTTCTAATCCAAGTATAGACTTTTATTGAGATTGATGCCTCTCATGAAACCTGCTGAGTTCCAAGAGGAACCAGTAACTTAGTAAGATAAGACAGGCAATTTTGTAATGTGATGGTGCTGATTACACGCCAGAAATCATGAATATCAAAAAGGCAGAAGGGATTTGTTAAGGGATTAGGTAATGGGGGAGGGGTCCCTTCTATGGTTTGGTGATCACACATCTTGGTCATGCTGTTTTCTGATTGGCCAACTGTTGTAGTCCTGTGTGGTCAAGATGAATAGCTAGATAGTTAAGTCCTGTCTTGGGATAAATGGATGATGTGATTGTGGTTGAGTACAAGGATACACCTATTAAAATATGTGTACTGGATCTGGGGGCAGTGGCTGGGTATGGGCAGTGACTGTATAGAGTCTGGGGGCCTTTGGTGTGATTAAATCAGAACATGCCTGCTGTTCAGTGAGGCCCATAAGGAAGTTAGAATATTGGGGCTGGGGAAAGCTTTGTTAGGATTCCATCATTCTCCCCTTAAAGAGCTGGAGCCTAAATTCATCTGGGAAATGGGGTGAAGATCTCTGCTTCTGTAGCTTCTTCAGGTTAAAAAGGGGCATAGAGCTGTCCCTGTCTCTCTGGGTTCCAAGGAGGAGGTTGACTGGAACAGAGCATAGGCCACATCCAGGGGATGATGGGTGAGTATGGGCTTACAACTGTAGGTGAATGGCTTGTAGTCTGGAAGACAGAAATCTGATAGGCAAGTCTGACATGCAGGGCCCCAGTATTAAGGAGAAAAAAACCAACAGCCCCATGATGCTATTATTCACTTCTGACATATGGGATTGTCTGATCTTGTTGCTTTCCTAAAAGTTTCCACTCTGATTTCAATTCCTTTAGGAGGATCAGATGCTATTGAGGATCCAAACTTGTACATGAAAATATAAGTAACAACACTTGTGCAGGTAGAAGCTTTCCACCCCTGGGTTTAATAGTTATACAAATGAATTTGCTTATGATGTTAACTTTATGACAATTATAATAAAAGACTTGGGAGGACACTTTAATTCCAAAACAGTGTATATGTATGAGTTCTTTATAGTAAAACTTTTTTTTTTAGTAAAACTTAAACTTTAGTAAAACTAAAACACTTTTATTCCAAGTTACTTATTTTAAGAAAATTGATTGCATTGAAATTCTTTTTCCAAACCAAACTAAAGATGTTTCTGATTTAGTTTCAGTAGGTAATAGAATAACAGCTAGGTACCTCAATCAATTGTACAAATACCCAATTATTCTTAAATAATTTTGAAACATTTAAGGACCTTATTTCATATAGGTACATGTATCTAGTAATAGGCAGATGACTTGGCATAATACCCATTTGCTATGTTGTTTAAGATATAGAAAGGAATATAATTTTAGGCTTAATAGCTCAGATCTAACACACATTTTATTATAGTAGCTTAGATGTATCCCAGCTCTATGGGAAAATGACTAACATTGTGCTTGTACCTTTGTTGCACAAACTTCTTTTCCCTTTGTCTAATTATTTCCATATCTTTCAGAAAGAATGTTCTATTCCAGAGATTTGATCTTTCACTTGACTAATGAAAGCAGGCAGGTGCCAAGCCTGAGTACTTATTTACCCAGTTGTTTGGGATATGAAATGATTACACATTCAGATTGAGAACAGCAAGATCTCACATAGTTACATTGTGCTCATACGTTTTGCTGACCACTTGCTCTGATTATAGGAATTTTCTAAAAAAGGAAGAAGCAAATTATTATGCCAATTATGACAGGATAAAACATCCTTAGGTCTGTCTGAATTTAGATCAGTCACCATTAAGCATGCAGTATCAATTGCAGCTCATAGCCAGACTCAGGAATAGCCATGTGGGAAACATTCCTTTTCAAATGAAAAAATGGGAAAACTGAGTCAGGAGAATCCCACCTTAGGCTGGTGCCTGATTGTCCCCTCAGCTTTTCTCAGAAGCAAATTTCCACCTGTAACTCGGGATCACATTCCCTCTGAATAGTTTGTGGCATTCTCTCAAATACTGACTTAATGGAGACAACCATACCTAAAGTCAAGGCCAAAAGAAAATCAGTTACAGTCCCAAGGGCTTTACCTCAAATGACAGGTCTCACCAATCACAGCTTAGGGCTAGATACAATTATTTATACTCTTATGCAGTTGCAATAAGCAAAAAAAAAAAATTACCACGACTTACATACATAAAAGATTTCACTTAATATCTTTCACTTGTTTTTCTTTCTTTCTCAAGTTTAAATTTATCCTGGTTTAAAGACAGATCATTAGAAATGATTTCTATGTTGTACATAAACTTGTAATTTCTCAGTAAACCAAGTTCATTGTTTAGGAACTCCATAACCCAAACAAGCTCTTTTTCCTGGGGCTGATGACGTTGCTCACATAGAAGGTTTCAGGGTATCTGGTAAGTTTACATAGTAAGGAGAATCAGCAGGGATCCCAAAGAAGAGTCTTCCTGTCCATCCCATGATATTCTTCCTCTGGACTAATGAAAATCACATACTTTCTGCATGGCAAGCCCTCCATTTTCAATCTTAATTTAATTTGCTTTGCCCTGGCTGCTTTTTTTCCTTGCCAGGATGTCTTCTGAGGTTTGCATATTTTATTTTCAGGATCCTTGTATATGGTAGCTGGCACATGTGGCCTCCAGTCACCCCTCTCCCCCAACAACAGAGATAACCTTGGCTGTCTTCCCAAGCAGGGGAAGTAGGGAATATCCACCCCATCTATCCTTAGAGCTGCTATGGGACCAATTTTAGGTTTTAACACCTTAACAACAGCCCCAAATAACTTAGTTAACAATCTCGCAATTTTCATAAGTGAGAACCAAATTGTTCTAAGTGTAAGACAGGGTTAGCAAGGCTTAATAAAAGAACGTAACTGGTTTTAAACAATTTTTTCTACTGTCCTTTCGTTTCAACAAAATTCAGATTAAAAATTGCTTTGTCTAACACCGTTTCTGGCTCACAATGGTCACTTAAGTTTTACAATATAAGAAAATTTTACAATACAATTTAGAAATACAATAATAACAGAAACAGTAAACTTCAGATGACATTAATTGCATTTCTGAATCATCACATATAAAAAATTATTGATAGAAGGTTGAGCTTACCAAGTGCAGAGGGTGGATGGATTCTTACCTTGTGCTGCCCTGGCCCACCCCCTTTTCTCTTCCCCCCACAGTTACAGACACTGCTGAGGCTGAGGCTGCTTGTAGTTGTTGGGGAGAGTGAGCAGGATGTCTTAGGTTCCCAGGGGCCCAGGCCCATTGCCAGTAGGGCTCCCTCTGTAGCTATTGCCTTCTCCCCTTCTTCCTTTTGCCAGGTAGAGAAGGGTGATTCAAATTCCCTACAATTCTGCAGCACTCTGTTTTCTTAATTTGATCTGGCATGAGAGGGATTAAGAGAATCTGCTAAGATGCTTTTAGCTGTTCTAACATTTCACCGTAACTTTAGCCTGGTTAGAGCCAGGACAACAGGAAGAAGTTCTTTTCTGTTGGGTCCAGATTCACACAAGCCTTTTCTCTTTCTGTGACTCAGGAAAGGGTTAAATGCTAGTCCTATTTCAAAGTGCAGCCTTGAAACCTGCTTCTCTTTGATTAATAAAGTGATTCTTTTTCTCTTAGATAGATCTGAAGGAAGAAGTTTCCCCCTTCCTCTTCGTTTTCCCCATCTGTCCCTCTACCTCTAGAACTTGGCCAGAGTCCAAGGAAGGTGGGGGGGGGGAGAGAGAGAGATTCTTTCTTTTCCTTTTTTTTTTTTAACCCAACAACCTTTCTTTAAGTGACCCTCATCAATCTTACTAGCTAGAAGTTTTTCTTTTCTGGCTGGCTGCATTTTAAATCTTACAAGGTGGCAGATGCAGGGATATTCATACAGACAGAGCAGACAAATACAAACAGAAAGCACAGATAGCAATAATTTTTCTTGGTCCTCTTGATTATATTGAGACTTGGCTCTATTACAGTTTAGTAGTCCTGTGGGATGGGAGCTAGGACTGAATGCCAGTAAGCCTAAGAAGTCCGCCCTATAGCCATGTTCATCTCTTCAGTAGAATTCTCTGTCTAGAGGGAATTTACCAGGCTGCAAGGGCCCTGGGTGGTATGACCCAGACAATCCAGTCAAGCCTTCTTAGGTTTTCAAGCTTGAAGGGCCTCCCAGCTAAGAGTAGGAAGAAGATAGGTTTACTTTTGGTGTCCAGATTAGACACTTTGCTCCACGTGGAGTGGGGAAGGGGGGTCAGGGTCAGAGACTATGCTCACACAGCTAAATTGTTGTGGTTTCATATGTGTTGTGGTAGAACCATCTCAAATAATTCAGTTAGACCACCTCTAGTTCAAGTATTGGCATTTGTTGAGATTGATGCCTCTCATGAAGCAGACTGAGTTTCAAGAGGAACCAGTAACTTAGTAAGATAAGACAGGCTATTTTATAGTGTAATGATGCTGATTATACAACAGAAATCACGAATATTAAAAAGACAAGAGGAGTTTGTTAAGGGATTAGGTAACACGAGAGAGGTCCTTTCTATGGTTTGGTGGGCAAACATTCTGGTTGTGCTGCTTTCTGATAGGCTAGCTATTATGATCCTTTCTGGTCAAGATGGATAATTAGGTATTGTTATCCTGTTGTGGGATGAATGGATGATGTGATTGTGGTTGAGTGCAAGGATACACCTGTTAAAGTGTATGAATTGTTTCCGGGGGCAGAGGCTAGCTAGGGGCAGTGCCTATATGGAATCTGGGGGCCTGTGATGTGGTTAAAGCCAGATTGTGTGGTTAAATCAGGACATGCCTGCTGTTCAGTGGGGCCCAAAAGGAAGTTGAAATATTGGGGCTGGAGGCACCTTTATTTAGATTACATCAGGTGGATTTCAGAAAAACCTGGAAAGATTTCAATGAACAGATGCTGAGTGAAGTGAGCAGAACCAGGACAATATTGTATACGTAATAGCAACAATTGTGCGATGACTAACTTTGATAGATTTACCTCTTCTCAGAAATGCAATGCTCTAAGACAATTTCAAAAGAGTCATGGTGGAAAATGTTATTCACATCCAGAGGAAAAAAAACTATGGAGTCTGAATGCAGACTGAAACATAGATAACCCCTTGTCAGTAATGAATGGCAACTGCTTTACAATTTTTTTTAGGGAGTTGCCTGGGAATAATGAGAGATTAAATGACTTACCCAAGTTTACATTGCCAGCATATAGCAAATGCGAGATTTAATCTTGGGTCTTCCTGGTTCTAAGGCCAGATTTTCCTTTCAGCAAATGGTTTTAACTATTTAAAAAACTGTTGATTTATTTGGTTTCACACCTTGGGTTAAAGCAAATACCTGGTTTGGAGAATTTTTAGAAAATTAGCACTCAGGAAAATAATACAATCACAAACTTTATTGTTATAAGGCACAGCAGCAGGCAAACAAAACATATATACACACAATGGTAATACAGAGAGAGTTTTTTTTTTTCCTGCATACAAGAAACTCAGTTGAGTCTGAGGGTAAGGGAGATGATTTGGGAGGGAACATGCTCAAAGCTGGGGTTCAGGTGGCAAAATTATATACCCTAAGAAGGGCTTGGTTAAGAACAGATGATCAATGCCAGATGTAAGAGAGAGCATTCTTTTTTCAGAAATATAAATATACATTATTTAAAGATTCAATTTTTAAAATTTTAAGTTCCCATTTTTTTCTTCCCTTCCTTTCTGTTTTTATCCACTGAGAAGGCAAACAATATTTTATCAATTATACCTGTGAAGTCATGTAAAACATATTTTCCTATTAGCTGCACTATCAAAAAAGGAAGAAAAATAAAATAAGTAAAAAATACTTCTATCTTCACTCAGAGTTCATCAGTTCTTGCTTTGGTTCTATATAACATTTTTCTTCATGAGCCCTTTGGAAATGTCTTTGATCATTGTGTTGATTAGAGTAACTGAGTCTTTCACAATTGATCATTGTTACAATATTGCTCTTACTGTGTACAGTATTCTTCTGGTTCTGCTCACCTTACTTTGCCTCAGTTCTTCCTGGATTTGCCTCAAATTTTCCTAGGTTTTTCTAAAACCATCACCATCATCATTTTTTAATGATATACACAATAGTACTCCATCACAATTTTTGAGCCATAACTTATTCAGCTATTCCCCAACTGATGGACATCTTCCCAATTTCTAATTCTTTTCCACCACAAAAAGATCTATTATAAACATTTTTGTACATATAGGTCTTTTTCCTTTTCCTTTGATCTCTTTGGGATGCTGATCTAGAAGAGTATTGCTGGGTCAAAGAGTATGCACAGTTTTATAACCCTTTGAGCATAGTTCCAAATTGTTCTCCTGGATGGTCACACCAGTTCACAACTCCCCCAACAATGCAATAGTGTACTTATTTTCCCACATCTCCAACATTTCTCTTTTTCCTTTTCTATCATGTCAGCCAGTATAATGGGTATAAGGTAGGAGGGACCACTTCTAATCATACTCAGATGTTGTGGAAAAGTTCTCAGGGTCACCCTTAGACTTGAGTGAAGTTTGAGAAAGGAGAATTTCCTTATTTGGGACCATAAACAAGTGGGAGGATCCAACATTTACCTAAGGCAGTAAAAGGAGAATGATGACTCAAGGCCCCTGCAATAGGTCAAGAATTCATCTAATCAAAGGCTGCAAGTCTTATCTGCTTGACACAGAGTTAATAGAAGAAAAATACAACTGTTTTGCCTATGCTCCTATGAGCATTAGAGCCACTTAATCTAAATGACCAAACGTTGAAGTCCCATCATTATGAATATATAATATCAAACCATCACTATTTTTGTTGTTGTTGAGTCATTTCAGTTGTGTCTGACACTTCATGACCCCATTTGAAATTTTCTTGGTAAAGATAATGGAGTGGTTTGCTGTTTTCTTCTACAGCTCATTTTACAGATGAGGAAACTGAGGCAAATAGGATTTAGTAACTTGCCCAGGGCGATATGTCTTTCCTACCTGCCTATATCTCACTGAGAGGGACAGTCCTATGAAGTATAGAGGTCTCAGGTCCTCTTGATTTGAGGTCAACATTTGGCCAATGAATATGGACCTTGGTTCTTTGCCTCTTGGGATTTCTTCTTTCTGAGTTTAGATGGAGATTGGAGATAGCCATGACTTTGAGAATGTAAAAAGGCCAGTATAAACAATATCAAGTATATAATGGCTGTGATACACCAGTCTAGAAGTTCAAATACATGCCAGCATTTGTTAGAAGCTAGATGGTGAGGAATGAGTTTCCCAAGGAACTTGTTTGATCTAGCACAGTAGTAGCAGAGATTCAGACTCATCCATCCATTCATCATGCCAAATCTGGAAATAAACTTTTTTTAAAATCTTATTTAAGATTTTATTTTTTCCCAGTTATATGAAAAACAATTTTAACATCATGTTTTCAAAATTTTCTTTTCAAATTTTGAGGTCCAAATTCTATCCCTCTCTCCTCTCCCCCCTCATTGAGAAGACAAGCAATATGACCTAAGGTATAAGGCATTCTGTGAAAGAGAAAACAAAGGTTAGAAATACTTGGGGAATTAACTTTTAAAAGTAGGAACAAGTGGGACCTAGAGTATCAGATGTCAAACTATACTAGAAAGCCATAATCAACAAAACTGTTTGGTAAAGGATAAGAAATAGAGCAGTGGATCAATGAAACAGATTGGGTACTCAACATAGAGAAGCAAATGGGTGGAATGTAACCTAGTTTTTGATAAACCCAAAGATCCCAGCTATTGGGAAAAATACTCACCTTTGAAGATAAACTGTTGGGAAAACTGGAAAGCAATCTGGCAAAAATGAAGTATAGATCAAAATCTCACACTGTATACTAAAACAAGCTCCAGATGAGAACATGATTTACACATAAAGTGTGACATCATAAACAAATTAAAAGACACTGGAAAAAATACATTTTAGATCTTTGGCCAGGTGGAAAATTCATAACCAGACAAGAGATAGGTATGTTCATTAAAAGTAAAATGTGTGATTTTGATTATATAGAATAAAAAATGTTTCTGCACAAGTAAAACAAATTCTGCTAGAATTAAAAGAGAAGCAGAAAATTAGGGGAAAAATCCTTGCAGCAAGTTGTTCATATAAAGGTTTCATTTGTGAGATATGTAGGGAATATATTTAAACTTATAAGGAGTCATTTCCTGATTGATAAATGGTCAAAGGTTAAGAATTGGCACATTTCAGACAAAGAAATCCAACATACCAATTGCCATATGAAAAATGCTTTAAATATTAGATAATTAGAGACAAAGTAAATTAAAACAACTGTGAGGTGTGACGTCATACTTATCAGATTGGAAAATTCCAAAAAAGGAAATTGAGAAATGCTGGAAGGACTGTTGGAAAACAGTAACATTGATGCAATGATGGTGCTGATGTGAACTGGTCCAGCCATACTGGAAAGTAATTTGGAACTGAACCCAAAATGCTATTAAAATGTGCATATTCTTTAACTCAGCAATACTGCTACTAAGTTTGTTTCTCAAAGAAATCTAAGGAAGAGAAAAAGGACACATATGTAGAAAATACCAATAGCAGCTCTTTTTCTGTGGTGGTAAAGATTAGAAACTAAGGAGGTACTAGGGAATTCCTGAACAAGTTACGGTTCATGAACGTGAGGAATTATTTTTGTGTTGTAAGAAACGATGAGGGGTTTCAGAGGAACCTGGGAAAACATACATAAAGTGATGCAAAGTTAAGAGAGAAGACCCAAAGAACAATTCATGTAATCAAAACAATATTTTAAGGGTGAATAACTTTGAAATACTTAGGAACTCTGATCAGCACAGTGAAAAACTACAATTCCAGGGAATTCATGATGAAGTATTCTACCTATTTTCAGAGAAAGAGATAATGGACTGATCCCACTTTCTTCATGTAACAATGTAGTATCCTATAGAGTATGTCTCCAGTTGTTGGGGGAAAATGTTTGTATTTCTGTTCTTCTAGTATCTGCCAAGTGAATGTCACTTTGTAAAAGCTATCTCATGCTAGTTGGTTAAAGACAACATTCCAGAATCTGCCTTCTAGATTGTGGTATCCAGGTGTCCATTCATGGCTTCTTTGAGGAATTCAATGTCTGCTATCTCCTGATGTTCAATGCTTCTCAAATCTGTATTTGGAAGGGTCAGATGACTTTCCAGGTGATTACATAATATGTCCACCCATATATATACAGAATTGCTTTTGGTAGGGTCAAATGAATACCCTCGACTATTATATAGTTTTCTCAACCATACAGACACAAATTTGTTTTGGTCCTTAGCCACTGTGCTTCTCCCATGAATCATAGGGAGAATGACTTTCTTGTAAAAATTATAAACTTCTGTTCAAAAATTTCTTCATTTTCTCATTTACTCTATTTTAACAATATTATTTGACAAGTTTTTCCAGTGTAATTAAAAAAAATTTAATAGTATTTTTCCCAATTTTACATAAGACAATTTTTAGCATTCATTTTTACAAATTTTGAGTTTCAAATTTTTCTCCCTCTCACTCTCCCCTCACCTCTTCCTAAAATGACAAGCAATTTGATATAGTTTACATAGATGCAATCATGTAAATCATACTTCCATATTAGTCACTGTTGTGAAAGAAGAAACAGACCAAAGGGAAACCCACCCCCCCCCAGAAAAAATTAAGTGAAAATAGTATACTTTGATCTGCATTCAGAGTCCATCAGTTCTTTCTCTGGCTATGGATAGCATTTTCCATCATGAATGTAGTTGTTTTGTAATTGTTTATAAATAAAATAAAGAAATTGTTTGTAAATAAGAGAAATAATAAAATTATGTTGAAATACAATAAATATAAATAATAAAAATAAATAAAATAAAATAAATTCAACAATAAAATAAATAAAATAAAAAATGAATTTGGAATTGTTTTGGATCAGTGCTTTGCTGAGAAGAGCTAAGTCATTTATGGCTGATCATCACATAATGTTGCTGTTACTGTGTACAATGTTTTCCTGGTTCTGCTCTTTTCACTTTGCATTAGTTCAAGTCTTTCCAGCATTTTCTGAAATCTGCCTATCATTTCTTGTTGTACAATAGCATTCCATTACATTCATAGACCACAGATTGTTCAGTCACTCCCCAATTGGTGAGCATCCCCTCAATTTCTAATTTTTTTGCCACCACAAAAAGAACTGCTATAAATACTTTTATTCATGTTGATTCTTCAAACCCACCCCACACCCCTTTTTATTGGGATACAGGCCTAGTAGTGGTATTGCTGGATCAAAGGGTAGGCACAATTTGATTGCCCTTTGGGCATAGCTCCAAATTGCTCTCCAGAATGGTTGGATCTGTACACAACTCTACTAACAAGGCATTAGTGTCCCAATTTTCCCTCATTTTCTCTAGCATTTATCATTCCCCTCACCTTTTATTTGTTATATTAGTCAACTTGATATCTCAGAGTAATACTTAAATTTTTTTTTTGAGATTGAATATATTGCCTGTAATTCTCTTTAACCATACCAGTCTATGTTTCCTCAAGTTTGCTCTATTGCCAAAGAAAGCTGAGCAGTTAGTCCTAAATTCCTAGGCCAGGTCAAGAACTGCCTTCTTCTAAATGGCTGTAGGGAGGAAATAGTTTTCTCCAAAGGAGGTCAGCAAATGTGGAAGCAAGGCTTCCACCTTGGTAGGACATCTTAAATTTCATGAGGAATATCTCCTTTTTGTTTTCTACATATGTGATAATATTGTTCTCTTGAATACTGAACACATGTGCTCAAAACTTCTCTATTGCTTTTTGGTATATATATAACATACATATATATGTGTATGTATATGTATATGTATATCTATATATGTATGTGTATATCTATATATATGTATATACATATATACAGACATATATGTATATGTATGTATATGTTTATATATACACACATACAACCATATATATGGAGAGAGAGATATTTTGCTTTCATTTGTAAATGTGTACCTAGGCTGATTGGATGCTGACTACCTATATGATCTTTGGCAAGGCACTTTGGCATTCTATTCCTTAATTTCCTTATTGGGAAACTGAACTAAAGGTTCTTTCAGTTCCCATTCAGATCTTATGAAAACTACTCCCTTTATTTGCTCCACTGGGTATCCCCCCTCCCCAAATTCAAAAATGTTTCTAGGAGATGTTTCATCCATTTCCCAGAATTAATTTGGCCATAACAGATTCTTGTGACCATTCTCCATTTCCCCCAAAACCCTCACAAATACAAACTTTTATCTATATTATGAGAAATGATTTAAAATTTTAGTAATCGGTATCTTGGAGACTCAGAGCTCCCTGCCCCCACCAGCCATATCAGCTTTCTTCTCCAAGTTCTTCAGATGGACATTATTGATGATGAGATTGCATTGGAATTTGCTTTGGTGGAGGCAGATTCTTCTGCCTAGATAGTCCAAGGCTGGGAGTGGTCTAGTATGGTAGGGGGGTTATATCTGATAGAATAGGTATTTTCTCCATCAGGAGGTAGAATGATGGTGGGGTGATATCAGCCCCTGTTGAAAAGGTATATAAACTGGGCACCTCACCTTTTAAATTGAACCAGTTCTGGACTGTAACTCCCACGCGAGGCATGTCAGGAGCTTGTGAGAGAAATTAAAACATGGACATGGCCTAATTTTCATATCTTTTTCTTAGAACAAACTCAGTTTTGGGGTTGACATTTAAATGGTGCTGTGACTCAGATGTGGACTGGGAATTGGGGACTCTTTCCCCCAACAGCACTGGGACTAGGTGCCCACAGGACTCTTTTCTCCTAAAATCCCAGTCCTGAAGGGTAGGTGAGTCTCATCCCCCAAATCCCTGCTCCTTATCTATCAGACTCCCCATATTAGGTTGCAGTCCATTTTTCTCTCCAACTGGCTCTAGGGGCAGAGACCCCAAGACATGTCTCCTCTGAAAGGATATCCTTTATATTTTGGCTATAGGTCAGTCGGAGTAAATTGGCATATGATCAATTGTATTGTAAACTGAATTGGTTGCTTTTAGAAGGATGTGGAACTAAAAGATAACTTTGAACTTTGACCAGTCTAATTCTAATTCTAAATTAGTTCACCTTAAAAAAAAACTAACTCTAAAAAGCCAAATTTAGAATCGAGTGCACTGTTTTGTCATTCTGTTCATGTCTCTGTGTTTCTGTGATTGCCATGTTTCATGTTCATGCTGAAAGATTTAAAATGTAGCCAGAAAAACTTCTAAGGTCTGTAATTACAGAAAGCACTACCTTAGTCTTTCAGTGAGAGATTAAGGCTTTGTTTTTGGGGGTTGGGGTCCCAACACTGGTCAAGTTGGGAGAGAAAAATAAAGTTAGATAACAAATAATGGAATTGAAAAAGCCTGTTGAGACTTTGGAAAGTTAGTTAGAAGGTGGAATCTGCTAGCAGAAGCTTTTACTGATAAGGATCTAAACTAGGCAGCTCAAGACAACAAGGGTTGAGAGAGAGAAAGTTGAGATTTTGAATTCAGATTTAATTAGATCCTAAAGCTAAAGTTTGTACTTTGTATTTAATTTAAATCTAGAAAACCATCTTTGCACTCCCCCCTCAAAGTATCTGATATCAGGGCAATGTGTTTAAAACTGAAAAAATAAGGGTTTTTCTATCTTTTAATGCAATCACTTTAGGATTTCAGTGCTTTGTTTAAAATGCATATTAACATTATAAAAGCTGTTTGTGAAGGGTGTGAAAGAAATATAGCTCTCTTGATTTGTAAATTATTAAGCATCAACTCCCTCCAGATTCTAACAAGTGAAGACAAGCAGGACAAATTGGGGTGAGTATGATTTTTAATTTGGAATGTGAAGAAAAGTGGAGGTAGTTTGAGTAATGGGTTTGAAAGATTAGGAAGGAGAAATAAAGGCTTGAGTGAAAATATGAAAGATAGAGAAAAAAACCATTCGAGAACAGATGGGGTGGGCAGGGCAACAGCAAGCTCATGTGCTCTAAGCGTACCCCTCACCCCATCCTGGGCTGGGTGCCATTGTGCCAGCTTCAGATGGTTTAAGCATGTTGAGAGGGTGTAAAGAAGTTGAACTTTGTTTTGAGTAGAAAGATTGAAATTAAAATTTTGTAGCTTGATTTGAAAATGACTAGATAAAGTTGGAAGGTCTTATTAAATCTAACACTACATAAATAGTGGCTATGGTAAGAGATTGGTTATTGTGATTTGTGATTATTATATAAAATCCTAAAATGTTTCCTTGTACTGTTTGATTAATTATTGTTAACTCTGGAAGCTCTGGAGTTTTCTGCCTGGGGAACTAGCCATACCCTGTCATTAAATCAAATTCCTTAGGTTTCCTTTTTGCCTGGGTCAAAACCTTTAGCTAACCTGATGATAACAGGTGATTTCAAACTGTTTGTAAAACTTTATATGCATTTCCTAGTATATACAGCCATGTGTCTTTTTAAGGGAATGTATGAATTTATGGATAATATTTTCTTTTAGGGGGCCAAGAGTACTGGACTTTAAAAAAATTAAAGTGTTTACCATTAGCAATTAGAAATCCAGATTTGATTTGATTTAAGTCAAAATCTGTCATGAGGGAATAAGAACAGCATCTGAGAGTGCTCTTCCTATCAGGATTAAGCACAAAAAGATAATGTTGTTTGGCATTAAGAAATTTATTAACTGTTTGGCCCTGAGAAAGTTCTATTTGCCTCAGTTTACTGTTCTGTAAGGGGATAATAGAGGAACCCCCTTCCCAGGGATGCTGTTAGGATCATATGACTGTAAAATGCTTGGCACAGTGCTTGGCATAAGACAAATTCTATCTGACCCATAGCTGTTTAAATTAAATGTAATTGCTTCATACTTGATAACTTATATGGGTTTTCTTAGATGTGATCAATATGCCAATGGTGATGATGAGATGAATGATTTTCTGTTTCAAGCAATTTGGAAGCACTCTGACTAAATTAAGGTCACTTGCTTGATAATTAACTGATTTTGCTTCAAGCTTAAATACGTGATAATTGTTTATGATATTGTTATATTTCTAAATTTTCTTATATCATTTCATTTGGTAACAAGTGCATCACTTATGTTGTTAGAAAAGCAATTTCAATTATAATCTACAGGTTGTTAGATTAAAAATTGTAATGTCAGAGGACAAAAATGATGAATGGGTTGGGAAGCTGTTAGGTCATTTTATCTGACCCTATGTTGTGATATTTTGAAGTACTATAATTTAAGAAATCATAAACTTTCAAGTTTTGTCTATATTTAAAAGGGAAGTTTCAGCTAAAATTATTTGGTTATCACTTAGGAAAATTATGAGATTGTTAACTAAGCTATTTGGAGTTATTGTTTAAATCAAGTATTTACAAAAGTATTTTTGTGAAAGGAAACTTGATAATTATAAAAAAAAAAGACCTTGTAAAATCTCTTTGTAATTCTTATCAACCCTGTGTAGGAGTTTTGTGTTGTGGAATTCTTACTGAATAAATGGCTCATTACAAACACCTTTCTGACTAGAGAATTTAGGTAACTAGGAATTTTGTGGTAAGTTTTTCAATAGCATTAAAGCATCTAAAAAGTGGAACTTTTTAATATGAATCTTGAAAATATTAGAAATTCAAAACACAATTTTGTGATTTATTATTTAATAGATTTGATATTG
This sequence comes from Vombatus ursinus, assembly GCF_900497805.2. Lineage (NCBI taxonomy): Eukaryota > Metazoa > Chordata > Mammalia > Diprotodontia > Vombatidae > Vombatus > Vombatus ursinus. The sequence goes on along the minus strand of NW_020954553.1, from coordinate 17,557,924 downwards.
TGCTTTGATTATGGAAAATTGCCATAAAAGAATAGGGACATAACCAAAGTAAGGGGACAATGTTTCCCTAACTTCATATCAATTCCTGGCAGAAGTTATGTAGATGGCCAGTCTGCCAGGTGTCATATCTCAGCTCATGCAGAAAAGTTGTTCTCCTGACCTTCCCATGCAGTTACCTCCTCACAGGGTTGCTGGCCTCATGAGTCAGTGGCTCAGGCAGTTCATAGATAACCGTACCTGGAGTTAAAATAAAGTCAGGTATCAGTCCCCCAAGTTCTTGAATAGCAAATCTCCAGTAATCACAGTTTCAGATGTGACTATAATCTCACATTGATTAGGGACCATCTCTAAAGTGAGCCCCAAGTAGTTTACATGCATTCCTACGCATGTTCCATTTCCTGATTAAATAACATTATGAGTAAAATCAAATTTTACAAGTTACTACTCTAATAGATCTGCATCTCTGTTTCTCAAGCTTATTTATCCTTCTGTAACCATACTTAATCTGGAAGAATGAGACACTTTAGGAATCGAATCATATACATGTGAGAAGTTCAAATACTAATTTTAACCCTTGGTAGACCATGGTATGAATTCAGATCAAAACAACAAGATTCTTCCCATTTACAGTTCATTACAGTAATTGCTTTAATATTAATCACTAGCCTTAGACCTCTGATGCTATTCCCATTGAGCTGCTGGCTCTGGCTTTGTTTCTCAGAAAGCACCTATTAAAGCCAGTCCAAAGACACAACCAAACTAGGAAAAGAAACTGGAAATTCACAGCAGGTTGGACATAATTGTCATCAATATAAAACTATTACTGTAACAAAATTAGCTTGCAAATGGAAATTTAGTAGGCCTTCTAAAAATTACACAAAAGATTTTGCAAAACATTTCTTCATTTGCCTTTTTTAAAAACAGCTTACAATTTATCCTGTTACTATAACAAACTAAATTTATTACAATGAGATTTTATAACGTCTTTCCTTGGCATAATTACCAAGTTTCTTTTCACAAAAATGCTTTTACAAATACTTGATTTAAATGATAAATCCAAATAGCTTAGTTAATAATCTTAAATTTCATAAGTGAGAACCAAATAATTTTAGCTGAAACTTCCTTTTCAATATGGACAAAACTTGGAAGTTTATGATTTCTTAAATTACAGTACTTCAAAATGTTACAACACATGGTCATATAGAATGACCTAACAACTTTCTACCCCATTCTTTTTTTTTCTGACAGTACAATTCTTAGTCTAACAATGTCTAGATTATAAGAGAAATGACTTTTCCAACTTCATAGGTGATACAATTGTTTATCAAATTGCACAATTTAGAAATGTAATAATACCTTACACATTATAATGAATTTAAAACTTGAAACAGCCAATTATCAACTTAGGTAAATGCATTTCTAAATCACCTTGCACAGAGAATCATTTATCTCATCATTAATATGTCTCTACTACACTATCTGCTAAAACTTCTAAATCAAAGCATTTCAAGAAACTTTTGAGACCAAAAAATTTAATATATGCAAAGTTTTATGTACAATGCAACATCACATCATGTAGGGCATTTACTATTATTTTATACGTTCAGATACTTTTTTTGTTGTGAAAAACAAAGTATATTTCCCTTAATCCTATCCTGCTCCTATTTATTCTATTCTCTCTTTTGATCCTGTCCCTCCTTAGAAGTGTTTGCTTCTGATTACCCCCTCCCCCAATCTGCCCTCCCCTCTATCAGCTCCCTGCTCTCTTTCCCCCTTTCCCCACTATTTTCCTGTAGAGTAAGATAGATTTCCACACCCAATTGAGTGTGTATGTTATTCCCTCCTTAAGCCAAATCTGATGAGAATAAGATTCACTCATTCCCCCTAACCTTCCCCCACTTCCTCTCCACTGTAAAAACCTTTTCTTGTCTGTTTTATGTGAGATAATTTACCCCATTCTACCTCACCCTTTCACCTTCTCCCAGTTTAATCCTCTCTCACCCTTTAATTTTATTCTCCAGATATCACCCCTTCATCTTCAACTCACCCTGTGCCCTCTATTTATCTATCTATCTATATACATACATATAATTTTTCCCTCCAAGTACCCTAATACTGAGAAAGGTCTCATGAGTTACAAATATCATCTTTCCAAGCAGGAATGTAAACAGTTTAACCTTAATAAGTTCCTTATGATTTTTCTTTCCTGTTTACCTCTTCATGGTTCTCTTGAGTCTTGTATTTGAAAATCAAATTTTCTATTCAGCTCTGGTCTTTTCATGAAGAATGCTTGAAAGTCCTCTATTTCACTGAATGTCCATTTTCCCCCTGAAAGATTATACTCAGTTTTTCTGGGTAGGTGATCCTTGGTTGTAATTCTATCTCCTTTGACCTCCAGAATATCATATTCCAAGCCCTACAATCCCTTAACATAGAAGCTGTTAAATCTTGTGTTATCCTGATTATGTCTCCACAATACTTGAATTGTTTCTTTCTTGCTGCTTGCAATATTTTCTCCTTGACCTGGGAACTTGGGAATTTGGCTACAATATTCCTAGGAGTTTTCTTTTGGGGATCTCTTTCAGGAGGTGATCAGCAGATTCTTTCCATTTCTATTTTGCCCTCTGGTTCTAAACTATCAGGGCAGTTTTCCTTGATAATTTCTTGAAAGATGATGCCTAGGCTCTTTTTGTGATCATGGCTTTCGGATAGTCCAATAATTTTTAAATTCTCTCTCCTGGATCTATTTTCTAGGTCAGTTGTTTTTCCAATGAGATATTTCACATTATTTTCTATTTTTTCATTTTTTTGTTTTTGTTTTACAATATCTTGATTTCTCATAAAATCACTAGTTTCCAATTGTTCCATTCTAATTTTTAAGGAAGTATTTTCTTCAGTGAGCTTTTGGACTTCCTTTTCCATTTGGCCAATTCTGCTTTTGAAGGCATTCTTCTCCTCATTGACTTTTTGGGCCTCTTTTGCCATTTGGGTTAGGCTATTTCTTAAGGTGTTATTTTCTTCAGTATTTTTTTGGGTCTCCTTTAGCAAGCTGTTGACTTGTTTTTCATGATTTTCTTGCATCACTCTCTTTTCTCTTCCCAGTTTTTCCTCTATTTCTCTTACTTGTTTATCAAAATTCTTTTTGAGTTCTTCCATGGCCTGGGACCAATTCATATTTTTCTTGGAGGTTTGGGATGTAGGAGCTTAGACTTTGTTGTCTTCTGGTTGTATGTTTTGATCTTCTTTGTCACCAAAGAAAGATTCTATGGTCTGACTTTTTTTTTGCACAGTTTGTTCATGATCCCAGCCCATTACTTGAGTTATAAACTCTTTGTTAAGGTAGGGGTCTGGTTACAGTGTACAGAATGTACTGTCCCAAGCTTTGGGGGTTTTGTGCAGCTGTTTTCAGAGATACTTCTAGGGGCCTGTAAATTTTTAGTTCTTTCAAGGTGGTATGATCAAGGGTGAGGTGTTTACTCTTGTCTTGGCCTGTGCTCTGGTCTATGAGTGACCATAAACACTCCTTTCTGCCTTGGAACTGTGAGGAGGATTTCCTCTCCACAGCCACTACAAGCTTCACCATTCCAATGCTCTTCCTTGCCCCAGGACTGCCACCCAGAACTGTGACCCAGATCCAAGTACAGGCACAGCAATAGAATCCTGCCTTAGTAACAGCAAAGAGGTCCCTGCAATCCCCCACTGATCAGTCACTGGATTCCCCCTCAGTCTGTGGGCCAGAAGCTCAAGGAGCAGCTGCCGCCTCAGGGCTGTGCCAGGACTGGGGCTTGGACCCAGCTTCTCTCTCACCAAGGTCACAGACTTTTCCTATTAACCTTCTAAGTTCTCTTTGGCCTTTGTGGGTTGAGAAGTCTGGAAACTGCCACCGCTGCCTGTGATTCAGTCCTCTAAGGCCTGCTCCAGGTTCACTGAGGCCTGGTTTGCCTGCACACCCATGCTGAACTGTGTTCCTCTCCCAGACAGTGATGAAGAGCTTTAAATTCTGCAGAGTGTGGTACATACTGTCTTTCATCTGCTTTGAGAAAGAGCCAAGTCAATAACTGCATGACATGTTAAGAGGCAGAGAGGGTGCAGGCAATTGATTTATTCCAACCTTTTCATGGTTCAGCCTCTCTGAGAGGGAAAATGATGTGTTCAACTCACAAAATGAGGTATTGTTGGACCCAGGACTTATAGAGAGACAAAGATGATGAGAGACAAAGAGCAAGACAGAGCCCCACTGACATACACAGGGAAATAGAGGTACACAGAGTCAGTGAGTATGAGAGAGGAACAGAGACAGAAAGCAATAAAGACATAGACTAGAGATACAGAACTAGTAAGAGATACAGAAAGGGAGGCACAAAGGTGGCTGAGTGGAGAGAGTGATGGGCATGGAGTCAGGAAGACATGAATTCAAATTCTGCTTCAGACTCTTTGTATCTCTGTGACCCTGGTCAAGTCATATTTAACTTCTCTTTGTCTCCGTCATGTATAAAATATGGATAGTAAAAGAGCCTACCTCATGAAGATTTTTTTCTTTTTTTTGGTGAGGCAATCGGGGTTAAGTGACTTGCCCAGGGTCACACAGCTAGTAAACACCAAGTATCTGAGGCCAGATTTGATCTCAGGTCTTCCTGACTCCAAGGCTGGAGCTCTATCTACTGCGTCACCTAGCTACCCCATGGGGTTGTTTTAAGGCTCAAAGGAGTTAACATGTGGAAAACATTTTGTAAACTTCAAAGTGCTATATAAATGCTGACTATATATGTATATACACATACATATATTTATACATGTATAAACTATCAAACCTTAAAACTGCATTAAGTATTTTTTGGGCAGTGTGTATGTGTGTGTGCACTTGTATATACACAGATTTGCAAAGTGTAAACACCATCAAATGAGTGAATGAGTAATGGGAATGAGTAATAGATAAAGGGAATGAGATAATAATCACTTACTATAGGCACATAGAGCTTGGGATACAAAATAAGAAGTAAGCCAATCCTTGTTCTCAAGGAGTGCTCAGTCTTTTTTTTTAAATTAAATTAAGTTTTTTTTGTTATATTTTCAATTCTGAACTGTCTCTCTCCCTCCCTCCCCACTCTGACCAGAGAAGGCCGCCATTTCACACACACACACACACACACACACACACACACACATATACACCCAAACACACACAAGCATGCATATGTGTGTATATTTAAAACCATACTATGTATACCTCAGACATCTAAATTTACTTCCGATCACTACCTCCCTTATCTGTACTCCTTTTAAGAGCCCCTCCCTTACTTTATTCCCTTGCCCTCCCATTTCTCTGCAAGAATACTTTTACACCCATCTTGATGTATATGTTATTCTCTTTTTAACTCAGTTCTGATGATAATAAGGTCATAGTACTACTAGCCCTCCACTTCCTTCCACTATAATAATTCTTCCATTCATGTCTTGTTTGTATGAGATAATTACTCCATTTTACCTCTTCTTACCCAATTTTATTTTTTTAGGATTGTCTCATCATAATCAACTCAACCTCAAGCCTTCTACCTATGTATGTTCTTTCAAACTACCCTAGTAATGATAATTTTTAAGAGTTACAGATGACTTTTTCCCACATAAGAAGTAAACAGTTTGGCCTTATTAAACCTCTTGTAATTGGTCTTTCATGTTTGCCTTTTTGTATTTCTCCTCATTCTTGTAGGTCAAACTTTCTGTTCAGTTCTGGTCTTTTCTTCACGAATACCTGAAAGTCCTTTGATTCATTAAATATCCGTTTTCCCCTTACAGGATTACACTCAGTTTTGCTGGGTAAGTAATTCTTGGTTCTAAAACCACCACCTTTGCTCTTTGGAATATCATGTTTCATGTGCTTTGGTCTTTTAATGTAGAAGCTGCTAAATCTTGTGTTATCCTGACTGGAGCTCCACATTATTTAAGTTGTTTTGTTTTGTTTTTCTTTTCCTAGTAGTATTTTCTCCTTAACCTGGGAGCTTCAAAACTTAGCTATAATGTTCCTGTGATTTTTCATCTTGAGTTCACTTTCAGGTGGTGATCAGCGGATTTTTTTCAACTTTTTTTTACTCTCTAGTTTTGAAACTTCAGGGCAATTTTCCTTAATAATTTCTTGAAGTATTGAGTCTAAACTCTTTTTCATCATAACCTTCAGGGAGTTCAACAATTCTTATATTGTCTCTCAATCTATTTTTCAGATCAGTTGTTTTTGTGATGAGATATTTCACATTTTCTTTTATTCAGTCTTTTCATTTTATTTTATTATTTCTTGGTGTCATTAGTTTATGAAGTCATTAGCTTCACCTTGCCCAATTAGAATGTTAAAAATTATTTTCTTCTTTAAGTTTTTGGATTTCCTTTTCCAATTAGTTGACATTCTTTTCATAATTTTCTTGATTTTCTTATTTTTTCCCCTAATTTTCCTCAACCTTTCTGATTTTTAAAGTCCTTTAAATGTTCTTCCAAGAAATCTTTTTGGGTTTATGACCACTTTACATTTTTCTTTGAAACTTTAGAAGTAGATGTTTTGACTTACTGTCTTTTGAGTTTGATCTCTGATCTTTTCTATCACCATAGTAGTTATCTATGGTCTAGTTCTTTCTTTTTTGCAAACTCATTTTTTTAGTGGCCTATTTTTTGGCTGTTAACTTTATGTTAGAGTCAGGCTTTAGTCCTGAAGTGTGGGGAATGTCTCAGGCTTCAGGTATTTTGTGCTATTGTTTTCTGAGCTCTGTCTGGGGGCCTTTGATCTCTTAGTTCTTCCAATGTTTTATAATCCAAGTCCAGGTGTGGTCATTGCTCCCCCAGCTCATGCCATTGTCTGTAAGTAACTGCATATGCTCTTCTCTGCCCCTGAGGTACAAACCAGGGTTTCTCACATTGCTGTCATCACAAATACTCTTACTCCCTGTGGTTCCCTTCAGCAGCTGAAAGCTTCACCTCATCCCTTTGTCCTGGAACCAGAACCAGGGACTCCACTCTTCTGTGGGGAATCAGGGCCCCAGTCCTCTGCAACTACACTCACCAGTGTGTACTTATTCCTCCTTGCCCAGAGCCACAGCCTGGGACTGAACCTAGTCAGTGCACATGGGCTTCAGGTTCAGCATCAGGCAGTGGACAGCCCTACAATCTTTCCCTGATCAGCAGCCTGACTCCTACACTGTCTATGGGGTGAAAGTTCTTGAAGCTGAGGCTGCCTCCTACACAGATGCCCCCAGGGCTTTTATTTGGTGATTTGGTGGTGTCTGCCTAGAGGTATTTGTGCTTCAACCAGGCTAGCCACTACTCCTGGGGGGGTCAGGTCTTTTCTAGCTAGTCCTCCCAAATTGTCTTAGGTTGCACAACTGCTTACTTTGACTTCAATTATGTCTACCACTCTGAAGTTTACTTTGAGGCATTATTTTAAATTTTTTGTGGGGGAATTTGAGAAAGCCAGGTAATTTCTACCATCTTTCCCCCACATTCTTTTTTAAAAAAATTATAATTGTTTTCAGTTCCACATTCTCTCTCTCCCTTTGCCCCCTCCCTTATATCTTGAGAAGATAACAAATACTTAAAATATACTCAACATACATATACAGTTATGCAAAACACATCTCCCCATTAGCTATGTTCTGAAAAATAAAGGAAAAAATAGGCTTTAATCTGCACTCTGAGTCCATCAGTTCTCTACCTGGAAGTGGATAGCATTTTATATCATGAGTCTTTTGAAGTGGTGGTGGACCTATTGATCACAATAGCTCAGTCTCTCACAGTTGGTTATTCTTACAATATTGCTGTTACTTTGTATTGTTCTCCTGGTTCTGCTCACTTCAGTTTATGAAGAAGTATAACTTTTTTCCCCACAGTTTTCTTCCTGTGAAATGATCCAACCACTTTGGATAGTAATTTGAAACTATACCCAAAGGGTTATAAAAATGTGCATACCCTTTGACCCAGCAATAGCACTTCTATGGCCATATCCCAAAGATACAGCATCATAAGGGAAAAGGACTCTCATGTACAAAAATGTTTATAGCAGCTCTTTCTGTGGTGGCAAAGAATTGGAAATTGAGGGGATCCCCTGAATTGGGGAATGGCTAAACAAGTTATGGTATATGAATGGTATATGGTATATGCATGTAATGAAATACTATTGTACTATAAGAAATGAAGAGCAGAAGGACTTCAGAAAAACCTGGAAAGACTTGTATGGACTGATGCTGAGTGAAGTGAGCAGAACCAGGAGAATGTTGGATACAGTAACAGCCACATTGTGCAATGACTAAAGACTTAGCCCTTCTCAGCAATACAAGGGTCTAAGACATCTCCAAAGGTCTCATGATGGAAAATGATATCCATATCCAAAGAAAGAACTATGAAGTTCGAATGCAGATCGAAGCATACTATTTGCTATTTTTTTCTTCTGTTTTGTTTTGTTTCCTCTTTCGTGTGGTTCCTCTTATTGGTTCTAATTTTTCCTTACAACATGACTAATGTGAAAATATGTTTATTGGGAATATATGTGTATTGCCTATATCAGATTGTGTGCTTTCTTGGGGAGGGAGAGGGAGAAGGAAGGGAAGAAAAATTTAAAACTCAAAAACATATGGAAGTGACGGTTGATAAATCAAAATAAATGAATAAAAAATACATAGTTTACTAACCACTGTGGCTGTTTAAAAAGGAATGAGATGTTTAAAGTGGTAGTGTGTTTTCTGTCTCTTGATGGATACCTGGTATATTAAAGGGAAGGCATGGACTTCACTTGTCTTCTCCATTTTCTTCTCCCTTCTTTACAACATTGACTCTCATGCGAGTTATATGTTCCCTTTAGAATGACCTCTGATACTACCTACACTACCTATCCATATCTCCCTTTAGTTTCTCCTCTTTGTTGCACTTTCTTTCTTTGGAACCTCTCCTCTCAAAAGAAACAAAACCTCTTCATCTCCTGTTGATCCTGCACTCTTTAATAATAGTAATTTATTGAATATCCCACCTGGGATTTTCAGTCAGAGCTGTCCATGCTTAGGTGGGTGTACATGCAAACCAATCACTCCATAACTAAAGCAGGTCAAGACACCAGACCTCTGATTTCCTGGCCATTGTCTTCCCAGAAGAGAATAGAAGCAGGGACTTAATCACTTAGACTTCTTCCTTTCCCATCAACCAACTGGATCAGCCCAAATTGAGAGTTTCAGCTCCTAATTTTCAGCTCTTCTACCCAAGGGAAAAAATAATACCAATTTTCCAGTTGGGGCCCTCAGCACAACTCATTTTGCTACTGGAAAGGATAAGAAAATCTGCTCTTCTGTAGCTGGCAAACCTTCTTTTCATTCTGTAAAAATGGATTCAGAGTTCAAAGCTGCCAAAGTTAAACCTCCCTTCTAATGCTATCACTCCTTCCTCACTTATTCCCATTAACTTGCCCCCTTCCCCTTCATGTATTTATCTTGCTTGACTCTCTCCTTACAATGCACCATCAAGAACCTCATTCTATTGATAGAAAACTTCCCTTTATATGAGACCTATTCCTCTCATCTTCCTTCCTTTTCCTTGCAAACATGGAATCTAGACTCCTCCCAGAAGAGACAATATTTCTGCCCAATCTGTTATTAATGATGCAAAACAAGTGATATCTTTAGGAGAAATGAGTTTTGGTTAAAAAAAGGATTGGCACTACTGATTAGAGAAATGCAAATTAAAACAATTGTGAGGCACCACATCACACCCATCAGATTGGCTAACATGCCAAAACAGGACAATAATAAATGTTGCAGAAGATGTGGAAAAATTGGAACACTAATGAATTGTTGGTGGAGTTGTGAACTGATCCAACCATTCTAGAGAACAATTTGGAACTATGCCCAAAGGCTGTAAAAGTGTCTATACCCTCTGATCCAGCAATACCACTACTTGGTCAGTATCCCAAAGGGATCATTTAAAAGGGAAAAAGACCCACATATACAAAAAATACTTTTGTGGTTGCAAAGAATTGGAAATTGAGGGGATATCCATCAATTAGGAATGGCTGAACCACTTATCGTATATGAATGTAACGGAGTATTATCGTTCCATAAGAAATGATCAGCAGGTGTGTTGTGGTTTCATACGCATTGTATCAGATCCATCTCAAAGAATTCAGAGTCAGACTACATCTAATGCAAGTATAGGCATTTATAGAAATTGACAACTCTCATGAAGCTGGCTAAGTTCCAAGAGTAACTAGGAACTTAGTAAGATAAGACAGGCAATTTTATACTGTGATGATGCTGATTACACAACAGAAATTATGAACACCAAAAGACAGGAGGGATTTGTTAAGTGATTGTGTAATGGGGGAGGGGTCCCTTCTATGGTTTGGTGGTCAAACATCATAGTCTTGCAGCTTTCTGATTGGTTAGCAATTGTGATCCTGTGTGGTCAAGATGGATAGTTAGATAATTACATCCTGTCTTGGGCTAAATGGATGATGTGATTGTGGTTGAGTCCAAGGATACACCTGTTAAAAAATATGTGAATTGTTTCTGGGGGTAGTGGGTAGGTAAGGGCAGTGGCTATATAGAGTCTGGGGGCCTGTGGTATGGTTAAAGCCAGATTGTGCTTGTTAAATCAGGACATGCCTGCAGGTCAGCGGGACCCATAAGGAAGTGGAAATACTGGGGCTGGAGGCAGCTTTGTTAGGATTCCATCAGGCAGATTTCAGAAAAACCTAGAAAGACTTAAATGAACTGATACTGAGTGAAGTGAGCAGAACCAGGAGAACATTATATGCAGTAACAGCAACATTGTGTGATGACTAACTTTGATAGATTTAGCTCTTCTCAGCAAAGCAATGATCTAAAACAATTCCCAACCACTCAAGGTGGAGAATGCTATCCACATCCAGAGAAAGAACTATGGAAGCATATTATCTTCTCTCTCTCTTTTTTTTTCTTTCTTGAGTTTTTTTCTTTTATTCTGATTCTTTTTTCACAACATGACTAATGTGGAAATATGTTAAAAGAAACAAGGATTGGGAAGGAGTTTATCAGTAATGATGTTAGGATTTCAGTGGACAAAGGAAAATGACCTTAGAGTAGTGCTCACTGAATTGGGATGGGTCTGGTAAGGAGTAATCTTATCTGAATAGCATTTAGGGTTCATGGTTGTAGTAGGGACATTCTAGTCTGAATAGCCTTAAGGAACTAGCATAATAGGAAGGAGATGAGAATGGTACTTTGGCAGTGGTACAAGGATATTGCTGATTGAACAGAAATTAGACATTAGAAGAGGTTGGTACATTGGATGAGAAGACATTCTTTCCTATAAGTAGGCCAAGGGTGGATATCAATGAGATAGATCTTAGAGGAAATTGATTTCAACGCAATAAATATTTATTAAGCAGCTACTGTATATAAGTCCCCATTCTCACCATTGGGGAGAAAATGATGAAAATTAACTTAATCTCTCACCACACCAAGATTATATTTAATTGAGGATAATGCAACAAATGATATGAGGCATGGTATGTTGGAGGGAAACAGAAGTCTAGTATAAGTGTTGTAAGAAATTTCAAAGAGGTACAAACAATTTCAAATAGGATTATCAAAAAGTCTTCCTTGAGGAAATGGCAACTATGTTGAGTTCTGAAGAAACAATTTCAACAGTCAAAGATAAGGAAGGAGATCATTCCATTTATGTACATTGAATTAAATGAGATCAGGGAATAGCCTTTATACAATTTGGGTGGAATAGAGAATGATGGAAGGGTAGTAATGTTAAATAATGTTGGAAAGATAGGCTGTGTGCAGATCCTGAAAGGCCTTAAAACCCAGGCTAAGGAGTTTATATCTTAATACTTAGGTCTGAGTAGGAAATTTCCAAATCAGGTGAGGATGAACCTATTGTAGGGCGAAGACACAGATGGCTACCAGAAGTAGAAGGAGAGATTTTCCCCTCATTGAAATGAGAGATGTTTGCTTTTCTTGAAGGGGAGAGGGATTGAGTCACGTGGTTTATTTAAACCACTTCCAATTTTTTCCTCACATCTATCCTCCACATAGCTTTGGTCTTGCTAGACTCCAAATGAGTCTTGCTAAACTCCAATCAGCGGGCCTTTGTGCTTCCACATATATCGTTTATATACAGTGATACTTCTGGCACAGGAGAAGAGAGGGAATATATTTCCTATGGAACTCCTTTTATATTTTACACTCTTACCACATACCTTCCTTGCCCCATTCCTCAATAAGTAAAAGCAGGATTTGACTAATTGATGTTCTGTACTCTCCTGAAGCCATGTCTACACCAGGGGATGATGATGATGAACCACACCATGGACACCCAGGAAGAAGAGAGCTGGAGGAGAAGCTGAGAGAATTGGGGCTGGATACCCAGTATTGGTTGACTAAGCTGCAGGAACGCCTGGGTGTGACCTCTGCCCAAGCTTTACAACACCTGTAGCAGAGGGAAATCCAGACACTGAAATCTCAGGCGAGACATTCTTGGGAGAAATGGGCTTTGGAGAAATTTCTTCAGCTGTGGAGTGGCCAGGGCTCAGAGAAGATGGAAGACAAACATTGGGTGACAGTGAAGGAGAGACAAGAGTGGGCACAGTCAGCCTTGAGGGAACTGAGGGAGATGCAGGCGGCAGGCAAAAGCTGCCAGGATGTGATTGTGAGGGAGAAAGAAGAGGAGCTGAGGCAGGCCATGAAGATCCCACCCAACTACTGGCCGCTCCCTGAGAAACCCCTAATGGAGGTCATAGAAAACATGCAGAGACACCTCAGTCACACGGAGGGCACACTCTCCCATAGGGAGAATCTTCCTGACAGGGAGCTCCTCAAAAGGGTGTCAGGTGGCCTGGCCCTACAGGGGATTTACCAAACCAACCATCCTGAAGATCTTTTTGGGAAGAGAGAAGAACTGCTCAGCCTCCCAGAGAACTTCTTCTTGCTCAGTCCAGCACAGGGAAGAAGGATGTAAACAATGGAGTTTTTGTCTTCTCATGAAGCGTCCGTGTTTACTGAAAGCATGGAGAAATTGGGCTTCAGTGTTAGCTTCCTGGCTAAGGGTGGAGGTTGGGGTTTTAACCTGGAGGCCAGTGCCAATGACACCAGATCTTCTGATTCTAGACAGGTCCATAAGTCACACTCTAAGGACACTTACAGCTGCACCACCAAGTTCAGCTATATCCCACTGGCCTCTTGCCACTTTTCACAGGACCAGCTCCACCTATCCAGGTCAGCTCTGCAAGAGTTAAAACAGCTGGAGCAACTTCTGAGTCACTTCAGTGGTGCAGAAACCCATCAACTATTGAAGGATAGATGTGAGGCATTTTTCCAAAGGTTTGGCTCTCATGTGAACCAGGGCCCATTGTACTTGGGGGGAGTGTTCTGGTGGAAAGCTGTAGCTGAGGGTTTCAGGTCAGAGGAGCTGGGTGATGTGAAGCAACAAGCCTCAGAGGCACTCGATGTGTACATCCGAGGCAGCTATAGTGGTTTTGGGTTGACAGCTGCAGCCATGGTAAATGCATCCAACTGTCAGCCCCAAATGGCTTCTCACAATAGAAGCTCCAGTAATTTGCCAGCAAGATTCCAAATGTCTGTATACCAAACAGGAGGCCCCCCAGAGGTGGATTCTCTCCCACAGTGGAAAGCTGGTCTTGTGGCCAGTAACCACA
>NW_020954553.1:17510478-17543861 GCF_900497805.2 Vombatus ursinus | reverse complement strand
GAGACAATACATTTCAAACAAACTTTCCATTTGTCAATTTGCCCTCCCCCTTGTGGTGCCCAATCCCTGCACTTCTAAAATAGAATTCCCCCTCTGTCTCTCAGCCAAATCAAGAGAAACTGGAGACAGGTGGAGAAATCATCAGGAGAAGACACAGTCATCAATTTTAATAACCAACTCATCTCCCAGGCACCCATCCCTATCATGTCCTTTATCAGAGTTGTGAATTCTGCTTCTTCTTCCAAATCTCAGATCTTGAACTCTCTGCTCAGTAAGCACAAACATGATGTTTTTTTTCCACCATCACTTTCAAGACAGCAGCAAATCCTCCCTCTTAATGGGAGATATGGTAGAGATCTTCTGGTTCTGTCCAGGAGGAGTGATGAGGACAGATTTGAAAGATGTGTTGCCTTCACTAAGCTTTGTGGAGATGTCAAAGGTCATGAGACACAGCTCAGACTACTCCTGGAAATTGCTTCAGTCACAGTGGTCCTTGTGTCTGCTTCTGATAAAAGTGAGAGGATCGTCAAAATGGTCCAGGACCTATGGAAGTCAACAAAACATTTGGTTTATTTGTTTGATGACAAAGAGGAGAATGTGTTCAATGATTCTGGGCAGAAAGTGAAGGCTGGGATTAGGAATAGAAATGAGGCTGAATTAATGGATGAACTTACAAGGGTCATCAATCACTTGCTGAAGTCTTCGGTCCCTTTCTCAGTTTGGAAGGCTGTGCTGAAGTTGCTCGGCACCATGGCTTTCTTGTAGATGTGGACAGGAAGGAGTGTCAGGAGGCTAAGGGAAAGGCACAAGCTTTGCTAGCCCTCATGAAAGAGATGAAATTGTCTGAAATGAAGGAGAGATTACTGCCCCTTCAAGGACAACTTTGGCACAAGTGGTGTAAGAAGGATAAGGAGCTTTGTCACCTGTGAGGGAAGGGGAACCGCAGTCTTGAACAGCACGAGAGTGAGATTGAGACAGAAAAACAAATGATAAGACAAACACAGCTAAAGAGAGCATTTCCTCTCAGTGACTTGATGAGATCTGTGCTTGAAATCCTCCAGTCTCACTCAGAGAAAGACAACAGCACTGAGCTGTACTTCCTCCAGTGGCTGAGCATGTTCATGGATAACCTGACCAGAGGTCTCCTGGAAAAACTCCAGAAGAGGTACAACCAGTTGTGGTCCCTGGTGCTAGCAGAAAACTAAAAGGGATCCAAGAGTACCTCCTTTAAATGCCAAGAAACGGAACTAGAAGCTGTCTCCAAGGAGATCAGGGATTTGTCCTTGGGTATTGAACATCTCCTGAGGGAGGCTGGCCAGATCTATGAAACTTTGGAAGAAGCTTCATCCTAAAGGGACACTGTGTTCTTCTCCCTTCCTCAAATTGCTGCTGACCTGATGGTTTCTGGGTACCCCCTTGGGCTGATGGATGGGGATGCTTCCTATGTCCTCCGAAGTGGATAGCAGCTCTTTTTGACATATTGATTGAGAAAATTGGTGACTGAAAGCTCTTTATTCTCTCTGTTCTTGGCCTCCAAAGCACAGGGAAGTCAACTCTGCTGAATGCTACGTTTGGCCTGCAGTTCAATGTCAGTGCAAGGCAATGCACACAAAGAGCTTACATGCAGTTGCTGAAGGTGGAGGAGACACTCTGGAAAGAGGTGGGCTTTGGCTTTGTCCTTGTGGTTGACACTGAAGGACTCCCAGCACCAGAACTTACTAGCAATTCACAGAATCGGGACAATGAGCTTCTAACTTTTGTTATTGGACTTGCAAACCTGACCTTGATCAATATATTTGGAAAGAATCCTTCAGAAATGCAAGATATCTTGCAAATTGCTGTCCAGGCCTTTCTGAGAATGAAACAAGTGAACATTTCCCCAAGCTGTGTTTTTATGCATCAGAATGTGGGGGAAATCACTGCTAAAGATCAAAACATGGAAGGAAGAAGACGACTGCAGCAGAAACTGGATGAGATGGCAGCCACGGCTGCAGAACAGGAACAGTACTCTGGTGTTACCTGCTTCAGTGATGTCATTCGGTTTGATGTAAACAAATATGTCCATTACTTTGCTCATCTATGGGAAGGGGATCCTCCAATGGCCCCTCCCAACCCCAGTTATAGCCACAACATCCAGGAACTAAAATGAGGAATTCTCTTGGCTGCCAAAAAAGAATCCAAAGGCAGCATGCTGAAGATATCTGAGGTGAAAGTCCGGATCCATGATTTGTGGAAACCCTTGATGAATGAAAACTTCATCTTCAGCTTTAGGAATACCAGGGAGATTGTGGCCATGATCAAGCTTGAAACAATGTATAACAACTGGACCTGGAATCTAAGAAGTCATGTGTTGGATCTGCAGAACCAACTGACCAATCGGATTCAGAATGGGGAAATTCAGGATCTTCCAATAAATTCTATTAAGGCTAACATTGCAGAAAAATATGAAGCTATCAGGCAAGAGCTTCAAAGATATTTTGATGAAGACCAAGAGAATGAAATCCTGATCCAGTGGAAGGGAAACTTTGAGAACAAAGAGAAAAATCTTAAAGAGGCACTTGTTTCAGAAAGTGTTAGAAAGTCTGATGATTTCTTCCATTCAAGGAAAAGTCAAGATAAACTGGATAAAAAGAAATCAGAATATGAAAAAGAGTTGTTGAGAAGCAGAGATGTGGCTCTGTCACTAATGGGTAAAGAATTAAGTGAGGAGGAGCTGAGAGAGACATTCAGTCAACTTTGGACAAAGTGGGTCTGTGAAGTTTCCCCAACTTCCCCTCCTGTTGAAGATCCCAATATTGATGTAGATTTGGAGAATGTCTTTCTGGACCATTTTAAACAGGAGCATAATGTGGCAAGTAAACTTCAAAATCATTCTAGAAGAAAAATGTTTTCCATTAATTATGAGAAACATGTCATAATGAAGGCAAAATTGATAGTTTTCAGACCCAACATAGCAGAGTGTGATAAGAAGATCATAATGCAAACTACCAAAAACATTATCTCATTGGTCACTGAAAATATTGAAGGTAAGTTGAGAATGGGAATGGATTATAATATAAGTTACTTCCATGAAATATCGCGATTGATAGACATGAACACTGATTCTGCATCTGAGGAGTCACGGTATTTATGCCATAGAGCAGCAGCTGATTTTAGGGACATGCACACAGCTTTCAAGAGAGCACATGATCCTGTCACATATCTAGAAAATAAGAGAGAGGATTTCTTTATGAGTTTTAAGATTTTAAGATTTCCTGCCAAGGTGCAACCTCTATTACAGCATTTGCTGACTTCCTGTGGAGCAAGCTCACTGCTTCCCTATTTATAGTCTTCTGGAAAAAGATAGCCCTTGACCTTGCTGGGAAGATTAGGGCTAATTGTCCTGCCTTCAGTGGAAACAGAGCCAACCTGGAGAAACACGTTCTCATCTCTTTGGCTAAGGAAGAAAACTTTGAGAATTACTGGGAATACATTCAGACACCAAAAAATTTTTTTTTAAGAATTACATTGAGAAAGAGATCCAGGCATACTGTGTAAGAAGAGGAAATGAGAGATTGAAGAATTTTTTAAGTAATAGTTTGGAATTTTTTAAGGAACTCACACTCTCATCTATTCAAGAATCAACTCTGGTGGCAAAATACCAAAACAATTCTGCATCTGTGTGGCCAGACACATTGTGTAATTGCCTTGGGCGTCATTTGACCCTTCCAAGAGGAGACTTAAGAAGCATTGAACACCAGGAGATAGATGACATTGAATTCCTCAAGGAAGCCATGATTGAACACCTGGATATTAGATTCTAAAATGCCAGAGAGGCCTGTGAAATTACATCTCTTTTAGAGAATGTTGTAGTTGAGATTCAGGTCGTGCTCTCTGCTCAGCTCCATGGCTGCTGGAAGCAATGTCCCTTTTGCAAAGCAGTTTGTACAAATACAGCCATAAATCATGGTGAGGACCACAGTGTCCCTTTTCATCGTTCTCGGACAGTCACTGGCACAAACTGGCACAAAACTGATGAGTTTTCAATTGATTTCTACACCAGCTATGTGGGAAGTGATCTCCAGTTTGCTCTTAATGATGGTAGGCACATCCCTTATGAGACTTATTGTCAGGCAGGTGGTAAATATGCCACGTGGAACATTACGCCAGACACATCTGCCCAGCCATACCGGAAATGGTTTGTGTATCGCTTCAGATCACAATTAGAAAAGCAATACAATTTCAGATTCAAGGGCAGAGGTCAAATTCCTGATGCATGATCCAGAATCACCAAGCAGGATGTGCTGAATGACCTGAATAAATACTAATTTTCAATGACTTCAAGTAGCCTCAATATAGAGCATTTCAAGAACTTGTTTTTACGGAAATGATTTTTCAAAATATGAATGTTCAAGGCATGGTACTACCAGACATAAATTATAATGTAGCAATCATCAAGACTCTATTTCACTGGCTATAAATATATATAAAATGAGTTTTAGTGGGACAGACTACACAACGAAGAACTAGAATCACTTGATCTTAATCTCACAGTTTTCAATAAGCAGGAATACAAATTATGAATGAAAGTACCCCTGTTTGCAAGAATTGTTGGAATATCTCAAAAAAAAATTTCACTGTAATTAGGTTTAGAGTACTAGCTAACACCAAATACCAGTATGAGTAAAAATGGATAAGTAATCTCAATGATAAAAGGTCACAGCAGAAGAGAATTAGAAAAGAAACAGAAAAGATACCCTTTTTATCCTTGACCAGGGGTACAATTCTGAAATAAACAAGCAAGATGGATAGTTAGAAAACATAGATTATATGAAATTGAAAACATTTCACACAAAAAATTAGCATAACTAATATAAGAAGAGGCAGAGTCAAATGGGAAAAAATTTGCATCAAATATCTCTGATTCAATACAGAGGTAATTAACAAATACATAACCAAAAAAGGCCATTTTCTAATGGTTAAGTGTTGAAAGGATATAAACAGTGTTCAAGAGAAAAATTGCAAACTCTTAGTAATCATAAGAAAAATCCTCAAAACCACTACTAAGAGAAATCACAACCAAAACAACCCAGAGGTTTGACATTGAAACAAGCCCTCTGGTAAAGATGACAAAAGATAGGAGTAATCAAAGTTTTACTGGGGGGAGGAGTGTTATTGTGGAAAGGCAAATACAGTAAAGTAACCAAGTTAAGATCTAATTCAGAAATATTTAATAAAATATATGCAAATACAATAAAGCACAGATGATATTAAGATGTGGTTTTCTAAATCAATATGCATCCACACAGATAGATATTTATGGCTTATTTACCTCCCTTTCTATTCATGTTTGACACATTGCACTAAAGCATTGATGATGGGACTGTGTAGGCGCATAACCATTCTGGATGGCAATTTTAAATTTTACAGATGAGGTGCCTGAGATATCCATACCCCTTGATTCAGTGATTCTATTGAGAGGCATAAATCCTGAGGAAACCATAAAGAACAAAGAAAGGTTTCTTACCCACAAAAATCATTATGACACTATTGTTTTGTGGAAGAAAGGAACTGGAAACAAAGTAGAGTCTATCAATGGAGTAATGGCTAAACAAATTGTGGTGCATGAATGTAATGATGAAATTTTATTGTGAAATACTAATCATTTCATTCACTTCAATCATTTCATTTGTTTTATCATTTATTTTCAGTCACATTCTTTAATTACACATATAATTACTTTTTATAAATCATAGTAGATTAAGAAGGGTATTTGAGATTCTTTGTAGGTTGAGAGGACATTGGCTCCAGCTAGCTCCCCTGTTAACCAAAATTCTTACTTCTATTAAAAGCCTTTATACAGTTAAATTTCTTTTTTCTATTAAGGGCCTTGCTGTAGACTATACTTATAGTTACTTCATGATCAAATATAAGTCACATGAGAATGGGAAACCCCCTGGGTATTGCTCACCTGTCAAAGTGCCCCATTCTCACAATAATTTCTTATTCTTGTCAAACATGATTATAAGAGATAAGCTTCCATAATTACAATGGAAAGTCCCAGTGTACTCCAACCAATCAGAAAGTGTAAACCCCTATGAGAATCACTATCATGTCCTTCAATTTGGGATTAATGTTCTTCATTTATTATGTTCCCTGCTCAGATGTTTCTCATTTATATCTATTAAAGTGCCCTGTAAACTCTGTTCAGGGTCTTGTTCCAACCGAGGTGGTCTTGGACCCGTTTTATTGGCAAACTGCTAGCCATGGCTAATAAACTGATTGTGCTTGAAAATTTTTTTTTTGCCTCAGTTTATAAACAGATTTCAATCAACATTACAGTGCTGTAAAAATGACAATCATGCTGAGTACAGAGAAGCATGGAAAGAGTTGTATGAATTGATATAATGTGAAGTTGAATGTTAAAAATAGTATATAATATATACATATATAAATTATGACAATGTAAATAAAACAAACTAATCATAAAACCATTAAGACGAATTTTGCAAAATTACAAGGCTCCAAAGAAAAAGATATGATATACCTATACTTAATCCTTAGTAGAGGTGGGTGGTGGTCCACAGGTATGTAATTTCATATATTTTCAATGGATTCACTGGTTATTTTGAATTTTTTCCTCTCCTCTTTTTTTTTTTTTAAAGCTTTGTTACCAGAGAGGATTTTCTGAGAAGGGAGAGGAGGTAATATACAAGGTAGAACTCTAGGTGATTTTAAAAATAAAATCTAAAAACATCCCATATTTAAAAAGAAGGAAAATACTAATCAGAACAACTCTTACATTTTACCTCAAACCAAGCAAATAGACAAAGATTACAAAAGATATGAAAAGTCAATGCTAGATATATTGTGGAAAGAGGAATATCAATACACTGTTGGTGGAGTTTTGAAATGGTCTCCCATTGTGGAAAATAATTTGGAATTATGGTGAGAAATGAATGAACATTTCTCACCATATCCAGTGGCCCAGAGATCTCATTGCTAGGCATATACCATTAGACAGGCAAAGATAAGAAGATATGGTGTATCCTACATGTTATCAAATTATTAATACTAATACTTATTTGTAGTAGCAAAGAACTTCAAAAAAAGAAAATACACATTAATTAGGGAATGACAACAAATTGTGGTACATGAAAAGAATTGTATAGCCATAAAAACAAAAACAAAAACAAAAAAACACCCTCAAAACCTTAATGACTATGATGAATAAAATTATGATGATACTTTGGATTTTCTGTCCCAGAATTACATGAGTCATATTTCCCCTTCATGATTCTAGGGGGTGGTCAGCCACATCTCCCTTTTAAGGATGACTTTCAGTAATGCTGTTGTCTCAAGTCTTCAGTCTGGTCTATCCCTACTACCACTCCTGCAGCTAGCATCCACTGATAAACACACTAGTTACTCCTCCAATTAATACAGAATTGCTTTTGCAAAGGGATATTCAATTTTGAGATAATAGCAAAAATAAGTACAAACATTCTTCCTCTCACCAACTGTGTTGCACCCCCCTCCCCCAAGGTGGGGACACATACTACCTAAACCACCTCAAAATGTGGGGAGAGAGGGATCAGAGTTAATTAAGTTTTTACATGTCAATCATAGTAGCAAGTTTCCAGAGGTGGTATGACTAAGGGAGGAGATACAGATCTCTGCTCCTGCTGACCTAGGTCAATTAAGTGGTTTAGGAGTTCACACCTCACCTTGCATCTTTTGGTATGGATTCCAACTTCAAAACTCTGATGTTTAATATGCCTGACCTTTTAGAGTTCACAAGGTCATAGCCATTTCTAATGTTCATCTAAAATAGGAAAGGACAAATGCAAAGAGATAAAGAGCCAAGGCCTATATCCACAGGACAAATATTTATCTCAGATGAGATGGGCCTGAGAATTCTACCTTTACATCATTGTTTCTCTCAATGTGATGCAGCCAGGTAGGAAGAAGATAGACAAAGAGCAAGGTCCAGGGTGATGGGTGCTTTTGGAGTATACCCCACATCTGATGACATGGCCATCATTGGTCTGTGCCCCTTGTCAAAGGCAGCAGAGCCAGCTACTGGTCTGTACATGTTCCAGAGTGGAAAGCAAGACACTTCCATAACACATCATCAGGCATTTCCAGAAGCAGGTAGAAGATGCATGGGTTTTGTTATTTCTTTATTGTTAATTTTTCCTTTTAATTTGTCCTACAGCATTCTCTTAAAATAAACCATTAGTTTGGTATTTTTTTTCTTTTCACACTACTATCAGTTTTTATAAATTTAACCGTTGAATTGTTTGATGAGTACAAATAGAGAATGTTTACATTTTTCTTATTCATTTTAACTTTCACTTTTATATAGTGACCTCGTTTGTCGCGTTCAAATTTCTTTTAAATTGAATTTCACTTTATCTATTATGGCCCCTCCTCATTTTTTGCACTTGCAATTACATGATATATTTTATACCAGCTTTTTAATTTTAAATCAGCCTCTTTTTTTTATTGTGTTTCTTATAAGCAATACATTGATGGGTTTTTTCTTAATTCATTCTATTGTACTTTTTACTTTAGTGAAGAATCCAGATAACTTGAATCTATTTTTTCTAGCTAATACATTTGATATATTTTCTGTCACCTCCTTCTTATTACTCTTTTTGATGCCTGAAGACAGTGAAATTTATCTTAATATTCCATAAATATTTCCACTTTTAAAAAAGGAAACATAAGATTTCCTTGGTAGAGGTAACCCCTTGTCAATGATAATTGGCAACTGCTTTACAATGTATTCTTAGGGAGTTGCCCGGGAGCAAGGAGAGACTAAATGACTTAGCCAAGGTCGCATTGCCAGTGTATAGCAGAAGTGGGATTTAATCTTGGGTTTTCCTGGTTCTAATATCAGATTTTCCTTCCAGCAAATTGTTTTAACTTTAAAAAAAGCCGTAGCTTTATTTGGCCTTATACCTTGGGTTAAAGCAAATATCTTGGTTGGAGAATTTCTAGAAAATTGGTCCTCAGGAAAATAACACAATTTTAAACTTCATTATTATAAGGCACGGCTGCAGGAAAACAAAATATGTATACACACAATAAAAATAGACAGTGTTTTTTCCTGCACACAAGAAACTCCTGAGCCTGAGGGTCAGGGAGATGTCTTGCGGAGGGAACATGCTCAAAGTTGGGGTTCAGGTGGCAAAATTATATATTCTAAGAATGGGCTTTGTTGAGAACAGATGATTAGTGCCAGAGGTAGGATGGAGTATTCCTTTAATATATGTATATATGTATATATATGTACATATACATATATACACATAATTATATTTATTTTATCATTCATTTTAAAAAAAATTTTTGATTTCCCAATTTTCTCATTTCCTCCTTCCCCTTTCTCACCCCTTGAGAAAGGAAGTAATTATATATGTGAAGTCATGCAAAACATATTTCCATATTAGCCACATTATTTAAAAAATCAAGAAAAATAAAGCAAGTGAAAAAATATACTTTTATCTGCATTCAGAATTCTTCAGTTCTCACTTCGATTGTATATAGCATTTTCCTTCATGAGCCCTTTGGAAATATCTTGGATCATTGTATTGATTAGAGTAGCTAAATCTTTCACAGTTGATCATTGTTACATTATTACTGTTACTATGTACAGTATTCTTCTGATTCTGCTCACTTCACTTTGCATAAGTTTATATAAATCTTCCTAGGTCTTTCAGCACCCTCATCAGTTTTTAAAGCATAATAGTACTCTATCACAATCATATGCCACAACTTGTTTACCCATTCTCCCATTGATGGACATCTTCCAAATTTCTAATTCTTTTCCACCACAAAAAGAACTGTTATAAACAGTTTTGCGCATATGGGTCCTTATCCATTTTCTATGATCTCTTTAGGATACTGACTGAGAAGAGTATTGCTGGGTCAAAAAGTATGCACAGTTTTATAGTTCTTTGAGCATAGTTCTAAATTGTTTTCTTGAATGGTTAC
This sequence comes from Vombatus ursinus, assembly GCF_900497805.2. Lineage (NCBI taxonomy): Eukaryota > Metazoa > Chordata > Mammalia > Diprotodontia > Vombatidae > Vombatus > Vombatus ursinus. Next base: position 17,533,880 of record NW_020954553.1, on the reverse strand, counting down.
ACCAGTGCACATCTCCCCCAACAGTGTAATAGTGCACCTATTTTTCCACATCTCCAACATTTCTCATTTTCCATTTCTATTATGTTAGCCAGTATGATGGGTATAGGGTAGGAGGGACCATTCCTATTCAGACCCACACGTGGTGGAAAAGTTCTCCGGGTCAACTCACAGATACCAGGCTTGAGTGAAGTTTGAGTAAGGAGAATTTCCTTATTGGGACCATAAACTGGTAGGAGGATCCAACATTAACTACCAAAGGCAGTAAAAGGAGAATGATGACTTAAGGCCCCTGGAACAGGTCAAGAATTCATCTAATCAAAGGCTGCAAGACTTGTCTGCCTGACACAGGGTTAATAGAAGAAAAATAAACTGTTTCACTTATGCTTCTATGGGCATTAGGACCACTTAACCTAAGTGACTCAACATTGCAATCTAGTCATTATGAATATATAACATCAAATCATAACTATTTTTGATGTTGTTGAGTCATTTCAGTTGTGTCTGAGTCTTTGTGACCCCATTTGGGATTTTCTTGGCAAAGATACTAGAGTGTTTTGCTATTTCATTCTCTGCTCATTTTACAGATGAGGAAACTGAGACAAACAGGATTTAGTAGCTTGCCCAGGGTCACAGCTAGTGTCTGAGGTATATATACATATGTATATGTATGTACTTAGGAAGATGAATCTTCCTGGCTCCAGGCACAGCACTCTATCCACTGCATCACTCATCTGTCCAACCATAACAGTAATATAAAATATTATAAGGTTCACAATTATCACAATCTACTCCTTGACCCTGATGACCAGTAAACTAACAATAATAGGCTCATACAAGTCACATTTTACTAACAGTTTAATGGTAGAAATCCCTGGAGCACTATGTGGTGCAGTGGTTAGAGTGCTAGGCCTTAGACACTTGTTAACTTTGTGAGACTGAGAAAGTCACTTTACCCTGTTTGCCTCAGTTTCTTTGTCTGTCAAAGGAGCTGGAGAAGATAATGGCAAACCACTCCGGTATCTTTACCAAGAAAACCACAAATGGAGTCACAAAGATCAGATGCACAATTGAAACTAAAAAAAAAATCCCTAAGGATTTTGGTATGGAGAAGTTTCCAAAGAAAGTTAGTGGCAATTACATACAAAAGCACACTTATATGATGATAACAATCACTAATAGGTCACAGCCTAGCTGTAGTACCCCACATGTAAAATTAAGAAAATTGACACCAAACATGAAAGTAGACCAGGAAGGATTTCTTGAATGGTGCCAACCAACAAATCTCCAGGTCAGACAAAGTCCATCACCACTGGGGCCTACAAAATTAAATCTAAATCTGATCCATTAATTTTGATACACTGATTAGGTATACTTCTGAATCAATGAATAAAAAAAACAACAAAATAAAGTGGAGTGTGAATTCTCATTTTCACAGAATTTAGTAACGTGCTCAGATGGCAGACTGAGACTTTTCTTTTTCCACAAATTGATTTTGTTTGACTATAAATGTTTCAGACAGGTTTTGTTTTTCTTGCTTTCTCATGATGGGAGTAGGAGGGAGGCAGAGGAGAGAGTAGCAGAATGTTTATGGAATGTACAAAGAGGACTAGCATATTTGGTGTGAAGGATTGCTGTGCCCTTTTCTTTTTTTTTAATTAATTAATTTATTTTTAGTTTTCAACATTCACTTCCACAAGATTTTGAGTTCCAAATTTTCTCTGCATCTCTTTCCTCCCCCCACCAAGATAGCATGCATTCTAAATACCTCTTCTTCTAATCTGCCCTCCCTTCTATCTCCTCTCCTTCTCTTATCCCCTTCCCCTTCTTTTTTCCTATAGGGCAGGATAGATTTCTATACCCCATTGCCTGTATATCTTATTTCCCAGTTGCATGTGAAAACAATTTCTAACATTTGTTTTTAAAGCACTCTATGAATGAACAAAAGCACTCTTTTCTGCCTTGGAACTGAGAGGAGGATTCCTTCTCCACCACCACTACAAGCTCCACCATGCCAGCACTCTTCCTCACCCAAGGATCCCCACCCAGGACTGTGACCCAGACTGAAGTACAGACAAAGCAAGGGAATTCTGCCTCAGTGACACCAAAAGATCCCTGCAATCCTCCTCTGATCAGTCACTGCATTCCCCCTCAGTCTGTGGGCCCCAAGCTCCAGAAGCACCTGCCACTGTGAGGCTGCAGCCAGGACTGGGCATGGGGCCTGGCTTCTCTCTCACTGTACTCACAGACTTTTCCTATTGACCTTCTAAGTTGGTTTTGGTGTTTGTGGGTTGAGAAGTCTGGAAACCACCACAGCCGCCCATGATTCAGTCCTCTGAGGCCTGCTCCAGGGCTGCTGAGGCTTGTTTTGCCTGCATGACCAGGCCAAACTGCATTCCTCTCCCAGCCGGCCACAGTAGACCTTTCTAATCACCCATCCTGATTGTCTTGTGCTGGAAATTTGTTTCACTCTGTCTTTTTATGGGTTCTGCTGCTCTAGAATTTGTTTAGAGCCATTTTTTACAGGAATTTGAAGGGGTTTGGGGGAGAGCTCAACCAAGCCACTGCTTTCACTCTGCCGTCTTGGCTCCCCCCTACTTCCTCTTTTTTCTAATGTCAATATTTGGCCAGTGAATATGGACCTTGGTTCTTTGCCTCCTTGGATTTGTTGTTTCCAAGTTTAGATGGAGACTGGAGATGGCTATGACTTTGAGAATGTAAAAATGCTAGTGTAAACTATATCAAACATATAAGGGCTGTGATACACCAGTTTAGAAGTTTGAATATGTGCAAGGATTTGTTAGAAACTACAGGATGAGGAGTGTCATTCCCAAGGAACTTGCTTGATCTAGCACAGAATAGCAGAGATACAGACTCATCTATCTGTCATGCTACATCTGGAAGTAAAGTTGTTGTTTTTTTCAATCTTATTTAATATTTTAAAATCTTATTTAATATTTTTATTTAATATTTTCATCATTATAATTTATACCATTATGATTATTTTATATTATTTTAATTTATTATATTATTATAATTATTTAAATTATTTAATAATTTTCTCAATTACATATAAAAACAATTTTAACATTCTTTTATTCCTTTCAAATTTTGAATTCCAAATTCTCTCTTCCCCCATTTCTCCCCTATTGGGAAGGCAAGCAATTTGACATAGATTATACATGTGTAGTCATGAAAAACACATTTCCATGTAAGTCATTCTATGAAAGAAAACACATACAAAAAGCCTGAAGAAAAATTAAAAAAAAGAAAAAGTATCTTTGATCTGCATCTAGGCTCTACCACTTCTTTCCCCTGAGATAGATAGCACCTTTTATCATAAGTCCTACAGAATTAATTTGGATCACTGTATTGCTGAGAATAGCTGTTATTCATAGTAGATCATCATACAATATTGCTATTCCTGTATACAGTATTCTCCTGGTTCTGCATATTTCACTTTGCATCAGTTCTTTTAAGTCTTTCCAAAACACAATAATATTCCATCACAATCATATACAACTCATTTGGCCATTCTTCAATTGATAGACATCCCCTCAATTTTCAATTCTTTGCCTCCACTAGAAGAACTGCCATAAATATTTTTGTATACATAGGTCCTTTTCCTTTTTTTTTTTAATCTCTTTTGGATACAGACCTAGTAGTGGTATTGTTGATCAAAGGGTTTTATAGCCCATTGGACATAGTTCCAAATTCCTCTCCAGAATGATTGCATCTCTATATAATTTCACCAATAGCACATCAGTGTTTTAATCTCCCCACATCCCCTCCAACATTTGTCATTTTCCCATTCTGTCATATTAGCCAATTTGACAGGTGTGAGGTAGATACTCAGAGATGTTTTAATTTGCATTTCTCTCATCAATAGTGATTTGGAATATTTTTTTCATGTGACTACGGATAGCTTTGATTACTTTGAAAACTGCTTGTTCATATCCTTTGACCATTTATCAATTGAGGAATGGCCCTAATTTCTATAAATTTGACTCAGTTTTCTATATGTTTGAGAAATGAAGTCTTTATCAGAGAACCTCAGTGTAAAACTTTTTTTTCTCACAGTAATGATTACCAACTATGTATTTCCTTCCATCCTATTTTTCCACTTTGCAACTTATTGTCTCTCCTTTTATCATATCCATTTTCAAAAGTTTTTACTTCCAACTTTTACTTCCCCAAAACTACCTTCCCTTCATTAGCTTATCCATTCTCTTATCCCCTTCTCTTCCTACTTTCCTGTAGGGTAAGATATATTTCTACACTCAACTGAGTGTGTATATTATTCCCTCTTTGAGCCAATTCTGATGTGAGTAAGGTTCATGTACTCCCCTCCCCACTTCCATCATTTTCTCCTTCACTGTAAAATCTCAGGTGTCTTTTATGTCAGATAATTTGTCCAATTTTACCTCTCCCTTTACCCTTTTCACAGTTTATTCTTCTTTCTCATCCCTTAGTTTTATTTTATTTTTTAGATAATTGTCACATTCAACTCATGCCTGTGCTTTCTGTCTACGCATACTTCTTCTAAGTGCCCTAATAATGAGAAAGTTTCTAGGAGTTATAAATATCATTTTCCCACATAGGAATATAAACAGTTTAACCTTATTGAATCACATATGATTTCTCTATCCTCTTTACTTTTTTATGCACCTTTTGCATCTTGTATTTGAAAGTTAAAATTTCTATTCAGCTCTGGTCTTTTCATCAAGAATACTGTATTTCATTGAATGTCCAGTTTTCCCCCTGAACGATTATACTCAGTTTTGCTGGGTAGGTGATTCTTGCTTATAAGCCTAGCTCTTTTGCCCTCTGGAATATCATATTCTAAGCTCTTCAATCTTTTAATGTAGAAACCACTAAATCTTGTGTTATCCTGATTGTGACCCCATAATATTAAAATTATTTCTTTTTGATTGCTTTCAGTATTTTCTCCTTGATCTGGGAGGACTGAAGTTTGACTATAATAATCCTGTGAGTTTTCATTTTTGGTATTCTTTCAGGATGTGATCAGTGGATCCTTTCAATTTCTATTGTACCCTCTGGTTCTGATGGCAGTTTTCCTTGATAACTTCTTGAAAGATGATGCCTAGGTTCCTTTTTTTTATCATGACTTTCAGGTAGTCCAATAGTTCTTAAATTATTTCTCCTTCATCTATTTTCCAGGTCATTTGTTTTTCTCATGAGATATTTCACATTTCTTTTATTTTTTCATTCTTTTGATTTTGGTTGATTTCTTGATGTCTCATAAAGTTATTAGCTACCACTTGTCCAATTCTAACTTTTAAGGAATTATTTTCTTCAGTGAGCTTTTGTACCTCTTTTTCCATTTGGCCAATTCTACTTTTTAAGAAGGTCTTCACTTTGGTGAATTTTTGTATATCTTTTTTGCATTTGTCCAATTCTGCTTTTTGTGGTGTTCTTCTCTTCATTCAATTTTTGTGCCTCTTTAACCACTGGACTATTCTGTTTTTTATTATTTTTTGTGCCTCTTTTATCAAGCTGTTGATTTTTCCCCCTTGATTTCTTCACATGACTCATTTCTGTTCCAAATTTTTCCTCTACCTCTTTTACTTGATTTAAAAAAAAAACAGTTTGAGCTCTTCTGTGGCCTGAGACCAATTCATATTTTAACTTTAGGCTTTGGATGTTAGAGCTTTGACTTTATTGTCTTCTTCTGAGTGTGTGTTTTGATCTTCCTTGTCACCTTAGTAACTTTCTATGGTCAGAATTTTTTTCTGTTGTTTGCTCATTTTCCTGCTTATTTCTTGACTTTGAACTCTATGCTAAATAGGGAGGGGCACAGTCCCAAGCTTCATTTTTTTTTGTGTAGCTGTTTTCAGAGGTAATTCTTGGAACCTGTAAGCTTTTGGCTCTTCCAAAGTGGTATGGTCTAGGAAGAGGTGTGTTTACTACTCTCCTGTACCGGGCACTGGTTTGTGAGCTATCACAAGCACTCTTTACAACCCTGGAACTTTGACCAGGTTCCCTGTTCCCCTGAAGCCTGCAACCTATGGTATGCTGGTGCTCCTTTTTGCACTGGGACAAACACCCAGGACTGTGACAGGGATCCAAGTATAGGCAATGCAACAAAGTCCTGCCCCCAGTGCTAGCAAACGGACCCCAGTAAATCTCCTTCTGACCCATTGGCCCATCTTCTTACCCTCTGTGGGCTGAGAAGTCTGGAAACCACCAGTGCTGCCACTAATTTAGTCACCCGAAGGCCTGCTCCTTGTTTACTGTGTCCCCAGTCTGGGCTGGCCAGGTTTGCACTGGCTTAGCCTGTGCTGGACTGTGCTCCTTTTTCATTCTTGTGCAACAGACTTTCCTGCTGACTTTCTAAGTTGTCTTGGGCTGGAAAATTGTTTCACTCTGTCTTTTTGCGCATTCTGCTGCTCTAGATTTAATTTAGAGTCCTTATCTGAAGGTACATGTAGGGGTTTGTGGGAGGGCTCAGGCGAGTCCCTGCCTTTACTCTGCCATCTTGGCTCTACCTTGCTTTTTTTTTTTTCAATGCAAAACTTATTTCCATATTAGCTGTGTTGCAATAAATAAATAAATAGCAAGAAAAACAAAGAAAGTGAAAAAATATGCTTTAATTTGCACTCAGAGTTTATCAGTTCTCTCTCTGGAGGTATAGACTTGGTATTGTGAATGACATATAGAAACTGAGTCAAGTATAATCCTATTCTTACCATGTATTGAGGAAGTACAGTGTAGAGATTGTCTCCAAGTGTTGAGGCTTAATGTTGGCATTCATTTTCTTTCAATATTTATAAAGTCCCTTTGTAAAAGGCAATAAATGTTAATTGGTTAAAAGCAACTGGTATGCTTATCACTGGACACTAACAGTAGGAGTTGGGGAGAAGAATGCCACAATTAGGGCTTGAAAATAGCATTATAGAAAAATACCCCAAACCCTGAAGGAGAGATGTAACTGGCCTCTCATCAGGGCCCTAAAGGGGAAATGTAGCTTATTGCATTTGGGAAAGTTAGACCAGAAGAATAACGATGAAAACAACAAAAAAAGTAAATATAACCTGTTGGGTTAATAACTAAAACCAGGAACTGTCATACCAATCAAGCTACTAAGGGGCTACTTCACAGAGCTAGAAAAGAAAAGAAAAATTCATCTGGTGGAATAAAAGGTCAAGAATACCAGGGGAATTCACTTTTAAAAGTAGGAACACTAACTAGCTGTGTGACCCTGAGCAAGTCACTTAACCCCAATTGCCCCCCCAAAAAAAGAATTAAAAAAAAAAGTAGGAACAAATGGGACCTAGACTACTAGATCTCAAACTATACTAGAAAACCATAATCATCAAAACTATTTGGTACAGGATAAAAAATAGAGTGGTGGATCAATGAAACAGATTACGCACTCAATATAGAGAAACAAATGAGCAGAATGTAATCTAGATTCTGATAACCCCAAAGATGCCAGTTTTTGGGAAAAATACTCACTATTAAACAAAAACTGTTGGGAAAACTAGAAAGCAGTCTGGCAAAAATGAAGTATACATTTATACTAAATACTGTACACTAAACTGTATAATAAAACAAGCTCCAAATGGGAACATGATTTAGGCATAAAGGGTGACATCATAAACAAATTAGAAGACACTGAAAAATATCTTTTAGGTCTTTGGATAGGTGGAAAATTCATAATCTGACAAGAGATAAGCAGGTTCATCAAAGTTAAAATGGATGATTTTGATTACATGGGATTAAAAAAGTTTGTGCACAAGCAAAATTAATTCAGTTAGAATTAAAAGAGAAGCAGAAAACTAGGGAAAAAATCTTTGCAGCAAGTTTTTCTTATAAAGGTCGTATTTGTAAAATATATAGGGAATATATTTAAATTTATAAGAATATAAGTCATTTCCTGATTGATAAATGATCAAAGGTTAAGAATTGACATTTTTTTCAGAGAAAGTATCCCAAGCTATCAATTGCCATTTAAGAAACGCTATAAATCTTAGATAATTATACAAAAGTAAATTAAAAGAAATCTGAGGTATCACCTCATACTTTTCAGATTGGAAAATTTCAAAAACGGAAAATGAAAAGTGCTGGAAAGGCTGTTGGAAAGTAGTGACAGTAATGTAATGATGGTGACAATGCGAATTGTTCCAGCCATACTGGAAAGCAATTTAGAACTTAACCCAAAATGCCATTAAAATGTTCATAGTGTTTGACTTAGCAATGTTGCTACTAAGTTTGTTTCTCAGAGAAATCCAAGAAAGAGGAAAAGAACACATATAATAGAAAATATCAATAGCAGCTCTTTTTTGTGGTGGTAAAGATTAGAAACTGAGGAGGTACCCATCAGTTGGGGAATTCCTGAAGTTGCAATTTATGAATGTGATGAATTACTATTGTGTGGTAAGAAATGATGAGGGGGATGGTTTAAGAGAAATCTGGGAAGACACATATAAAGTGATGCAAAGTTAAGAGAGCAGACCCAAGAGGACAATTTATGTTATAAAAACAATATTTTAAAGACAAACAACTTTGAAATACTTAGGAACTTTGATCAACACAGTGAATAATCACAATTTCAGAGGATTCATGATGAAGCACTCTACCTATTTTCAGAAAAAGGAGATAATAGACTGATCCCACTTTCCTCATGTAACAATGTGGTAGAGTATAGAGTATGTTTCCAGTTGTTGGAGAGAAATGCTTGTACTTCTGTTCTTATGATATCTGCTAAGTGATTATCACTTTGAAAAATCTAGTTGGTTAAAGGCAACATTCTAGAATCTACCTTCCAGATTGTGGTATCCAGCTGTCCATTCATGGCTTTTTAGAGGAATTCCATGTCTATTATCTCCTGGTGTTCAGTGCTTCTCAACTTTCCTTTTGGAATGGCCAAAGGACTCCCCAGGTGATTACACAATATGTCCAGCCATATATATACAGAATTGTTTTTGGTGGGGTCAAATGAATAGCCTGGGTGATTATAGAGTTTTTTCCAACCATACAGATACAGCTTTGTTTTGGTCCTTAGCCATTATGGTCCTCTCATGAATAGCAGGGAGAATGGCTTTCTTTAAAAAACGTGAAGTTTTGTTTAAATATTTCTTCCTTTTCTCATTTACTCTATTTCAGCAATGTTCTTTGACATGTTTTTCAATGTAATTAAAAAATTTAATAGCATTTTATTTTTCCAATTATATGTAAAGACAGTATTTAGTATTCGTTTTTACAAAATTTTGAGTTCCAAATTTTTCTCCCTCCCTTTCTTCCCTCCACTCTTCCTAAAGTGACAAGCAATTTGATACAGTTTACATATGCAATCATGTAAATCATATTTCCATATTAGTCACAGTTGTGAAAGAAGAAACAGATCAAAAGGGAAAAAAACCCCACAAAAAAGTAAGGAAAGTGAAAATAGCATGCTTTGATTTGCATCCAGAGTCCATCAGTTCTTTCTCTGGATGTGAATAGCATTTTCCTTCATGAGTCCTTTGTAATGGTTTTGGATCATTGTATTGCTTAGAAGAGCTAAATAATTTATAGCTGATCACACACAGTGTTGCTATTACTGTGTGCAATGTTTTCCAGATTCTGCTCATTTCTCTTTGCATTAGTTCATACAAGTCTTTTCAGCATTTCCTGAAATCTGACTATCATTTCTTATTGCACAACAATATTCTGTTACATTCATATTGTTCCCCAATTGATGAGCATCCCCTCAGTTTCTAATTGTTTGCCACCACAAAAAGAGCTACTATACTTTTATTCATGTACATCCTCCCCATCTCCCCTTTTTAATGATCTCTTTGGGACATAGGCCTAGTAGTGGTATTGCTTGATCAAAGGGTATGCACAGTGTGATTTCCCTTTGGGCATAATTCGAAATTGCTCTCAAGAATGGTTGGATCAGTCTACAACTCCACCAACAACGCATTAGTGTCCCAATTTTCCCACATACTCTCTGACATTTATCATTTTCCTTTTTTTAAATTATATTAGCTAATCTGATTTCTCAGTGTGATTCCTAAAATTTTTTTTTTTGAGATTGAATATACTTTATGTAATTCTCTTTAACCATAGGGAAGAGACTGTGTTTCCCCAGGTTGGCTCTATTGCCAAAGAAGGCTGGGCAGTTAGTCCTAAATTCCCAGGCAAAGTCAAGAACTATCTTCTTCCAGATGGGTGTAAGGAGGGCAGTAGATAGTGCTGTGTTGGACGTTGTCCGTTGGTAGGAAATCTTAAAGCTCATGAGGAAGTCTTCCTTTTCTTTTTCTATATATGTGATAATACTGTTTATTCCCTTGAATGATGAATACATATCCCCAAAACTTCTCCATTGCTTCTTGATATATATATGTGTTATATGTGTGTATGTGTACATTTCTATATACATACATTTATATGCATACACACATAAAGGTGTCTATATATGTCTCTGTGTGTTTATATAAACAGACATATATGCATATATGTATATGTATACATGCATACATACATGAGGGGAGAGAGAGACGGAGAGAGATATAGAGAGAAAAAGAGAGAGACAGAGACAGAGAGATTTTGTTTTCATTTGTAAATGTGTTCCTAGACTCATTGGTGCTGACCACCTATATGCCCTTAGCCAAGGCACTTTGACTCTCTAGTCCTTAATTTCCTCATTGGGAAACTGAACTAAAGATCCTTCAGTTCCCATTCAAATCTTATGAAAACTATCCCCCCATTTTTTTGCTTCAGCACTCCCTTGGGTGTCCCACTCAAACTCAAAAATACTTCTGAGAGATGAGCCATGCATTTCCCAGAACTCATCGGGCCATAACAGGTTCTTGTGACCAGACTACCTCTTCCCCAAATCCCCCACAAATATAAGCTTTTATCTATGTTGCAACAGCGATGTTGATGTGGTTTAGTCTTTTCAGCTGTCTCCAGCTCTTCATTTAAGATACAGGACTGGTTCGTCATTTCCTTCTCCAGCTCATTTTACAGATGAGGAAACTGAGGCAAGCAGGGTTAAGGGACTTGCCCAGAGTCACACAGCTAGTAAGTGTCTGAGGTCATATTTGAACTCGGGAATATGAATCCTGATGCCAGGCCCAGTGATCTATTCACTGCGGTCCTTAGTTGCCCCTGGTGGCCTTTGGTCAAATTCTGATCAGGAGCCTTGGCATCCTGGTGCATTCTGGGAAATGTAGTTCAGGTTCTGTCAGTGCGCAGGTGCATTTTCTAGCGGTTCTTTGTCCTTGTCTGAGAACTGTCAGGCAAGTGGAGCGTGTCACTGAGGAAGTTCCGTGAGCAGTTCGGTGAATACTCGTGTTCATGTCAGAGAAGATTCTCTCCCATTCTCCTCGCCACCCCATGCTCGGCCTGGGAGAATGTGTGTGCGCGTAAAATAATAATTTCTCTCAACAGGAAAGGAGCTGACGTGGTAACTGAAGAGGTGGACCCGGAAGGTGCGTTTCGGGGTCTACACTGACAGACTCCACCCCATAAAACTACTGTAGGACCAGCAGGAATCATAGGAGGCTTTGCTGGTCCTGCAGCATCAGAGGCATGAGTGGCCCTTCTGTGCATGTACTCTGTGTGTCCCAACCACGTGTGTGCTGTGCCTTTAAGTCCTGTATGTATTATTCTTATGAATGACTCTTTTTTCCACTGAGTCTATATGCATTTATATGAGAGAGAGGTTTAAGTGAGGGCAGTGTTCTGTCTCAACCTGTCTAACTATGTTATTTCATCTTCAGATGTAGGATTGTCAAATTCTGCTGTCTCTGTCACCATCAAGACTAAAGGAGGGCCCCTGCCATCCATTCCTCAATGTCCTTTGTCTTTTCTTGGGGGCAGGGGGAGGAGTTAGGCAATGGGGTTAAGTGACCTGCCCAGGGTCACACAGCTAGTGTAATGTGTCTGAGGCCCGATTTGAACTCAGGTCTTCCTGAATCCAGGACCAGTGCTCTATCTACCTCAATATCCTTTGCCAAGGGAAGTTATTGAAGGTATTTCACCTCTTGTTGGCTCTCTGAGGGATCAAGGCCACTCTAGGGTCTGCTTCATTATCTTTGATTCTCCTTGTAGTTATCCTGTCTCCTGGTCTAGTATTTTTCTCTGTTTAGGTTACCTCTGGGAAGTAGGTGCAATTTTTATCCTCATTTTACAGATGAAAACACCTGAGGCAAACAGAAGTTAAGTGACTTGCCTAAGGTCACACCACTAGTAAGTATCTGAGACTGGATTAAAAGTGAGATCCTCCTGACTTCAGGTATATCACTCCATCCACTGTAACACCTGATTCCTCTTGCTGTTTTACAACTGTTAATACCAACTTTCCCTATTATATTTGCTTAGTAAATAACTTTTGAAAAGCTAATTATGTCTGACTAATTGTTAACAGGGAGCATAGCAGTGGGGACTTGTGAACCATAATGCTGTTCTAGTCCCTTTGCATGAACAGGAAAGCCCCTCCTCTCTCTTCTCCTTTATTCTTTCTCTCTGTTTCTGTCTCTCCTCTTCCGCTCTTTTTTCTACTTTCTTTCTTTTGTCTTTCTCTCCTCTCTTCCTCCCACTCTCCCTGTCTTTCTCTCCAACTTATTCTCTGTCCTGGCCTCTGGATTTTCTGCCTCCACTCACTCAGGCTTCAGGATGGCTGGCCCTGGATGTGCTTCCTATGGGATGAAATACCTTCCCCAGGGTCTCACTCCACCCAGGTCAAGCTGAGGTGGAACAGAGCTTCAGATGTGGAATAGAAAGCCATTTCACTGTAGGCTTTGCCTTTCTGACTCCTTTGGGGAAATTGAAGGACAAAGAGTAGGATGGCTGGGTTTGAGTTGGAGGCCTGATGACTGTAAGAGTGCCCTCACACTCCTTTGGGTAAGCAAATTGATTTGGAGGCTTGTGGGAACAGCAGTATCTGAAGGACATGGAGATAGGATCTGGCTTATGGATCACAGAGGAGTTAATATGCAGGCACAGTCTCAGAGGGAGAAACAAACCAAATTAGGTAAAGACACCCCTTCACTGAGTTGCCCCACCTCCCTCTATCACCCACAGATGAAGCCAACTTTCTGTTTCTTTTCTTAGTCTTCTCTTTCCTGGAATTGCTCCTCTAGCTGCAGTTAATGTTCAGTCAACAAATTCTGACTAATGTCAGAGTGCAGGGAGACACGGCATTATAGGAAATGAAATTAGGAGAAGTAGAGCAGCTTTTGTGTTTTACTATCATGTTCAATCTCATATACATTTAAAAAATCAAATTGTAGGCAGCAGCCCATGAACAAGCATAACTTAAGTGTTGTTGACTCGGTGCTGGGCACTCTGCTAAGAGCTGAGCATACACACCCACACAACCATACCCACATCCACCCCACCCCACCCCCACACCCACACACCCATACCCACATCCACCCCACTCCACACCCACACCCACACACCCATACCCACATCCACCCCACCCCAAACCCACACACCACACCCACACCCACACACACACCCACAGACACACACACCCCACACACCCACCCACCCACCCACACACACACACACACACACACACACACACACACCCCACGCAGACACACAGACACACAGAAGGCCAATGTTTCCTGCCCTCAAGGAGTTCCCATTCTAATGGGAGAGACAGAATGTCAAAGATCTGGGTATGTCCGAGGGATATCCAGGGAAGTTGGAAGGTAATGGCAGAAGGGAAGGCTTTAGCAGATGGAGGCAGGGAGAAGGGGGAATCAGGAAAGGCCTGCTGCAGAAGGTGAGATTTGAGTTCTCTTCAAGGAAGCCTGGGAAACTGAGAGATGGAGACAAGGGGAGAGAGTGTTCTAGGCACGGGCAAAGGCAACCAGTGGCCAGGAAAAGAGACAGGAGATGGGGCTTCATATACAAGAAACAGCAAATAGTCTGTGCAGTGGGATCCGAGAGGACATGGGAGGCAGGATCGTCTAAGTCTCTTAGATTATATCACTTTTCTGCATTCACAAGGTTACGAGAATCTGTGAAATTCAGCTTGGAAACTATTGATAACAACTCTGACTCTCTGAGGAGGAAATAGGAGTTTTTCCCAGCGCCTTTCACAGATTTCCAGGCACATCAGTCTCACTATTGTCCTGTTATCACAACGAGGTCTAAAGTTACCTTCATCTTGCATTGCTCCTTTCTGAAATCCTCAGTTTTTCTTTTCATCTGCCATTTTTTGTTTGTTTGTTTTTATTTTTTTGCAAGGCAATTAGAGTTAAGTGACTTGCCCAGGTCACACAGCTAGTGAATATCGTGTGTCTGAGGCTGAATTTGAACTCGGGTCCTCCTGACGCCAGGGCTGGTGCTCTATCCACTGCGCCACCTAGCTGCCCCTGCTCTGCCATTTTTTAGAGTTGTCCCTGGCTGAAGATTTTGATCTCTGGTAAAAATGAGACCCTCACATGGTTTTGTCTTGAGGGATTCCTGTTGGGAAATTGGAAATGGAAACCATTTCTCTGGTTCTACTTTCTGCAGTTACCTTTTAAAAGTTGCTTTTTACTTTTAAGAGCATCTTTATACATTTTTTGTTATCTGTTGACTGAGCTTCATGTCTCCATTTTGTCAGTGTAAACTACTAACTAATTTTTTAAATTGCCTCTTCAGTCACTAATCCTGCTTACCCCCAACCAATCTCTGCAAATCATCGAATTTCATTTCTCTTTATATATTGATTCAATATTTTACTTTCTTTCAAACATGGTAAATTTCTTAGCCTTATGCTTTTTTTGCTTGCAACTATGTTTCAGATTCTTCCCAGATCTAATTTCCTTTTATTGAGTTGAATCTATTTTGCAAATTACCTCAGTATTCTTATACATCTCAAATTCATTGTCAGTCAGTCAGTCAGTCACCAAGCATGTATCAAGGACCCACTGTGTGCCAGGCACTAAGTATTGTGGACACAAAGAAAGGCAGAAAACAATCTCTCTTCTGAAGGAGCTCCTTCTAATGTTCTCTAACATGAAGACAGCTATGTACCAATAAGATACATACAAGATAAATTGTAGATAATCACATAGCATTGACTTCCCTGGCCCTACCTGCCTGAATGCCTGGGAGATATAATTTAACTACTTCCACAGGATTTTCTAGTACCCCTAAGAGTCTTGAGGTTGCCTGGGCTCTCTATCAGTAGCTATAGTCCCAACAGATGTTCTTCCCATTGATTGTAGGGATCATTTCATGTACCCCAGTTCCATTTAGCCACAAACAGTTTAGTTTTTCAAAGGAATATTTACTTCAAAATATATAATAATCATACAAACAGATTCCTAACACATGGAGGGCGAAATCTATCTTGTATGCCACCATGGTCTCTGGGAAGGGATGGGGATTAGGTTCATTGCTTAGCTCAGTTCTTATGATGAGAAGCCCTAAGTTCCAAGTCCAAAACCCCTCCTTGAGCTCCAGTCTTAGGTGCCCTGTTTTCTCTGGGCTTTCCTGCCAAGCTGCTTGCCTGCAATCTTATTGCCATGATTCCAGTTCCCAAAACTAATTACAAAATGGTTGGGGATCACCACTGGCACCTAAAACTGCTGACAATCGAGACCAAAGAGAAACAAACACCCCCAGTCACCAGAAGTAAAAGAGGGGGAGAGAAAGGGAAGGATGTCATTTTCCCTCACTGGTTCAGTTCATGGTACTCATCGGGGTACTCATGCTGGGAATGAACTGTGATCCTTCTCCTCATCATGGAGAGGAAAGAGTTCACAGGAGGGAAGGGGAGGGGAAAAAGATGGAGGGAAGAAGAGAGAGAAAGAGGGTGAGAGTGTGTGTGTGTGTGTGTGTGTGTGTGTGTGTGAGAGAGAGAGAGAGAGAGAGAGAGAGAGAGAGACAGCGTGAGAGGGAAGGCAGAAAAGAGAGAGATGCCATTAGTATCAGGAAAAGCTTCTCCTTGAAGGTGGGATTTTATTAGCAACTTAGAATCCAGACTAGCCTGGAGTCAGAAATGAGGAGGGAGAGAGTTCCAGGCATGGGTGATGGCCAGTGAAAATGCCTGGAGTATGAGGATGGATTCTTTTGTTCAAGGAGCAACAAGGAAGCAAACAAGGAGGTCAGTGTCACTGGATGGCAGAGTGCTTGGTGAGGAATAAGGTGAAAGAAAACTGCAGAGGAAGGAGTGGGCCAGGTTGTGAAGGATTTTGAATAACATTGTATTGTACATTGGATCCTCCAGGCAATAGGGAGCCACTGGAGTTGATTGAATGAGAGTAGAGGTTGAGGTGACATGGTAAGATTTGCACTTTAAGAAAATTAATTTGACAGCTGAGTGGAGAGTGGCTTGGATTGGGAAAAAATTTAAGGAAGGAAAAGCAACCAGCATGAAATAGTGCAAGCATGATGTGATGAAGGCCTAGACTCAGGTGGTGGTGGTGTCAAAAGAGAGAAGGGGCAGAGATAAGAGTTGTGAAGGTAACTTTAACAAGACTTGGCAACAGATTGGGATGGGGGTGAGAGGAGGAGTGAGAGAGAGAGTGAGGAGTTGAGGATGACACCTAGATTGCAAGCCTGATGATTGGAAATATAGTGGTGGCCTCAACAGAAACAGGAAAGTTGAGAAGAGGAGAGGGTTTGGAGGAAAGAAAATGAAGCTTTGGACATGTTGAGTTTACGATGTGTACAGGACATCCAGTTCAAGATGTCTAATAAGCAGAGCACAGAGCCAAGATGGCAGAGTAAAAGCAGTGACTTGCTTGAGCTCTCCCCCAAACCCTTCCAAATACCTGTAAAAATGACTCTAAACAAAATTCTGGAGCAGTAGAACCCACAAAAAGATGGAGTGAAACAAATTTCCAGCCTAAGACAACCTGGATGGTTGATTAGAAAGGTCTATCGTGCCAGACTGGGAGAGAAATGCAATTCAGTGTGGGTGTGTAGGTAAAACAGGCCTCAGTGAACCTGGAACAGGCCTCAGAGGACTGAATCATAGGTAGCTGTGGTGGTTTCCAGACTTCTCCACCCACAAATGCCAAAGACAACTTAGGTCAGTAGGAAAAGTTTGAGACTTAGGTGAGAGAGAAGCTCTGTCTCAGCCCCAGTCCTGTCTGCAGCCACAGGGTGGCGGCTGCTTCCTGAGCTAGGCCCACAGACTGAGGGGGAATCGAGTGGCTGATCAGAGGGGAATTGCAGGGATTTCTTTGCTGGTGCTGAGGCAGGATTCTCTTGCTTTGCCTGTGGTTGGATATGGGTCACAGTTCTGGTTGGCAATCCTGGGGCGAGGTGGAGCGCTGTCATGTTGGAGCTTGTGGTGGTGGTGGAGAGGGAATCTTCCTCACAGTTCCAAGGCAGAAAAGAGTGCTTGTGGTCACTCACAGGCCATAGTATAGGCCAGGAAAGGAGTAAACACCTCGCCCTTGATCATACCACCTTGAAAGAACTGAAAATTTACAGGTCCCTGGAAGTATCTCTGAAAAAAGCTGCACAAAACTCCCGAAGCTTGAGATAGTACATTCTCTACACTGCAAGCAGACCCCTACCTTACAAAGAGTTTATAACTCAAGTAATTGGCTGCAATCATGAGCAAACTGTACAAAAAAAAGTCAGACCATAGAATCTTTCTTTGGTAACAAAGAAGATCAAAACATACAACCCGAAGAAAACAAAGTCAAAGCTCCTACATTCAAAGCCTCCAAGAAAAATATGACTCAGTCCCAGGCCATAGAAGTGCTCAAAAAGGATTTTGAGAAGCAAGCAAGAGAAGTAGAGGAAAACTGGGAAGGGAAATGAGAGTGATGCAAGAAAATCATGAAAAACTAGTGAAAAGCTTGCTAAAGGAGATGCAAAAAAAAAAAAAAAAACTGAAGAAAACAACACCTTAAAAATAGACTAACCCGATTGGCAAAAGAGGTCCAAAAAGTCAATGAGGAGAAAAATGCCTTCAAAAGCAGAATTGGCCAAATGGAAAAGGAAGTCCAAAAGCTCACTGAAGAAAATATTTCCTTAAAAATTAGAATGGAGCAATTGGAAGCTAGTGACTTTATGAGAAATCAAGGCATTTTAAAACAAAACCAAAAGAATGAAAAAAATAGAAGACAATGTGAAATATCTCATTGGAAAACCAATTGACCTGGAGAATAGATCCAGGAGAGAGAATTTAAAAGTTATTGGGCTATCTGAAAACCATAATCATAAAAATAGCCTGGACATCATCTTTTAGGAGATTATCAAGGAAAACTGCCTTGAAATTCTAGAACCAGAGGGTAAACTAGAAATGGAAAGAATCCACCAATCACCTCCTGAAATAGATTCCCAAAGGAAAACTCCTAGGAATATTGTAGCCAAATTCCAGAGTTCCCAGGTCAAGGAGAAAATATTGCAAACAGCCAGAAAGAAACAATTCAAGTATTGTGGAAACACGATCAGGATAACACAAGATTTAGGAGCTTCTACATTAAGGGACCACAGGGCATGGAATGTGATATTCCAGAGGGCAGAGGAGATAGGATTATAGCCAAGAATCACCTACCCAGCAAAACTGGGTATAATCCATCAGGGGAGAAAATGGATATTCAATGAAATAGAGAATGTTCAAGCATTCTTGATGAAAAGACCTGAGCTAAATAGAAAATTCAACTTTCAAATACAAGACTCAAGAGAGTCATGAAGAGGTAAACAGGAAAGAGAAATCATAAGGGACTTTTTAAGGTTGAACTGTTTACATTCCTACATGGGAAGATGATATTTGTAACTCATGAGACCTTTGTCAGTATTAGGGTAGTTGGAGGGGAAAAAAATTGATAGATAGGGGGCACAGGGTGAGTTGAAGATGAGTGGGTGATATTTGGAGAATAAAATTAAGGGATGAGAAAGGGTTATACTGGGAGAAGGAGAAAGGGAGAGGTAGAATGGGGTAAATTATCTCACATAAAACAGACAAGAAAAGGCTTTTTCAGTGGAGAAGAAGTGGGTGAAGGTGAGAGGGAATGAGTGAATCTTATTCTCATTGTATTTGGCTTAAGGAGAGAATAACATACACACTCAATTGGGTATGGAAAGCTATCTTACCCTAAAGGAAAATAAGGGGGATGGGGATGGCAGTGGGGGTGGGGATAATAGAAGAGAGGGCAGATTGGGAGAGGTAATCAGAAGTGAACACTTCTAAGGAGGGACAGGGTCAAAAGAGAGAATAGAATAAATGGGGAGCAGGATAGAATGAAGAGAAATATAGTTAATTTTCCACAGCATGACTACTATGGAAGTGTTTTGCATGACTGCACATATATAACCTGTATCGAGTTGCTTGCCTTCTCAATCAGGGTGGGTGGGGAGGAAGGAAGGGAGAAAATTTGGAACCCAAAGTTTTTTGTTGTTGTTGTTGCTTTTTATTTTATTTTATTTTTTTTAGGCAATTGGGATTAAGTGACTTGCCCAGGGTCACACAGCTAGTAAGTGTCAAGGGTTTGGTCTGAGGTCAGATTTGAACTCAGGTCTTCCTGACTTCAAGGCCAGTGCTCTATCCACTGTGCCACCTAGCTGCCCCTGGAACCCAAAGTTTTAAAAGCAAATGTTAAAGAATTGTTTTCACATGCAACTGGGAAATAAGATATACAGACAATGGGGTATAGAAATCTATCCTGCCCTACAGGAAAATAAAAGAGGAAGGGGATAAGAGAAGGCAGGGGGAGATAGAAGGGAGGGCAGATTAGGGGAAAAGGTATTTAGAATGCACGCTGTCTTGGGGTTGGGGGAGAGACGAGATGGGAAGAAAATTTGGAACTCAAAATCTTGTGGATGTGAATGTTGAAAACTAAAAATAAATCAATGAATCTTTAAAAAACAAAGATGTTTAATAAGCATTTTGAGATTAGTCTGCCAATTAATTGAGAGGTTAGGGCTGGATAAATAGATCTAACAATCATTATGAAAGAGATGAAAATTGAATTGGTGGGAGCTGATGGGATTACCAAGGTAAAATAGTATTGAAGGAGAAGAGAAGAGGGTCCAAGACAAAGTGCTGGCGCATAACCACTTTCAGAGGGTGTGACCTAGAATTCATTGCAACTTTTACTTTCAGGTGATCAGAGGTGAAACTTACAGGTTTCCAGAAAGTTTCATTTTTCCATGTAAACCATTTCCAGTTTATTGTTTCCCTTAAGAACTTGCCAATGCATGGTAGGTATGGCCTAATTCCTTCTAGATGATTTTGCTTCTTATTTACTTAGGTAACTAAATTCTGCCAAATCAATCAGAAGCTCACAATCAGAAGCTCAGCCCAACCAAATTTCTAAAAATGAAATTTTGCCTCCCCCTGAAAAATTACTTTACTCACCTTTTCTGAGGAAAAGTCTCAAGACAATTTAAACTTTGCTCAAGATAATTCAAGTAAAAGAAAATTTAAGAGAACGGCAGGTAAGACTTAACTTTGAGACCACTTCTTTTCTCTCTCTTCAGAGTTACTGGAGGAAAAGTACTTTTAACCTAGGTTCTGTTTAAACTGTTTACCAACTGAGTGTTATTTCCTTGAACAGATATCAACAGAACCTCGTAGAATAGATAAGAACAAACATTTCCATTGCTGGCAATATTAATTCAGGAAAATCCATAGCATATATTCTTATTTGAGTTACTCAAAGTTCCTTTAAAAGAAAAAGTTCAGTCAAATCATTCTATCCAAGTATTTAAATAGTCCACTTATCTAGTGGGTAAGAATTTAATGGCAGCTTTTCAAGGACAGAGACATTGTTCTATTCTCTGTTCCTCAATCTGATGTTCCCTGACTTCTCTCAAGTTCAATGCTCAGGACTGACCTCATCATTTGTTCTCAATTCTCACTGACAAACAGGAGCCCAATTCTAGCTCCACTACCTATAATAGGGAACCTAGTCATTTGGACACGTTTCCCACTTTGTTTCCATTGCTGAGGATCCACCTCTTTTGATACCCATCATTCAGGCAGGAGCATCCGTTGACCAGTTTGGGTCAAGCACTCCAAAATGACCAGAATGATTAGCCTCTTGATTAAAAGGTCAAGCACTTATAGGGGAATTCCTTGTAATCTCTTGGTCACACCCTCCTTTACTGAGGAGGATCTATTGACTTTAAGATAAGTCATCCAGGGCCTTTGACCATTATACATCTAAATATAGAACACAGAGTGATAAGAACCTTAAAGCTAACTACAGAACATTTTTTAAATACTGAATTTATCACTTTTACCCAGTTGAGAGTGTTCATGGATTTTCCCATGATGGCTAGGAGCGATTAAGTTTCTCCTCCCAGGTTTAGCTGTGCACATCTGCAGCCCAACCCTGACAAGGGGAAAGAAAGCTTTCCATTCACCCAGGCTCATTGGGTTAGGCACAATTTCCCTTGCTGTTAGACTGTCATTTAGCCACTTCCTGGGAGGTTTTTTATCTTTCCTAGTCAAAATGGGAGGGCCTTAGAATGGATGGTCCGTGACATATGAAACCATCTTAGAGCTGGCCCTGCATGCATGCACACACTCATAGCTCTGAAGAACATAGCCAGAAAGACAATGGAACAGGAACTTTCTTTAACCCAATGGATCAAGATGAATGGGCTCTTTTGTATTTCCTCTGATGCCACTTTTGCATGGTATTGAAGTCAAGGTCCCTGAGCATGTGACCTGAAGTGTTGTTGCTGAATTGGATAATTCTGGGAAACAGAAGTATTCTAGGAAATGAAAGTAAAATGAACCTGACATGCTGTTTACTGGGTTCTGAGGGGGGAAAGTGTGCAAGTATGTGTGCTTGAATATAGGACTGTATTTTTCTCTCTGAGCACTTAGTCCTCTAAGTCTCATACCTGAGACCCCTTACCTATTTCCCCTATCCCTGTTCCCAACCTTTCCTTCTTTCTCCCTCTCCTTGCCTGCTTTCCTCCTGCATTTTTAGGTATTTGTACAACAAACTCTATGTGCATGTATTTGACCCTTTCTTTCCCAGTTCAGTGGAGGATGAGATACATGAGATGTCCATGTCCCCTCTTGATTTTTCATCTTGGTATACTTGTTTTCTCAAGCACTCCAACTGTGAGAAATAATAAGTTCCTACACCCTTCTTATTCCATTTTAAGTTTCCATTTTCTTTTGTCTCTTAAAAATGACAAAATAGAACAAAGTATATGTAGGCCCTGCATTTGGCATTTCTTCAGGGAGTGCACTGCTTAAGTAATGGTCTCCATCTTGTGTTCTAATCTATTCTCTTTCCAATTTATTTTTCTCCCGGCAGCTCTAATTTCATTTTGCTTTATTTGCTCTGGCTTTATTTCTCTCTCTCTCTCAATAGTGTTTTATTTTTTTTCCAATTGCATGTAAAGATAGTTTTCAGCATTCACTTTTATAAGATTTTGAGTTCTAATTTTTTTCTTCCTCCCTTTGCTGGTCCATCGCTTAGACAGTGTGCAGTCTGATATAGGCTGTACATGGAGAATCCTATTAGACATATTTCCACTTTCATTATGTTGTGAAGGAAGAATCAGAACAAGAGGGAAAAACCATGAGAAAGAAAAAAAGAGAGAAAATAGTATGCTTTGATCTGCATTCAGCCCCCATCAGTTTTGTGGATACAAAGAAAGTCTCTCTTCTTAAGGAGCTCCTTCTAATGTTTTCTAACATGAAAACAACTATATACCAGTAAGATACAAGACAAATTGTAGGTAACCACATAGCATTGACTACCCTGGCCCTAACTGCCTGAAGTCCGGGGAGATGTTATTTTACTAGTCCAGAGGTTTCTCTAGTACCTTTAAGGGTCTTGGGATTGCCTGGCTCTCTGTCAATGGCTGTAGTCCCAACAGATGTTGTTCCCTTTGATTGTAGGGATTATTTCATGAAGCCTAATTCCATTTAGTCACTAGCAGTTTAGCTTTTCAAAGGAATGTTTACTTTGAAATGTATGATAACAAACATACAAACAGATTCCCAACACATAGAAGGTATAATCTTTCTTATATATCACCTTGGTCTCTGGGAGGTATGGGGATTAGGTTCACTGCTTAGTTGAGTTCTTCTGAAGAGTATCTCTAAGTTCCAAGTCCAAAACCCCTCCTCAGGCTCCAAACTTATGTGCCCTGGTTTCTCTGGGCTTTCCTGCCAACCTTATTTGTTACACTATCTTACCTCTTGCTCTTACTGTTTACAATATTCTCTAGGTTCTGCTCACTTCACTCAGCATCAGTTCATATAAGTCTTTCCAAGTTTTTCTGAAGTCTGCCTGCTCACCATTTCTTATAGCACCATGGTATTCCATTATATTCATATACCACAACTTGTTCAGCCATTCCCCATTTGATGGGGAAATAAAAATACTTTATTATTTAGGTTATATGAGTGGTGAAAGGCAAGTCGAGAAGGAGTTTCGAAATGTCAGGTCAAACTTAGAAAGAAACACGATATGTACAGGTTTAAAGGGACTTTAATCAAAGTCCACCAG
>NW_020954553.1:17447724-17485478 GCF_900497805.2 Vombatus ursinus | reverse complement strand
GAACTGTATACAGATGGACCATGTAAAAAAAGAACTAGAAAGTGTTTCTCAGAGAAGGAAAAAGACCTGTGAACCAGAAGCAAGTACCATCACACACCATGAAGTGATAAAAAAAATTCCAGGTTTCTAGGGTTAGCCAAGAGGCTTGGTCTGGAGCATTACTATCGAAGGAAGATGGGCTGGGTAGATTTCCATCTGATTTACCAGGTCTCTGTGCATGACAGTCAGCCTGACACAGAAGAAAAATTGACATTTTATTTCCTACAGAAGTTGTTGATGCTGGATTACCGACTGAGATACTTGGTCTGTAAAGGTGATAGAGACACAGTGGGCAGTGGCACACTGACAAATCTTGAGAATGACACTTCAGATCCTTATGGTGATTTGTCTGATGGTAAAACACCCCCTCTCCTCTTGTCCACAGGCCCGCCCCACATTCACCCAATGGACGCCCAGATGATGATTTTTCACTGTGTAGATGATTTCATGAGACAATACATTTCAAACAAACTTTCCATTTGTCAATTTGCCCTCCCCCTTGTGGTGCCCAATCCCTGCACTTCTATAATAGAATTCCCCCTCTGGTCTCTCAGCCAAATCAAGAGAAGCTGGAGACAGGTGGAGAAATCATCAGGTGAAGACACAGTCATCAATTTTAATAACCAGATCATCTCCCAGGCACCCATCCCTATAATGTCCTTTATAAGAGTTGTGAATTCTGCTTCTTCTTCCAAATCTCAGATCTTGAACTCTCTGCTGAGTAAGCACAAACACGATGCTTTTAACCACCATCACTGCCAAGGCAGCAGTGAATCCTGCCTCTTAATGGGAGGTATGGTAAAGATCTCCTGGTTCTGTCCAGGGGGGAGAGATGAGGACAGATTAGAAAGGTGTGTTGCCTTCACCAGTCTGTGTGGAGATGCCAAAGATCATGAGACACAGCTCAGATTTCTGCTGGAAATTGCTTCAGTCACAGTGGTCCTTGTGTCTGCTTCTGATAAAAGTGAGAGGATTGTCAAAATGGTCCATGACCTATGGATGTCAACAAAACCTTTGGTTTTTGTTTGATGACAAAGAGGAGAATGTGTTCAATGATTCTGGGCAGAAAGTGAGCATTGGGATTAGGAATAGAAATGAGGCTGAATTAATGGATGAACTCACAAGGGTCATCAATCACTTGCTGAAGTCTTCAGGTCCCTTTCTCAGTCTGGAAGACTGTGCTGAAGTTGTTCGGTGCCATGGCCTTCTTGTAGAGGTGAACAGGAAGGAGTGTCAAGAGGCTAAGGGAAAGGCACAGGCTTTGCTGGCCCTCATGAAAGAGATGAAATTGTCTGAAATGAAGGAGAGATTACTGCTCCTTCAAGGAGAACCTTGGCACCAGTGGTGTAAGAAGGGTAAGGAGCTTTGTCACTTGCGAGAGAAGGGGAACCGCAGTCTTGAACAGCACAAGAGTGAGATTGAGACAGAAAAGCTAATAATGAGACAAGCACAGCTAAAGAGAGCATTTCCTGTCAATGATTTGATGCAATCTGTGCTTGAAATCCTCCAGGCTCACTCAGAGAAAGACAACGGCACTGAGCTGTACTTCCTACAGTGGCTGAGCATGTTCATGGACAACCTGACCAGAGGTCACCTGGAAAAACTGCAGAAGAGGTACAACCAATTGCGGTCCCTGGTGTTGGCAAAAAACCGAAAGGGATCCAAGATTACCACCTATAAACAACACCAAGAGGAACTACAAGCTGTCTCTAAGGAGATCAGGGATTCCTCCTTGGGTATTGATCATCTCCTGAGGGAGGTTGGCCAGATCTATGAATCTTTGGAAGAAGCTTCATCCCAAATGGACACTTTGTTCTCCTCCCTTCCTCAAATTGCTGCTGACATGATGGTTTCTGGGTAACCCCTTGAGCTGATGGATGGGGATGCTTCCTATGTCCCCCTGAAGTGGGTAGCAGCTGTTTTTGACAGATTGATTGAGAAAATTGGAGACCAAAAGCTCTTTGTTCTCTCTGTTCTTGGCCTCCAAAGCACAGGGAAGTCAACTCTGCTGAATGCTATGTTTGGCCTGCAGTTCAATGTCAGTGCAGGGAGATGCACACGATGAGCTTACATGCAGTTGCTGAAGGTGGAAGAAACTCTCTGGGAAGAGCTGGGCTTTGGCTTTGTCCTTGTGGTTGACACTGAAGGACTCCGGGACCCAGAACTTACTGGTAAATCACAGAATTGGGACAATGAGCTGGCAACTTTTGTTATTGGACTTGCAAACCTGACTTGATCGATATATTTGGAGAGAAACCTTCAGAAATGGAAGATAACTTGCAAATTGCTGTCCAGGCCTTTTTGAGAATGAAACACGGGAACATTTCCCCAAGCTGTCTCTTTGTGCATTACAATGTGGGGGAAATCACTGCCAAAGATCAAAACATGTAAGCAAGAAGGCGACTGCAGCAGAGACTGGATGAAATGGCAGCCACGGCTGCAGAACAGGAACAGTGCTCAGATATTACCAGCTTCAGTGATGTCATTCAGTTTGATGTCAACACACATGTCCATTACTTTGCTCATCTATGGGAAGGGGATCCTCCAATAGCCCCTCCCAATTCCAGTTATAGCCACAACATCCAGGAATTAAAAAGAGGTATTCTCTTGGCTGCCAAAAAAGAATCCAAAGGCAGCATCCTGAAGATGTCTGAGGTGACAGTCCGGATCCATGATTTGTGGAAAGCCTTGCTGAGTGAAAAAGTCATCTTCAGCTTTAGGAATACCAGGGAGATTGTGGCCACGATCAAACTTGAGACTATGTATAACAACTGGACCTGGAACCTAAGAAGTCTTGCTTTGGGTTTGGAGAACCAACTGACCAATCAGATTCAGAATGGGGAAATTCAGGATCTGCCAAGAATTTCTATTGAGGCTAACATTGCAGAAAAGTATGAAGCCATCAGGCAAGAGCTTCAAAGATATTTTGATGAAGACCAAGAGAATGAAATCCTGATCCAGTAGAAGGGAAACTTTGAGAACAAACTGAGAAATCTTAAAGAGGTACTTGTTTCAGAAATCATTAGAAAGTCCAGAGATTTCCTTAGTTCAAGGAAAAGTCAAGATAAACTGGATAAAAAGAAATCGGAATATGAAAAGGAGCTGTTGTGAAGAAGCAGAGATGTGGCTCTGTCACTAATGGGTAGAGAATTAAGTGAGGAGGAGCTGAGAGAGACATTCAGTGTACTTTAGACTAAGTGGGTCTGTGAAGTATCCTCAGTGTTCCCTCCTGCTGAAGACTGCAATATTGAGGTAGATTTGGAGTATGTCTTTCTGAATTATTTTAAACAGGAGCACAACGTGGCAAGCAAACTTGAAGATTATTCCAGAGAAAAAACATTTTCCATTGATTATGGTAAACATGTCTCAATGAAAATAAAATATAAAATTTTCAGATCCTCCTTAGCAGAGAGTGATCAGAGGACCATAATGCAAAGTACTGAAAACATATTCTCATTGGTCACTGAAACTATTGATTGTAAGTTCAGAATTGGAATGGATTATGACGTAAGTTACTTCCATGAAATAATAGGACTGATGGGGCATGGTACAGATTTACAAATGAATATAAAACAGATTTGTCCTTATGTTTATGCCATAAAGCAGCAGCTAAATTTAAGGAAATACACATAGCATTCAAGAGGGCACATGATCCTGTCACATATCTAGAATACAAGAGAGAAGATTTCTTTACGAGTTTTAAGATTTCCTGCCAGGGTGCAACCTCTATCACAGCATTTGCAGACTTCCTGTGGAGCAAGCTCACTGCTTCCCCACCCATAGCCATTTGGAAAAAGGTAGCCCTCGACCTCGCTGGGGAGATTAGGGCTAAATGTTCCGCTTTCAATGGAAACCGATCCAATCTGGAGAAACACATTCTCATCTCTCCGGCTGAGGAAGAAAAGTTTGAGAATTATTGGGAATACATTCACACACCAAAACAATTTTTTTATTAATTTATTTTGATTTATTAATAATCAATTCCATATGCTTTTGAGTTTAAAATTTTTTCCCCCTTCCTCCCCACCACCCTCCCCAAGATGGCACATAATCTCATATAGGCTATACATTTACATTCATATTAAACATATTTTCACATCAGTGATGTTGTAAGTAGAAATCAAAACCAATAGGAGGAACCAACAGAAAGAGAAAACAAAACTCAACAGAAGAGAAAAAAATCAGCAATTCAGCTTCCATAGTTCTTTCTTTGGGTGTGGATAGCATTTTCCATCACAAGGCCTTCCTTGCGAGGAAGGGTTAAGTTTATCAGTATTAGTCATCATGCAATGTGGCTGTTATTGTGTACAACTTTCTCTTGGTTCTGCTCACTTCACTTAGCACCAGACCATATAAGTCTTTCCAGGTTTTTCTGAAGTCAGTCTGTTCATCATTTCTTATAGCACAATAGTATTCTATCACATTCATATACCAGAACTTGCTCAGCCATTCCCCAATTGATAGGCATCCTCTCAATTTCCAATTCTTTGCCACCACAAAAAGAGCTGCTATGAATATTTTTGTGCATGTAGGTCCTTTTCTCATATGTGTGATCTCTTTGGGATATAGCCCTAGAAGTGCTATTGTTGGGTCAAAGGGTATGCACATTTTTATAGCCCTTTGGGCATAGTTCCACATTGCTCTCTAGAATGGTTAGATCAGTTCACAACTCCACCAACAATGCTTTAGTGTTCCAATTTTCCCACATCTTCTCCAACATTTATCATTTTCCTGTTTTGTCATGTTGGCCATTCTGATAGGTGTGATGTGGTACCTCAGCTACCTGTTTTGATTTGCATTTCTCTAATTAATGGTGATTCATAGCATTTTTTCATATGACTATAGATGGCTTTAATTTCTTCATCTGAGAACTGTCTGTTCATATCCTTTGACCATTTATCAATTGAGAATGGCTTGTATTCTTATAAATTTGACTTAATTCTCTATATATTTTAGAAATGAGGCCCTTATCAGAGAGACTAGTTGTAAAAATTCTTTACCAATTTTCTACCTTCCTTGTAATCTTAGTTGCATTGGGTTTGTTTATGCAAAAACTTTTCAATTTAATGTAATCAAAATTATCTATTTTGCTTTTCCTAATGTTCTCTGTCTCCTGTTTGGTCATGAATTCTGCTGTTCTCCATAGATCTGACAGGTAAACTCTTCCTTGCCCTCCTAGTTTGCTTATAGTATCAGCCTTTATATCTAAATCATGAACCCATTTTGACTTTATTTTGGTATGTGGTGTGAGATTTTGGTCTATGCCTAGTTTCTGCCATACTCTTTTCCAGTTTTCCCAGCAGTTTTTTTTTCGAAGAGTGGGTTCTTATCCCAGGAGCTGGAGTCTTTGGGTTTATCAAATAATAGATTACTATAGTTGTTGACTATTGTGTCTTGCATATTTAACCTATTCCATTGATCCACCACTCTATTTCTTAGCCAGTACCAAGCAGTTTTGATGATTGCTGCTTTATAATACAAGTTAAGATCTGGAATGGCTAGGCCACCTTCCCCTGCATTTCTTTTCATTAGTTCTCTTGATATTCTGGACCTTTTGTTCTTCCAAATGAATCTTGTTATTATTTTTTCTAACTCTATAAAATAGTTTTTTGGTAGTTTGATTGGTATGCCAAAACAATTTTTTAAGAAGTACATTGAGAAAGAGATCCAAGCATACTGCATAGGTACAGGAAATGAGAAATTGAAGAATTTTTTAAGTAATATTTTGGAATTTTTTAAGAAAGTCATCCTCTCTGCTATTTGTGGGTCAACTCTGGTGGCTAAGGACCAAAACAATTCTGCATCTGTATGGCTAGACACATTGTGTAATCACCTTACATGTCATTTGACTCTTCCAAGAGGAGACTTAAAAAGCATTGAACACCAGGAGATAACTGACATTGAATTCCTCAAGGAAGCCATGGATGAAAACCTGGATACCAGAATGCAAAAGGTAGGAGAGGCCTATGATATTACATCTCTTTTAGAGAACATTGTAGTTGAGATCCAGACCATGCTCTCTGCTCAGCTCAGTGGCTGTTGGAAGCAATGTCCCTTTTGCAAAGCAGTTTGTACAAATACAGCCATAAATCATGGTGAGCACCACAGTGTCCCTTTTCATCATTCTCACACTGTCATTGGCACAAACTGGTACAATAATAATGAGTTTTCAATTGATTTCTGTACTAGCTATGTGGCAAGTGATATTCTATTTGTTCTTGATGATGGTAAGAAAGTCCCATATAAGACTTACCATGAGGCAGGTGGTGAATTTGCCACATGGAACATTACTCCAGACACATCTTCTCAGCCATACTGGAAATGATTTGTGTGTCACTTCAGGTCCCAATTAGAAGATCATTACAATTTCAAATTCAAGGGCAGGGGTCAGCTTCCTGATGCATGGTTCAGAATCACCAGGGAAGATGTGCTGAATGACCTGAATAAATAATAATTCTTAGTGAAACTGAACGTTGAGCATTTTGAGAACTTGTTCTCTTTGAAATGATTTTTCAAAATTTGAATGTTGGAAGCATATATAATAATGTAGTAATCATCAAAACTCTATATCATTGGTTAAAAAAAATAAAATGAGATTTAGTGCATAGGCCACATCCATGGGATGATGGGTGAGTATGGGCTTCCAACTGTAGGTAAATGGCTTGTAGTCTGGAAGACAGAAATCTGATAGGCAAGTCTGATATGCAGGGCCCCAGTATTAAGGGGCCCTTTCCCAAAAGTTTCCACTCTGATTTCAATTCCTTTAGGAGGATCAGATGCTATTGAGGATCCAAACTCATACATGAAAATATAAGTAACAACACTTTTGCAGGTAGAAGCTTTCTACTCCTGGGTTTAATAGTTATACAAATGAATTTGCTTATGAGATTTACTTTATGACAATTATAATAAAAGACTTGGAAGGATACCTTGATAAATTCCACAATAGTGCATATGTATAAGTTGTTTATAGTAAAATATGTTTTTTTTAGTAAAACTAAAACACTTTTATTCCATTCTTACTTTAAGAAAACTTATAGCATTGAAATTCTTTTCCCAAACCAAACTAAAGATGTTTCTGACTTAGTTTCAGTAACTAATAGAATAACAGCTAGATCCCTCAATCAGTTGTACAAATACTCAATTATTCTTGCATAATTTTGAAACATTTAAGGACCTTATTTCATATTGGTATATACATATCTAGTAACAGGCAGATGACTCGGCCTAATACCCATTTGCTAAGTTGTTTAAGATGTAAATGAGATTTAGTGTGACAGATTAGACAACGTAGAACCAGAAACACTTGATCTTAATCTCACAGTTTTCAATGAGCAAGAATATAAATACATTTCTGAAAGAACCCCTGTTTGCATGATTTGTTGGAAAATCTCAAAAGGAGTTTCAGGGAAATTATATTTAGAGTACCAGGTAACACCAAATACCAGTGGAAGCAAAAATATGTATGTAACTTTAATGACAAAAGGTCATAGCATTAGAAAATTAGAAAAGAAATAGAAAAGATCTGTTTCTCATCCATGACCAGAGGTACAATTCTTAAATAAAGAAGAGAGATGGACAGTTATAAAACATAGATTATATGAAATTGAAAGCATTTTACACAAGAAAAATTAATATAACTGATGTAAGAAGAGGAGGGGTAAAATTGGAAAAAATTGCCTCAAATATCTCTGGCAAGGACCCAATACAGAGGCAATTAACAAATACGTAACCAAAAAAGGGCCATTTTCTAATGCCTAAGTATTGTAAGGATTTAAATTAACTGTGTTCAAAAGAAAATTCGCAAACTCTTATCAAACATAAGAAAAAATCCTCAAAACCACTACTAAGAGAAATCAGAATCAAAACAATCCAGAGGTTTTACATTATACTCAACCAGCTGGCAAAGATGATAAAAGAGAGGAATAATCAAAATTTTAGTTTTGTGGGTGGTATTGTGGAAAGGCAGATACAGTAAAACAACCAGATTCAAATGTAATTGGGAAATATTTAACAAAATAAATGAAAGTACAATAAAACACATATAATGTTAATATGTGGTTTCCTAAGTCAATATGTATCCATATAGATTGATATTCATGGCTTATTGGTCTTCCTTTCTATTAAAGTTTGACACATTGCACTAAAACATTGTTGGTGGGACTGTGCATGCACACAACCATTCTGGAAAGCAATTTTAAATTATGCAAATGAAGTGGCTAAAATGTACCCCTTGATCCCCTGATTCCATTGAGAGGCATAAGCCCTGAGGGAGTCATAAAGAACAAAGAAAGGTGTCTTGTACACAAAAATAGTTATAACACCACTTTTTATGGAAGCAAGCAACTGGAAACAAAATAGAGTCCATCAATAGGAGAATGGCTGAACAAATCGTGGTGTATGAATATAATGTTGGATTATTGTGAAATAGTAATCAATTATTGATCAATTATGTATTTTTAATCACATCCTTTCATTACACATATAATTTAGTTCTTATGAATCATTGTAGATTAAGAAGCATATATGAGATTCTGTGCAAGTTGTTAGGGCATTGGTTCCAGCTAGCTCCCTTGTTAACCAAAATTCTCACTTGTATCTATTACCTTTGTCCACTCAAGTTTCTTATTTCTATTAAGAGCTTTGCTGTAAACTATAGCCATAGTTACTCCATGATCAAATATAAGAGGATGGAAAACCCCCTGAGTACTGCTCACCTGTCAAAGTTCCCATTCTCATAAAAATTTTCTACTCTTTTCAAGGATGGTTACAAGAGATAGACTTCCATGATGACACTGAAATGTACCCAAACACCCCAATCAATTGTAAGCCCCTATGAGAATCAATATCATGTCCCTCAATTTGGGATTAATGTTTCTCATTTATTATGTTCCCTATTCTGATGTTTCTCGTTCATGTTTATAAAAATGCTCTGTAAGCTCAGTTCAGAGGCCTTGTACCAACTGAGATGTTCTTAGACCATGGGTAATAAACTGATTGTGCTTGAAATTTTTTTCCTCAGCTTTTTTTAGCCATAGATTTCAATCATGACATTGCAACGCTATAAAAATGACAATCTTGGTGAATACAGAGAAGCATGGAAAGAGTTGTGTGAATTGATGTAACATAAAGCTGAGTGTTGAAAACTGCATTATATTTATATACAAATACATACGTATGCATATCTGTATATGTACATGTGTGTATGTGTGTATGTGTGTGTGAATAGCAATGCAAATGGAAAAAAACAACCATAAAACAATCAAAATGAATATTGTAAAATTACAAGGCTCCAAATAAAACATATGATATATCTCTATCCAATCCTTAGTAAAGGTTGGTGGATGTCCACAGGTATATAATTTCAGGTGTTTTCAATGTATTCATTGGTTACTTTTAATTTTTTCTCTCTTCTTTTTTTTTTGAAGGAAAAGACATTATATTTGCTGACAGGTAAAGACCATACTCTTTTAAGAAGTGCAAAATGAACCAAAGATCCCTCGTCCCCCCAAAAAAACAAAAACCGGTGTTAGTACACATGTTTAAGCAATGCTACACTTTTTTTTTTGGCAAAGAGCTGTATTGTATTATTCAGTCTGTTTTGTAAAACCAATCATTTCTCTGTGAACCAATCAATATCAAATTTTCTACAAAAACAGAAACTAGACAGTGAGTGGCTCAAGAAATAAGCTGCTGTTTATTCATAGACTGATATACAGTATTTCTCCTAATCAAATGTCCTTGAGTCTTTCAAATTTTTCAAATTTCCTGTCTATGGAAATACATTTACAAGGCACATAGTCCAATTGACAATACTATTTAATCTATTTACAAAATGTACTGTCTTGGTGAAAAAAATTACAACATTTCAAAAGCAAAACCATAGCCACTTCTTTTACTTTAAAAAAAAATACATAAAAAAAGATAACAGTTAAAGTCCAGAACCTCTGGGGAAAACAAACCAAAGGTGTCAGCAGAAACCCTTCACATACACCAGACCCAACTCCCCCTCTCCTCTAGTGGCTTGGTTTGTAAACAGCCATCCAGTTAGAAAATAAAAATCCCTTAAAATTTCAGACAAAAATACAAAGCATTATTATATGGAGCATAACATTTAAATTTAAATCCAAAACAAAACAAAAAAAACCCCACAATATATACATTAAAAGAATCCCCAATGATATGCAACCATATATATATCATCTCGAACGGAAGCTGTCTTTTCTGAAAGTAACTTCTCCTCCTAAAATAAAGACAATAAAACAGAGATGTCCTAGCTGTGTAATTTTCCTAGTTTTCAAACTACTTAAACTCGGACAGTTTTAAGAAAATTGTGGTATGACAAGGCTCATCACTACAAAAAATGTGAATATTTTTCTAAATACAAAAATTTAAATAATATTTTAAACATACATGTGGAAAGGAATGAAATCACCTCACCTAACTTGACTGCTGATAAAAGACCTTCAATTCTGGTGACTCAGTTCTACAAGAATTAGTAAGAACAGGCCTTAAAAAACTGCAAAAACATTACCAAAACAAAAAGAAACAGATTAGTATCTTCTGGTACAAGGAGCAGTCTCAAACTGTCTCTATAGCAAAAAAAGAAGCCCTAGACTAGGAAGTTCTTTTCACTTCATTATTCAATCTCACTATTTAAAATGACAGGTTATGTGGTCTAATTTGAGGTGAACAGATTTAATCTTCCTTCATTTTTGTCTTTTCTAACTCAAAGAAAATCAGGATAAATTTAGGCTATACTTTTCCTTGCTCTTCTTTCTTTTAAGAAAATAAAAAGGATTTAAAAAGTGATTCCATTTTGAAAGCATAAAATAAGTAAATGATAAAAGGTTTTATCAGATGACAAATTTACTGTTCTCCCAGTTAAAGAGGTTAGCTTAGGGGACAGAATCAAATCACAACAGAAGTGTATGTAAACCAAAGCATGCAGCACAAATCAAATGAAGGACAGTAACAAAAATTCCCCACAGTAGGAAATTTTATAATTGAACCACTTTTAGAACTGCAAAAACATCACCAAACAAACCAAAGCAAATGAAATTATACATGCATTTATATGGAAGATAAATCATGGACCAGTTAATTTTCAATTTATATCACAATACTGCCATATGACAGACAGAATGTAATGTCTTTATGTATCTAGGTGTAATTAACAAGAAACTCAACTTCAGACAGTGAAAAAGTCTTAAAAATTTTTAAAAGGGGCACATTTCTCTTTGTACGATTTCATAGAGTACAGGCCGAATAAGCAATTTCAAATCACTAGCATTTATCACCAAACTTTAAAATCTAATCTCTTTGGCCATATGTCAAAAAATGCATCAGATTCACATTTCTAACTAGGCTACTGGCCTTGCATCACCTTGAATAACCAAGAACTTCAACCAAGTTTTAGGTGGGAAACTTTAAGGCCAACATAAATACCATAGCATGATTATACTATGTACAGACTACATGCTGATAATTCTCACCCTGTAAAATTCCAGCAGTTTTGAAGAAAGAATTTTAAGCTCACAAAACTAAGCTGATAGGCAAACAACGGGTGAGTAGCTAACATAGAGGTGAATGAATTAAAAGCCCTTTAGAAAGGGGAGAAAATAATTTTATACACAAATCTGTTCATGTGCCCATAGCAAATTTTCACAACTGAACGTCAGATCTACAGCTTGAGGTACCAGCACTTCATGTAATCTATGTATAAGAATCTTCCTTCTCAATACTGAGAAGCTTTATAAGAAACTGTTTCACCATATTATTTTCAACTTATCCAACTGTACTGCTCTATTAGCAAACAGTTTCTAAATCATTCTTCTCCCATGTAAACATAAACAGTTTAACAAAATACTAACCCAGTTTGACAGAGCTTTGTGAACTTGGTCACTGATCAGAAAAAATAAATAAATAATGGGGAAAGTCATGAAAAGTAGACTTAAATCCTCTGTTTTGAAAAATGACACTTTCTTAGTGCTATTGGAAGGGCAAACTATTTTAAGCATCTAAACACATTAACCATCTGACCTCTTGAATTACAATCACCCCATGCTACTCAACACAGCTTTTCACACTTAAAGAGGAGGAAAGGCTCCCATACTTCCTAGTATCTGAAGTCCACACAGAGCCAATTAAAATAATACTCTGCGTGATTATAATGCTTTCACTTTTGAAAGTATCTTAAAACACGCATTTATCATTTAGTCAGGGCTGGACTATAGTTGGAAAAAGGACTGATGAATTATTAGTATGATGATGCTCTTCTATTGCTAGTAGTTCTCATTGTGTCCCTAGTCATACAAGAAACAGAATTTGTAGTGTGTGTAGCTCAGTAAAATCACTAAATACTAAAATAGTAAAGCTAGCTACAGATTAATGGTAGTCTGTCATGGGTTTTTGGTTTTTTTTTGTTTGTTTGTTTTGTGAAGCTAATTAATTATCTTGAAGAGAAATTAAACCAGAGCTTGACTTCATTAGCACCGTGCTCTCTTGAATTACCTACCTGGCCCTGGCAGAGATATAGCCAAATAACAACTGATTCAGTAGAGAGAGCCCCTTGGAATTACATGGAAGATCCAGTTCTAGAAATCTCCTAACTCCACTTCAACCTTATTTCTTCTTTGTAATCCTCACAACACTCCTCTGAGGTAGGTATTTTTATTCAACTATTGAACCGAGGAAAACAGAGGAGATTTTGACTGAAACAGAAAATTTAGTCCATAGAGCAAGAACCAAAAATCAAGAAAACCCCAGCTGCTACTAATCTTTATTCAAGACAATTTTGGTCTGGAAGCAGTGTTTATCAGGGGTCAATCCATGCACCACTTATCAGCATAGGCTCAACGGTGGAAAAGCAGAATTAATAATTCTATTCCTAGACTGGAAATAAAGACTTGTGCTTCTCATTGTGTAAAGTGAAGAGGCTGTATTTCTATGTAATAATAATGACTATTTTCTAATTCAGTAACTAACCAATAGGGAAAAAGAAAAGCCCTAAGTAATCAAAACACTGGAACAAATGAGCATTTTTCATAAATGAACACTTCTAAGTATAAACCACAGATCTGCTTTTAATTTTACTAAATGAAATAGGTATTTCTGTCCCACAATAACCTGTAATATTTGTACTACATCATTGTAATTATCAGAAAGATAGCTAATTCCTATCTATGAACGAAGTGTACCTGATATATCAAAATTAACTGGATGACTGATGAGGAAATAGTAAAATATCAAGTTCTCTTTCAATAGAAAGTTCAGCCATGATTCCACTATGTCCATGGCAACCACTGCCTTTTAATGCTTGTTAGTGTGTAAAAAAAATGTATTCATTATATACAGAAAAGATTATCAGGTACTGGTCATTAAAGTGTGTGACTGACTCTGAGAAATTTTGTTTACTCAAACTTTTGATTAATACAAAAAAGAAAGAAAGAAAAAAAAATTCAGCTGAAGCCTGACTATTCCATCACTCAGTAAGAAATGTCCTTAATGCCAACTAACTCACATAACTTAGTTGAGTCAAAGACATTCCCAAAATACTAAACACTACAATCATACTGTTTCTAAAACATTCTGAAAAAGTTCAGGAAAAAAGTTAACTCTGAAGAGCAAGGCATTGTATGATATGATACACAGAATGTAATTTTTTTTTTAAAAAAATTATCTAGAGAAACAATTCTATTTAAATGATTGATCATCAGTCAAGCTGCACACTACACCTTTGTTACTTGAGCGCATGTATGCACATCACAGTCATCTGCACTCTCACATATAAAACCAAGAGCAATATACCAACAATTTGATATGATTAAGACTTGGAATCCTTAGCAATTGTACTGACGCTGCAACGCTGGTGAACAACCCACCCATTGTGCTTGATCTGCCGAGAATGGCAATTCCTGGTAAGATTTTGGCGATGTAGGCTATTTCTGTTCAGAGAATGTCTTTCACCATGTTCCTTTATCCACTGAGTGGGACTAAAGCTCTTGATTTGTTCCAGAAAAGTTGATTGAGCAGGAAGAGCTGCAACATAGTAATGAACATGTTGCCCCACTTCATTCCGTACTTCAATTCTTTCCACCGCCATCCTCCAATCGGGGTTTTTCCCTTACTAGGACACTGCAGTCAGAAGAAAGTCTGAGAGAGGGATGGCTGCTGGGTTTGAAATTTTTCCTCCTTCTACTTCCCCTTCACCACCTCCAGGCCTAGGACTGCTCAGATTATGAAATTCATCAGTCTCACAGTTGCACTCATTAAGATTTCTGGAGCAATTATAAACGGACATGCTGGGATGTTCAATTAGAAGGTTTTCCAAAGGACTGGTTTCCACCTTGATAGTGGTTAATCCACCTGCAGTAAAGCATGGGGAGGGGTAATAACCCAACTCTCCTCCTTAGGACAGGCCTCAAACTGGACGAAGCAAGATTCACTAGTATCAGTTAAACATTCCAAGGAAGCTGGTGAACAGGAAAAAAACTGCAGGATGCTCGGTAGGTGATTCTTCACTGACGTCTTCCTCTTCTACTTCTGTTGAAAAATTAGTGTCTATGAAGGCAACAAGAATCCATTCATCATCTTCTTTTTCACTAAATTCTGGTTCTTTGCTTGAAGAGTTCTTTATTTCACCCACAAACATACTATTTATTCAACCTCTGGAACATTGTTAAGGCAAGAATGAGACTTTGGCTGGTTCTGTAGCTGCGATTTCAAAATTCTGTGTTCGATGAGCCCAATGGCACAGACAGGAAATTAAAGAGCATAAATTCTTACTTAAATAAAGTATGGAATGTGGAGAATCATTATTCTCAGGCCGGCCTAGGAAACGGCAGCCGGGGACTGAGGAGCTAGAGGGGCTCGGCTCGGAACGCCCCTGGCGCCTGAGGTAGTGCAGAGGGCCCGGCGGGGGGAACGCCTCGTCCTAATCCTCCCTCCCAGCGCCGCCGCCGCTCCCTCTGTGGCCATAGCTCTCTCTTCTTTTTCCTTAAAAACATTTTTGTTACAGGAGATGATTTTCTGAGATGGGAGAGGAGGTAATATAACAGGCAGAAATCTAGGTGATTTTGAAAAAAAATCTACAAAAATCCTGTTCTTAAAAATAAGCAAAATTCTAATTAGAACAACTCTTAAATTTTACCTCAAACCAATCAAATTGAGAATGATTATAAAAGACGGGAAAAGTTAATGCTAGATGTACTGTGGAAAGAGGAAAGCCAATACACTGGGGGTAGAGTTTTGCAACGGTCTCCCATTGTGGAAAACAATGTGGAATTATGATGAGAAATGAATGACCTTTTCTCCCCATACCTGGTT
Source organism: Vombatus ursinus (assembly GCF_900497805.2). Lineage (NCBI taxonomy): Eukaryota > Metazoa > Chordata > Mammalia > Diprotodontia > Vombatidae > Vombatus > Vombatus ursinus. Next base: position 17,470,112 of record NW_020954553.1, on the reverse strand, counting down.
GCTCAGAGATCTTATTATTACACATATATCATGAGACAGGCAAAGATAAAAAGATAAATTGTATCTTACACATTATCAAATTATTCCTAGTAATACTGTTTCGTAGTAGCAAAGAACTTCAAAAAAGAAAATGCACATTAATTAGCAAATGGCAACAAATTGTACATGAATGGAATGTTATAGCCAAAAAAAAAAACCAAAACAAAACCCCCCCAAATCCCCAAACTAATGGCTGTGATGAATAAAATCGTGGTGATACTTTGGACTTCTTGTCCCAGAATTAGATGAGTTATACTTCCCCTTCATAATTCTAGGGGGTGGCTAGCTACATCTCCCTTTCAGAGATGACTTTCAGTAAGGCTTGTTGGGTCAAGTCCTCATTCTGGTCTATCCCTACTCCCACTCCTGCAGTTAGCATCCAGTGATAAGCACACCAGTTGCTTCAATTAGTATAGAATTGCTTTTGCAAAGGGATATTCACTTTGGAGATATTTATCTTAATCTTCTATAAATATTTCCATTTTCAAAAAAGGAAATATAAAATTTCATTGGTATAGATAACCCCTTGTCAGTGATGATTGGCAACTGCTTTACATATTTTTTAGGGTGTTGTCTGGGAGCAATGAGAGACTAAATGACTTACCCAAGGTCACATTGCCAGCAGATAGCAGAAGCAAGATTCAATCTTGGGTCATCCTGGCTCTAAGATTAGATCTTCCTTTCAGCAAATGGTTTAACTATTTAAAAAACTGTTGTTTTATTTGGCTTCACCCCTTGGGTTAAAGCAAATACCTGGTTTAGAGAATTTCTAGAAAATTAGTGCTCAGGAAAAGAATACGATGACAAACTTTATTGTTATAAGGCACAGCATCAGGAAAACAAAATACGTATATGGCAATACAGACAGAGAGAGTTTTTTCCTACATGCAAGAAATTCGCCTGAATCCTAGAGTAAGGGACATGAGTTGAGGAGGGAACATGCCCAAAACTGGGGTTCATGTTACAAAATTATATACCCTAAGAAAGGCTTGGTTGAGGACAGATGATCAGTGCCATATGTAGGAGAGAGCATTCCCCCCACTTTTAAAAATATAATATACATTATTTATTTAAACATTTATTTTTAAAAATTTTCAGTTCCCAATTTTTCCTTCTCTTTTCACCCATTGAGAAGGCAAGCAATATTATATCAATTATATGTGTGAAGTCATGCACAGCATATTTCCATATTAGCCACGTTATTTAAAAAAGTAATAAAAATAAAGTAAGTGAGAAATATACTTCTTTCTGCACTCAGAGTTCATCAGTTCTGTCTTTGGTTGTATATAGCATTGTTCTTCATGAACCCTTTGGAAATGTCTTTGGTCATTGTATTGATTAGAATAGCTGAGTCTTTCACAGTTGATCATTGTTACTATATTGCTGTTACTGTGTACAGAGTTCTGGTTCTGCTCACTTCACTTTGCCTCAGTTCATATAAATCTTCCGAGGTTTTTCTGAAAGCTTCACCCTCATCATTTTTTTAATGATGTAGACAATAGTACTCAATCACAAGGCTGTCTCACCCTCAGCATGATGCTCTCAGGCTGTCAGTACACCAGTTCCATTCTAGCCCAAGGACCTGGGTACCCCTTCCACAGCAAAGAGAAGTACATCCAGAGGAGTATACCCAATTCTGTCAATTCTCTTAGTGGTAGGGAATAGGGAAAACTCAGGTGCTTTTTGGTTCTCTGAGGCCTACTTCCTTCCTTCCCTCGACACCCCTGGATCCTCCTTCATGGAGGCTACAGGGAAAAGTTAGAAAAGCTAAAAGCATCTTTGCAGATTCTGGAGGTTTTGTGATCAATCATTAAGGAGTTTTGAAACACCTTACAATGCTGGTCACACTCTTCTTTCTCCCACTCCCTTCCCTTGAGTCAAGAGAGTACCTTTGTTAACCCCCCACATGGGAGAAGAGAGTTTTACCCATCTCCCCCCCCTTCAAATTTACCCTCTCCCACCTGGCAAAAGGAAGAAGGGGGGAGAGGCAGAAGCTATAGTCTAGGTCCCACTGGCAATGGCCTTGGGCCCTAGGACAACCTTTGCCTGGAAGCATCACCCAGGTTTGGCACATCCTGCTTACCACCCCCCACCTCAACCCCCAGCAGCCTTGGGAAGAGAGGGAAGGGGGATAGATCAAGGTAAAAAGCCAGCCTGTCTCCAAACTTGGATAAGCCTGCTCTTTTAAAGTTGTAGTTTTAACTGTTAATGATGAGATATTGATTCTCTGTATAAAGTAATTTGGAAATGCATTTAACAAAATTGAAGTCACCTGATTGGTAATGGGTTCATTTCAAGTTTCAAATTTGTAAACTTTTGTATCAGTTATGTCAAGCAACTTTTCATAATTTGGTTATAGCTAAAACAATTTGGCTATTAGTTATTGTTTTAATGTGTCAACTTGCCAAAAACTTGTTTGGGTTATGGCTTGCTGAGAATTTGCCAGTATATAGAAATAATCTCTAATGATTGACTTTTTGCACCAGGACAAATTTAAATTTGAGATGTAAACCCTGGAAAAGTTTTCCCTAAGCTGTGATTAGTGAAACTTGCTGTTTGAGCTAAAAGCTCATGGGATTGTAAATGATTTTATTTTGAATTGTCTGATGGATCATAATAGCCCATCCATAATCCATAATCAATAACCCACCATTGAGAGAAATGCCACTACCTACTCAGAGAGAATGTGATAGAGGTGGGAAGTCTGCATCGGGAAAAGCTGAGAGGACAATTTTAGCCTCAGTCTAAGATGGGATCCTCCTGGCTTAGTTTCCCCATTGTGTTCCTTTGAAAAGGAATGTTACCCACCTGGCTATTCCTGAGACTGGTTGTGAGGTGGATTTGAGTCTGCATGGCTGGAAAACCTGTGAATTATCTGAATACAAACAGAGCTAAGGATGTTTTATTCTGAAATATTTGGACCCTAAATCTAATCCCTGGTTTTTCCTTTTATAGCAAATTTCTACAATCCGAGCAAGTGGTCAGTAAAAGATCAATGCAAGTGTGTGAGATCTTGCTGTTTTGACCTGAATGTGTAGTCATTCAGCACCCCCAAACAACTGAAATTAAATCAGAAACATCTTCAGTTTGGTTTGGGGAGGAGAATTTCAGTGATAATTGAAGTGAAAGTCTGTCTGGCAAATTCATTTGTGTAATTATTGAACACAGTGATGGAAAATTTCTACCTGCAAAAGTGGTACTTAAACTTTTGAAAAAAATAACAAGATCAGATAATCTGGCAGGTCAAATGTAAATGATTTTAATGGGTACCTTAGACTTTAACTTCTCCATATATACACACACACATATATATATATACACACACACACACACACATATATGTATATATATGTATACACACATATATGTATATATATGTATACATACATATATATGTGTGTGTGTGTGTGTGTGTGTGTGTGTATATCTATCTATCTATCTACCTATCTATCTATATCTGGGCCCTGCAGACTTTACCAGCCAATATTCCCCCCATCATTCCCTAGATTTGGCCTGTGCTAGGCTACATTCAACCTCCTCTTCGGAGCCCTCTCGAGGCAGGGACAGCTCTATGCTCCTTGCCAGCAGGAAGCAGTTTCAGAAGCCAAGACCTTTTCCCCTTACCCCAAAAGCATTTGGATCCCATTTGTTTAAGGGGGGATAGTAGGGTTGGGATCTGAACTCCTAAAAGGAAAAGACCATGTCTTTGGGATCTGGACCCCAAAATGGAAAAGCCCTGGACTTTCCCACATGGCCAAATGGTGTTTGCCAGGGCTGTAATCCACTCAATTGGCCTTTCATTGTGGCTACACTCAATCTCCTAATTCTGTTTTGTTACCTTCCCATTGCCCCTGGCCACTTCCCACTTTGAATCCCATCTGGACTCCATTCTCCCTTGGCCAGTGGTCCAGATCCCTGGCTTCCTGTCACTTCATAGTCACCCCTGCTTACTGGCCACTCCCATCCAGATCCTCCTTAGACCCCCCTCCTCCAGTCACTCCAGAGTATTTGGCCACTCCTAGATTCCTCCCACAGTCTCTCTGTATATAAGATCCATCTTGGCCACTATTAAGGTACTCAGATTCTTTAAAATCTGTCCTGCTTGCATTAAGTGATACAAATGCTTAGATACCTTAAGAGTCTGGCCAATGTGTCAGCTCTTTAATAAACTTTGTCTTTGGCTTAAAAATTTTTTTTCTTCATTTTCTCATTTACTCTATTTCAACAATATTCTTTGACAGGTTTTTCAGTGTAATTAAAAAAAATTAATAGCACTTTATTTTTTCCAATTACATGTAAAGACAATTTTTAGCGTTCATTTTTATAAAATTTTGAGTTCCAAAATTTTCTCCCTCCCTTTCTTCCCTCCCCTCTTCCTAAAACAACAAGCAATTTGATACAGTTTACATATATGCAATCATGTGAATCATATTTCCATGTTAGTCACAGTTGTGAAAGAAGAAACAAATCAAAGGGGAACCTCCACAAAAAATAAAGAAAGTGAAAATAGTATACTTTGATCTGCATCCAGAGTCCATCACTTCTTTCTCTGGATGTGGATAGCATTTTCCATCATGAGTCTTAAGTAATTGTTTTGAATCATTGTATTGCTGAGAAGAGCTAAGTCATCCATAGTTGATCATCACACAGTGTTGCTGTCACTGTGTACAATGCTTTCCTCGTTCTGCTCATTTCTGTTTGTATTAGTTTATACCAGTCTATCCAGCATTTTCTGAAATATGCCTATCATTTCTTATTGCTCAATAGTATTCCATTACATTCATATTCCACAGCTTGTTCAGTCATTCCCCAATTGATAAGAATCCCCTCAAATTCTAATTTTTTTTGTCATCACAAAAAAGACCTTCTATAAATACTTTCATTCATGTAGATTCTTCCCCCCACCCCTTTTTAATGATTTCTTTGGGATACAGGCCTAGGAGTGGTATTGCTGGATTGAAGTGCATGCACAGTTTGATTGCCCTTTGCGCATAAGTTCCAAATTGCTCTCCAGAATGGTTGGATCAGTCCACAGCTCCACCAAAAATGCATTAGTGTCCCATTTTTCCCACATCCTCTCCAGCACTTATCATTTCCCTGGTTTTTTTTTTGTTATATTAGTCAATTTCATATCTCAGTATAATTCTTAAAAAAATGTTTTTTTGAGATTGAATATGCTGCCTGTAATTCTCTTTAACCATACCAGACTGTGTTTCTCCAAGTTGACTCCACTGCCAACGAAGGCTGAGCGGTTAGTCCTAAATTCCCAGACCAGGTCAAGAACTATTTTCTTCCAGATGGCTGTAGGGAGGACAGTAGTCAGTGTTCTCCAAAGGAAGTCAGCAAATGCTGTGTTGGAGGTTGTGACTTAGTGGGAAATCTTAAAGCTCATTAGGAATTCCTTCTTTTTGTTTTCTATATATTGATTATATTGTTTTTTCTCTTGAATGCTGAATACACATCCCCAAAACTTCTGTATAGCTTCTTGATATATCTATATCTATATGTAGCTATAGATACAGATATAGTGTGTGTATCTGTATATGTGTGTATATCTATATATGTGTACATATGTGTATATACACACACATGTACATACATGTGTATGTACATCTCTGTGTGTATATATATATGCATATATATAGTCATATGTATGTATATGTGTTACACAGGCAAACACACAGGTAACAGCACTTGTTGGGCAGGGGAACACAGGATAGTTCCTAACACTAACAGGTATTCTAGCACAGCTTCACTTTTGATCTGGTCATACAGGAAGATAGCTTAGGAGGGCTTAAATAAGATTACTTTATTCTAGTCTAGTCTTCTCAAAAGGATTGTTGATAATTGGAGCCCCAACTCCTATAGCATTCCCTAATTACTCTTCTCGCAGGGGGGGGCAAAAATAGGAATACAACTTCTCATCCCCTAAGCCTCAAGGGGGGCTGGTTGAGGCAAACAGATTCCCCCCAAGCCTTGATGGGGGCCAATCAAGGTGGGTACATGCATCCCTCTATTCATTACCCAAAATCCAAAATGGGTTCCCCACTCACTGACCAGTGCCTACTTGCTCTATAGGGCAACAGACAAAGAAGGTATCTTGCCAACATGAAGCTCACAGGTTAACTTTAGCAATATTGTCATGACCTAGCACAGTGCAAGCAAACATTATGTCACCCTTGTATCTCTACTGCAACTGTGCAGTAGAAGTTATTTTCCATGATAATTCATGGGAAATATTATCTAGGATCCTGGAACTATTATCTAAAAAGGAGTAACAAAATCCTCCTCACACTAAAATCCATCTTACTTAAAATATGTATACATACACATACATAAATACATACATATATATATATATATATACATACAGAGAGAGAGATAGAGAGAAAGACAGAGACAGAGATTTTGTTTTCATTTGTAGATGTGTTCTTAAACTGATTGGTGCTAACTACCTACTTGACCCTGGTGAAGGCACTTTGACACTCTAGTCCTTAATTTCCTCACTGGGAAACAGAACTAAAGATCTTTCAGCTCCCATTCAAGTATTATGAAAACTATTCCCCTTTATTTACTTCAGCACTTCCCTGGGTCTCCCCCCTACCAACTTAAAAACATTTCTGAGAGATGAGTCATACATTTGCCAAAATTCATCGGGCCACAACAGGTTCTTGTGACCAGACTATACATTCCCCAAATCCCCCCCAAATACAAGCTTTTATCTCTTCTAACAGCAATATTGATGTGGTTTACTCTTTTCAGTCATCTCCAACTTTTCATTTAAGGTACAAGAGTGGTTCACCATTTCCTTCTTCATCTCATTTTACAGATGAGAAAACTCAGGCTAACAGGGTTAAGGGACTTGCTCAGGGTCACACAGCTACTAAGTGTCTGAGGTCATATTTGAACTCAAGAAGATGAGTCTTCCTGACTCCAGGCCTGGCGTTCTATTCACTGCAGTCCCTAGCTGGTCAGGAGCCTCGGAATCCTGATGCATTCTGGGAAATGTAATTCAGGTTCTGTCACTCTCCAGGCACAATTTCAAACAGGTCTGTATCCTTGTTTGAGACCTCCCAGACAAGTGGAGTGTGTCACTGCGGACAGTCCGTGCACAGATGGGTGAATGCTCGTGTTCATGTCAGAGAAGATTCTCTCCCCCTTCTCTCCGCCACCCAAGCTCAGCGTGGGAGAACGTGTGTGAGTGTAAAACAGAAATTTCTCTCAACAGGGAAGGAGCTGACGCGGCAACTGAAGAGGTGGACCCAGAAGGTGGGGGTCGGGGTCTACACTGACAGACTCCACCCCATAAAACTACTGTAGGACCAGCAAGAATCACAGGAGGCTTTGCTGGTCCTACAGCATCAGAGGCATGAGTGGCCCCTCTGTGCATGTACTCTGTGTGTCCCAACCACGTGTGTGCCCTACCTTTAAGTCCTGTATGTATTATTCTTACGGGTGGTTCTTTTTCCCACTGAGTCTATATGCATTTATGTGAGAGTAAAGCCCCAGGTTTAAGGAAGGGCAATGTTCTGTCCCAGCCTGTCTAACTATGTTACTTCATCTTCAAATGCAGGATTGTCAAATTCTGCTGTCCCTGTCACCATAAAGACTGAAGGAGGGTCTCTGCCACTCCTCATCCATTCCTCAATATCCTTTGTCAGGGGGAGCTACTGAAGGTATTTCACCTATTATTGGCTCTCTGAGGGATCAAGGCCACTCTAGGGTCAGCTTCATTATCTTTGATCAGCTTACTCCTTGGGTGGAGGTCTTTCCTGGTTCTAAGGCATTGTGAGTTCCCTTGCTAAAATTATTCTTAAGGAAACTGTGCCCTGCTTTGGCCTTCCTGCTTGCACTGACTCAGACAAAAGGTCTTATTTCCTTGACCATAGTACTCTCCCAAATTTATTCTTGTCTCAGGGTGACTTCTAGGTTTTACAATCCTTATCACTTCCAGAGTGTGGTTGAACTTATGAATAGAGAATTTAGGACCCTGATTGGTAAATTGTGTTGTGAAATACACATTAAGTGGTCTGATGTACTTCCTCTTGCTTTGTTCTCTTTTTGTTACAGACCCTGGGGGGATTACATCTCTCTGCTTTTGAAATGCTTTCTGGTCACCCTCCTATAAAAGTGACTCTTTACTCCCCGGAGTATACATTGTTACTGGGAAGAGATCCTTCTGTTGCTTCTTATGCACAGGAACTAGAAAATGGACTGAGGGAACTTCACAACCCTAGAGCTGCAGTAGAGACTGTGCCTTTGGACTTGTTGATAAATGATTTTCATCCTGGAGATGAGGTCTATGTCAAGAATTAGGTGATCAGCACTGAAACTTACAGGTTTCCAGAAAGTTTCTCATTTTTCCACATAAACCATTCCCACTTTATTACTTCCCTTAAGAACTTACCAATGCATGGTCTGTCCTAATTCCTTCTAGATGAGTTTGTTTCTTATTTATTTAGGTAACTAAATTCAGCCCAATCAATCAGAAGTTCACACTGGTCAGCTCAACCAAATTCCTAAAAATGAAATTTTGCCTCCCCATGAAAAATTACTTTACTCACCTTTTCTGAGGAAAATTCTCAAGACAATTTGAACTTTGCTCAAGAAAATTCAAATAAAAGAAAATTAAGAGAATGGCAGGTAAAACTTAATTTTGAGACCACTTGTTTTCTCCCTCTTCAGAGTTGCTGGAGGAAAAATATTTTTAAACTGGGTTCCATTTAAACTGTTTACCAATTGAGGGCTGTTTCCCCGAGCAGATATCAACAGAACCTCATAGAAAAGATCAGAACAAACATTTTCATTGCCGGCAATATTAACTTAGGAAAACCACAGCATACATTCTTATTCAAGTTACTCAAAGTTCCTTTAAAAGAAAAAGTTCAGTCAAATCATTTAACCCAAGTACTAAAATCGTCCACTTATCCAATGGGTAAGAATTTAATGCCAGCTTTTCAGGGACAGAGACACTATTCTATTCTCAGTTCCTCAATTTGATGTTCCCTGACTTTTCCTAAGTTCAGTGCTCAGGATTGACCTCATCATTTGTTCTCACTGACAAACAGGAGCCCAGTTCTAGCTCAACTACTATAATAGGGAACCTAGTCATTTGGACACATCTCTAACTTTGTTTTCCATTGCTGAGAATCCACTTCTTTTGATACCCATCATTCAAGCAGAAGCATCCATTGACCAGTTTGGGCCAAGCACTCCAAAATGACCAGAAAGTTTAGCCTCTTGAATAAGAGGTCAAGTACTTCTGGGAGAATTCTTTGTGATCTCTTGGTCACACCCTCTTTAAATCATCCACTGCCTTAGACTGTTATACATTTAAACATAGAACATAGAGGGATAAGAACCTTAATGCCAACTACAAAATATTTTTGAAAAATAGCAAATTTATCACTTTTACCCACTTGTGAGTGTTAATGCATTTTCCCATGTTGGCTAGGAGCGATTAAGTTTCTCCTCCCAGGTTTAGCTGTACACATTTGCTGCCCAACCCTAAGAAGTGGGTAAAGAAAACTTTTCTTTCACCCAGGCTCGTAGGGTTAGGCACAATCTCCCTTGCTTCCAGAATATCATTCAGTCAGTCCATGGGAGGTTTTTTATCTTCCCCAGTCAGAATGGGAGGGTCTTAGAATAGACCACCTGTGAAATACAAAACTGTTTTAGAGCTGTCCCTGCATGCATGCACACACTCACAGCTCTGAAGAATATAACCAGAAAGACAACACAACTTTCTTTAACCCAATGGATCAAGACCAATAAGCTCTTTTATATTTCTTCTGATGCCACTTTTACTTGATATTGAAGATAAGGCCATTGAGCATCTGACCTGAAGTGTTGTTGCTGAATGGTATAATTCTGGGAAAGAGAAGTATTCTGGGAAGTGAAAATAGAATGAACCTGACATCCTGTTTACTGGGTTCAGAGGAGGGAAAGTGTGTAAGTACAGTGTGTTTGTATGTAGGATTATATTTTTCTCTCTGAAGACCTCATCCTCTAAGTCCCATCCCAGAGACCCCTTACCCATTTCCCCTATCCCTGCTCCTAACCTTCCCTTCTTTCTCCCTATCCTTGTCTGCTTTCTTACTGCATTTTTAGGTATTTGTACAACAAACTGTATGTGCATGTATTTGACCCTTTCTTTCCCAATTCAGTGGAGGATGAGATACATGAGATGTCCACATCCCCTCTTGATTTTTCATCTTGGTATACTTGTTTTCTCCATCACTCCAACAGTGAGAAATAATAAGTTTTTACACACTTCTTAGTCAATTTTCACCCTTTTTTCTTTTATCTCTTAATAGTTACAAAATAGAACAAAACTATACCTAGGCCCTGCGTTTGGCATTTCTTCAGGGAGTACACTGCTTAAGCAATGATCTCCATCTTCTATTCTAATTTATTCTCTTTCCAACTTATTTTTCTCCCAGAAGCTCTAATTTCATTTTGTTTCATTTACTCTGGCTTTAGTTTTCTTCCTTTCCACCATGTAAAAGTATTTTATTTTTTCCAATTTCATGTAAAAATAGTTTTCAATATTCACTTTTATAAGATTTTGAGTTCTAATTTTTTTCTATCTCCTTTCCCTCCCCCCTCCCCAAGGCGCCATGTAATCTGATATAGGGTATACATGGACAATCCAATTAGACATGGGATTTCCACTTTAGTCAGGTTGTGAAGGAAGAATCAGAACAAGAGGGAAAAACCATGAGAAAGAAAAAAAAAAGAGAGAAAATTGTATGCTTTGATCTGCATTCTGACTCCATCAGTTTTGTGGATATAAAGAGAGGCAGAAAAGAGTCTCTCTTCTTTTTTTTATTTTTTTATTTTTTATTTTATTAATTTATTTCGATTTATCAATAATCATTTCCATATGCTTTTGAGTTAAAAATTTTTCTCCCCCTTCCTCCTCACCACCCTCCCCAAGATGGCACACAATATGATATAATATACATTTCCATTCCTATTAAGCATATTTTCACATTAGTGATGTTGTAAATAAAAATTAAAGCCAATAGGAGGAACCATCAGAAAGAGGAAACAAAACTCAACAGGAGAAAAAAAATAGCAATTCAACTTCCATAGTTCTTTCTTTGGATGTGGATAGCATATTCCATCATGAGGCCTGTGGAGATGTCTTAGATCCTTGTATTGCTGGGAAGGGTTAAGTTTATCAATATTAGTTATCACACAACATGACTATCATTGTGTACAATATTCTCTTGGTTCTATTCACTTCACTCAGCATCAGACCATACAAGTCCTTTCAGGTTTTTCTGAAGTCAGCCTGTTCATCATTTCTTATAGCACAATAGTATTCCATCACATTCACATACCACTACTTGCTCAGCCATTCCCCAAACAGTCTCTCTTCTTAAGGAGCTCTTTCTAATGTTCTCTAACATGAAAACAACTACATGCCAATAAGATACGTAGAAGAAAAATTGTAGATAATTACACAACATCGACTACTCTGGCCCTACCAGACTGAAGGTCTCAGATATATTATTTAACTGCTCTCACAGGGTTCTCTAGTACCCTTAAGGGTCTTGGGGTTGCCTGAGCTCTCTGGCAATGGCTATATTCAAAGAATATTTACTTCAAATTGTATAATAAAAAACATACAAATAAGTTCCCAACACATGGAAGGCATAATATTTCTTGTATACCACTTTGGTCTCTGGGGAGGGATGGGGATTAGGTTCATTGCTTAGCTCAGTTCTTATACAGAGCAACCCTGTGTTTCAAGTCCATAACCCCTACTTGGGCTCCAATCTTAGTTGCCCTGATTTTTCTGGGCTTTCCTGACAAATTGATTGGTTATACTATCCTACCTGTTGCTGTTACTATGCAGTGTTCTCTTGGTTCTGCTCACTTCGCTCTGCATAATTCATGGAAGTCTTTCCAGGTTTTTCTGAAATTCTCCTGCTCATCAATTCTTATAGCACAATAGTATTCCATTATATTCATATACCACAACTTGTTCAGCCATTCCTCAATTGATGGGCATTCCCTCCATTTCCAATTCTTTACTACCACAAAAAGAGCTGCTATAAATATTTTTGTACACACATATCCTTTTCTCTTTTTTGTGATTTGCTTGTGTTACAGACCTGGCAGCAGTATTGCTGGATCAAGGGGTATGTCCAGTTTTAACCCTTTGGGCATAGTTCCAAATTGCTCTCCAGAATGATTGGATCAGGTCACAACTCCACCAACAGTGCATTAATGTTCCAGTTTTGCCACAATTTTTCTCCTTGTTTTTCTTTTCCTGTAAATTTCTCTTAATAGTCACTTCTGTTTGTGTGAAAATGCTTTCACCTTCTGTTCTGTTCTTCAGGCTGCCCTGCCTTACCCTTAGAGCATCTTCCCAGCGCTGTGGGTTTGAGACTCCAGGCAGACAGCACTTCAGTCCTGTGGAAGGCTACTTGAAGCCAGCGCCTCTGAAGACAAAGGGGCTTGGATAAGCCCCTGCATCTGAGAGGAAGAGCAGACAACTTGTGGTCTGGAGAGCAAGGTTTGTGGGGAGTGAAGGGTTGCAGGCATCCTGAGGGTGGAGAGAAACAGAGAGAAGATGAAGCTGACACTAAGTGAGCCACAGGAGGAGTGAAAGGAACTCGTAAGAGGGACCTTAGGGACAATCTAGGCCAATTTGTTCATTGTGAAAATGGGGAAACTATGTGGCAGAGAAGAGAAGGAACTTATGTTGCATTAATAGTGTAGCCAGGATTTAGAGTAAGAGAGACAAAAAAACAGAAAGAGACCAAAGGAGGAACAGTTAATCAATCATTAAGCATTTATTAAGTACCTGCTATGTGCCAGGCACTGTGCTGTGTGCTAGAGAGACACAGGCAATAGTGACAGAGTCCATGCTTGAGGGAGAAAGTGAGAAACAGACTAAGAAGATAGAACTAAGGGGAGAGACACATAGGTCGTGAGCCCAGCATGAAAGCTATACAAACAAAGACAGAGACAAAAATGGAGTTATGAAAAGGTAGTGGGTGAGGGGATGTGGAACAAAGGAGGGGAGAGAGAGAATGAGATACAGAGACAGAGAAACAGAGAGAAAGAACATTAGTAGAGACAGAAAGAAATGTAGCAAAGAAGGAAGACAGAGTGAGATGCGGAGGTAGCAAAAGGCAGAGAGAAAGAAGAAAGAGAGAGACAAAAAAAGATAGTTTGATTGGAATCAGATTAATCAGGGAATGAGAGAGATGGTTTGGAGAGATTGGGTGATTCAGGGATCTTGAATCACAGGTTCCATGACTTTCAGGCAGGCATATGCTTCAGTGAGGCACTGGGGCACCTAGCTGACTCCCATGTAGAGTATCAGTGCATTCTCTCTTCCCTTTTCCTCTCTCTCTTACTAGGACCCCCACCTTTAAAGTCTTTCTATGGGAGATTCAGTTATGGGTGGCTCTTCAGGGCTTTGTTGTGCTCCCCTCCAGCCAGGAAAGTTATCTTTTGTCCTTTCTTGCTTGGTTGGACTTGTCAGAGAAGGTTCATTTATTTCCTCTGATGCCATGTCCTCTTCTGCCCCTTCTGGGAAAGAGAGGGAGTCTGAAAAAAGGAAAAAAATCTCTGTGTATTTGGAGTTTGCCTGTACATAGGCATACAGTTCCTATCTCCAAGCCAGGACTTATATTTGTTGTTATGGGAGTGGAGTATATTACAGGAGGGGAACGGGGGCAGATCATCATGGATGTTCCCCATTCCTCCCCTTCCTTCATTTTTGTTGGTTTCCCAACCTTTTCAACAATGAAGACTGCCATTGGGTTTCCAAAAACATCATCAATAGGAGTTGTGCTTTGAATATCTAGTGATTAAAAAACTAGAATGAATTCAGTGATGCTGACAAATGAATTTGTATATTCCTGATGAGAATAACATCGACATATATTTGACAAATAGTAATACAGTTGCTTACCATTATTGGGCTGCAGAAAACTTATATGCACATCTGTTATGCTGAGTCATGTATTGCAAGAGGACCAAGAATAGCAAACCTGACAGGGATGCAGAACTTTAAATTCTGCAGAGTGTGGTACATACTGTCTTTCATCTGATTTGAGAGAGAGCCAGGTCAGTAACTCCATGACATGTTAAGAGGCAGAGAGGGTGCAGGCAATTGATCCACTCCAACCTTTCCATGGTTCAGCCTCCCTGAGAGGGAAAGTGACTTGTTCCACTCACAAAATGAGGTATTGGTGAAGCCAGGATTTATAGAGAGATAAAGATGTTGAGAGACAAAGAGCAAGACAGAGCTCCACTAACATGCACAGGGAAATAGAGGTACACAGAGTCAGTGAGCATGAGAGAGGAACAGAGACAGAAAGCAATAAAGACATAGACTAGAGATACAGAACTAGTAAGAGATACAGAAAGAGAGGTGCAAAGGTGGCCAACTGGAGAGGGTGATGGGCATGGAGTCAGGAAGACATGAATTCAAATCCTGCTTCAGACTCTTTGTGTCTCTGTGACCCTGGTCAAATCATATTTAACTTTTCCATGTGTAAAATATGGATAGTAAAAGAACCTACCTCATACGGTTGTTGTAAGTATCAAAGGTGTTAACATGTGGAAAACACTTCACAAACCTCAAAGTGCTATGTAAATGCTGACTACATTCGTATATGCACACACAAATATTTATACACTTATAAACTATTAAACCTTAAAACTACGCTAAGACTTTTTTGGGCAATGTATGTGTGTGTGTTCATGTGTGTACTTGTATATATGCAAGGTGTAAACTGTGAAATGAGTGAATGAGTAATGCATATAATAATCACTCACTAATAATCATAGAGTTTGGGATACAAAGTGAAAAGTAAGCCAATCTCTATTCTCAAGGAGTTTATTCTTTTTTTCTTTTTAATTAAATTTTTTTTTGGTTACACTTTAAATTCTGAACTCTCTCCCTCACTCTCCACTCTGCACTAGAGAAGGCCACCATTTCACACACACACACACACACACACACACACACACACATATGTAACACCATACTTTGTATACCTCAGACATTTAATTTACTTCTGATCACTGCCTCCCTTATCCATACGCCTTCTAAGAAGTCCTCTCTTATTCTATTCCATTGCTCTCCCTTTTCTCTGTAATTTCAGAGTACTTTTCCATCTAGACGTATATGTTACTCCCTCTTTAACCTAGTTCTAAGGAGAATAAGGTTCTAGCACTACTAGCCCTCCACTCCCTTCTACCTTCCACTTTAACAGTTTTTCCATTCATGCCTTGTTTGTATGAGATAATTACTCCATTTTACTTCTTCCTACCCAATTTTATTTTTTAGTGTCATCCTATCATATTCAATTCAACCCCAAACCTTCTATGTATGTATGCTCTTTCAATCTGCCCTAGTAATGCTAATTCTTAAGAGTTATAAATGTCTTTCCCCCATATAATAGCTAAACAGTTTGACCATATTAAATCTCTTATAATTGGTCTTTCACGTTTACCTTTTTGTGTTTCTCTTGATCTCTGTACGTGAAACTGTTCAATTCTGGTCTTTTCTTCAAGAATACCTGCAAGTCCTTTAATTAATTAAATACACATTTCTTCCCCTTGTGGATTACACTCAGCTTTGCTGGGTGAGTTATTGCTGGCTCTTTCTCAAATCAGATGAAAGACAGGGTGTACCACACTCTGCAGAATTTAAAACTCTGCATCCCTGTCAGGTTTGCTATTCTTGGTCCTCTTGCAATACATGACTCAGCATAACAGATATGCATATAAGTTTTCTGCAGCCCAATAATGGCAAGCAACTATATTACTATTTGTCAAATATATGTCAATGTTGTTCTCATCAGGAATATACAAATTCATTTGTCAGCATCACTGCTGGTGGGAACCCAGATCTTTTGATCTTTGGAATATTGTGTTTCATGCCCATTTGTCTTTTAACATAGAAGCTGCCAAGTCTTGTGTTATTCTGACTGGAGCACCACAGTATCTAAGTTTTTTTTCCTAGTAATATTTTCTCCTTGACCTAGGAGCTTCAAAACTTAGCTGTAATGATCCTGTGAGTTTTCATCTTGGGATCTCTTTCAGGTGATGGGTGGATTTTTTCAATTTCTATTTTTGCCTCTAATTCTGAAACCTCAGGGTAATTTTCCTTAATAATTTCTTGAAACATATAGTGTCTAAACTCATTTTCATCATAAACTCTAGGTAGTTCAACAATTCTTATATTGTTTTTCCTCGACCTGTCTTTATATATTCTATATAAATGTTTATATATATATATCATATTATATCATATATTCTTTCCTCTTTGAACCAATTCCAATAAGGGTGAAATCCAAGCATTTTCTGCCATTGCTCCCTTTTTCCTATTCACTGTAAAAGCTCTTTTTTGCACAACTCTTTAATGTGAGAACAATTTCCCTATTCTAGGTCTCTCTTTCCCCTTCTCCCAGTATATCCCTCTTTCTTCCCCCTTTATTATTTTTTTTTCATTTTTGGGACATCATCCTAATATAATGACTTATATTCATGCTCTCTATTTATACATGCTCTTTCAAAATACTTGAATAATGATAAAGTTTTTGGAGTTACAAGTATCTTTTTTTCCCACATAGGAATGCAAATAGTTTAACTTTATTGAGTCCCTAATGATTACTCTTCCATGTTTATCTTTTTATGCTTCTCTTGAGTCTTGTGTTTGAATGCCAGTTTTTTTTTAATCATCTCTGGTCTTTTCATCAGGAATGTTTAAATGTCCTCTATTTTCAATAAATATCCATTTTTTTCTTCTGAAAGATTATACTCAGTTTTGCTAGTAGATTATTTTTGGGTGTAATCCTAGCTTCATTGCCTTCTGGAATGTCATATTCTAAGCTCTCTGGTCCATTAAGGTGGAAGTTGATAAATCTTTCATGATTCTGACTATGGCTCCACATTATTTAAAAGTTGTTTTTTTTTTTCTTTCTGACTGTTTGATTTTTTTTCCCTTGTCCTGGAAGCTCTGCAATTTGGCTATAACATTCCTGGGAGTTTTTGTTTTGGGATCTCTTTCAGATCAGTGTATTCTTTAAATTCCTATTTTACTTTCTGGATTTAATTATATCATAGTAGTTTTCTTTGTAATTCCTTAAAATATGATGTTTACATTTCTTTTTTGATCATGGCTTTCAGGTAGTCCAATAATTCTTAAATTTCCTCTCCTCAATCAATTTTCCAGGTCATTCGTGTTTCCAATGGGATATTTCACATTCTCTTCTATTTTTTCATTGTTTGACTTATTTTTATCATTTCTTGATATCTCCTAGAGTAGTTGGCTTCCCTTTGGCCAATTCTAATTTTTAAGGAATTATTTTCTTCAATGAGCTTTTGTACCTCTTTTTCCACTTGGTCAATTGTACTTTTTTAAGAATTACTTTTCTTTAGTGAATTTTTGTGCCTCTTTTCCCATTTCATCTTTTCTATTTTTTCAAGGAGTTCTTCAGTGAATTTTTGTGTCTCTTTTACCATTAGAGCAATTCTGTTTTTTAAGGTATTATCTTCTTTGGTATTTTTTGTGTGTGCCTCTTTTACTAAGCTGTTAATTCCTTTTTCATAATTTCCTTACAGCATTGTAATTTCTTCTCTAATTTTTCCTCTACCACTCATTTTTTTCTTTAACTCTCTGAGGAATTCTTATTGGGCTTGTGTCCAATTAGCATATTTCTTTGAGGCTTTGCTTATAGTTGTTTTCACAGTATTGTCTTCATCTGAGTTTGTGTCTTGTTTTTCCCTGCCACCATACTAGGTTTTCATGGTTAAATTCTTTTTGTTGTTGTTGTTTGATCATTTTTCCAGTCTATTTCTTGACTTTGAACTTTGTGTTAAAGTTGGACTCTGCTGACCTGGACTTCAGGAAGCACTGTCCGAAGATTCAGGCTTTTTTATGCTGCTATTTTTAGAACTAGTTCTGGGGAGTCTGCAAGTTTTTGGTGTTTCCAAGGTAGTGTGGTCTGGGGAGAGGTGTGGTATCTGATCTTGTGGTCTGTACTCTGGTCTTTACCCGGGAAGTGTCCTTGCTCCCTTGTAGTCAAAATAGCAAGTGTTTGACTCTGGAACTGTGATCAGGTCCCTTGCTGTCCTGCAGCCACAAGTGCTAGCACTCCTCTTTGCTTTGGAACTGAGACCAGGCACCCTGCTCCCTTGTGATTGACCACAAGTGCTCCCCTCTGCCCTGGAACTGTGACCCAGAACTTTGTATAAGCAATAGAGATTCCAATTAGTGTGATCTGTACCCAGTGCCAGCAAAGGGTCCCCTGTAAAATCTCTCTGACTAGTTGTCTCACCCTTTTGCCCTCTCTGGGCTGATTGTTCCTGAAGCTGCTACTGCTGCCACTGTTGCTGCTCTGGACAGGACTCTACTCAGGTGTTACAGACTTCTCCTACTGACCTCCCAAGTTGTCTTAGAATGGAAAAAAAAAAAAAACATCTCACTCAGTCCTTTTGTTAGCTCTGTCACTCCAAAATTTGAGTTGAGGAGTTATTTTAAAGTTGTTTGGAGGGGAATGTTGAAAGAGTTCAGCTGGGTTGCTTCCTGTACTCTGCCATCTTGGCTTCACCCTATCCTCCAACTTAGTCTTAATGTCACAGAAAACTTCCTAACAATTAGAGCTAACCAATAGTAGCATGAGCTCCCTGGAAAAGTTGTGGGTTCCTCTTTTTGGTAGTCTTCAAGCAGAGGCTGAATGATCAATTGTTGGGTATATTATAATGAAGTTTCCTTTCATATATGTATTGGACTTATTGGACTCTGGCTCAAATTTTGACTCTTGTTCCAATTTTGTGATTCAGTAGACCAAGACCTTGTTTTCAATTAGTCCTGTGAGATATATTCCTGACACATATCAAAAAAGGATCAATCTTTAACATGTTTTCAGAGAAATCAGAGTAGTTCTATCAAATCTGGATGACTATTAGATCCCTGGGAAGGAAGCTTGTTGGAGGAAAAGGGGTCAACTATCATTTCTTAGTACTTTCTCCTTTGGTATCCATGGTAGTGCTATAATTCTGGACAATTATAAAGGCCTTAAGAAAATAGAGGCCCATTCTAGAGTAAGGGAGTGTGGTCTTGACTACTTATATTCACCAGTGTATTTATTTTATTTATTTTTGGTGAGGCAATTGGGGTTTAGTGACTTGCCTAGGGGCACACAGCTATTAAATATGTGTGTGAGGTCGGGTTTGAGCTCGGGTCCTCCTGACTCCAAGGCCAGTGCTGACCGGTGTATTTTATATATTTGGTTGGATAAAATAAAGTCTGTCCTATATTTGATGTATTGTTTTCATTAATATTCATATGGAGCCCAAAAGCCTTTTCCCTTTAGTGATGGAAATGTAGAATGATCCAAATACAAAGATTTCTAAGAGAAACCTTAGTTGGGGTCAAAAGGGAGAAACCCCTAAGTTTGAACCTGGTTCATACAAACTCAAATTCTCCACTCTGGGTCATAGGTTACATAAGAAGTAACAGAATCTTAAAGGTGTAGAATTCCAGAGTTGTAAGGGACCCTTCCAACTATCCCAACCCCTACTTATTTTTGAATCAAAACTTCAATATCTTTACCAAGTAGTCATCCAACTTCTACTTGAATTTCTCCAATAGGAAACTGCAAGCTCAAAAACAATTCATTCTAATTTTTGGTAGGTGTAAGTGTTAGGACAATTTTCCCCGTGTTGAGCCAAAATCTTTCTTCCTATAATTTATTTCCTCATGTTGTTTCTTGGGGCCAAGAAGAAAAAAAGTTTAAGCCCTTTTCCACAGAACAGTCTTTCAAATATTTGAAGATAAACCTCCTATTTCCTCTAACATTGAGCGTTGTAGTCACTTTCCCCTTGAAATCCTTTAGCTTGTCAATATCTCTTTATACTATAAATGTGCTGTCTTAAACTGAACATAATACCCCAGATACAGTATTCCAAAGGTGCTCAATAGAGGGCCAAAAAACTCCTCTTTTCTTGGCCTTTTTCCTAAGACACCGAAAAGGGCACACAAACTTTTCTTATTGCCACATCTCACTATTTACTGGTACTCAGTTTGGCATACAGTAAAATATCCAGATCTTTTTCATAAATAATATGAAACAACTCTTCCTGTACTTCTATTAGATGAGGTTTTTTTGGAAGCCAAGTATAGTAATTTATACTTATTCTTACTAAATTTCATCTTACAAACCTAGTAGGAGTGCTACTAGTTCAAAGAGTTTACATAGTTTTATAAAGTTTTTGGCAGTTCCAAATTCTTCTCCCTTATGGTTTGACCAGTTTACAACTCCACCAACAGTACAATAGTGTATCAGTTTTTTTTTCACATTACCTCCAGCTTCTGTCATTTTCTGTCATGTTAGGTAATCTGATACGGGTGAGGTGGCACCTCAGAGTTGTTTCAGTTTTTTAGAGCATTTCAATGTGACTATGGATAAGTTTGATTTATTCTTCTGAAAACTGCCTGTTCATATCCTTTGATGATTTATCAAAATAGATAGATAGATAAACAGATAGATAGATTTATAAATTTATCAAATTTGGCTGCATCTCAAAAAAAAAGATTTATCAAAGGCTCTTATTCTTCTACATTTGACTTTTATCAGAGAAACTTGCTGTAAAATTTCCCCTTAGTTTCCTGCTTCCCTTCAAAATTTTTTTGCATTTGTTTTATTTCTGCCAAAAGTTTCTAATTTTATGCAATCAAAATTATCCACTTTGCTCACATGATCCTATCATTTGTGCATAAAATCTTCCCTTATCTACAGATGTGACTAATTTTTTCCCCATGCCCCACTAATTTGCTTACGAGATAACCCTTCCTGTCTAAATCACATATCCATGTGTATCTTAGCTTGGTGTGAAATATTTGATTATGCCAAATTTCTTCCTGACTGCTTTATATTTTTTCCCAGCATATTTTGCCAAATAGTGTGTTCTTGCTCCTAAAATTTGGATCTTTGGGTTTATCAAAAAATATTTATGGTGGTCACTTACCTCCATATATTATGTACCTTATCTATTCCACTAATCAAGCTTTTTCATTAGCCAATTTCAGATTGTTTTGATGATTACCATTTGGAAATATAGTTTGAAATCTGGTACTTCTTTCACATTTTCTTTCATTGATTTCCTTGATATTCTTGTTCATCTGTTCTTTTAGAAGAATTTTGTTATTATTTTTTCTAGCTTTATAATGTTTTGGTAGTTTGAATGGTGTGGCACTAAATAAGTAAATTAATTTAGATACGATTATCGTTTTTGTTACATTGACTCAACCACCCATAAGCAATTGATATTTCTCAAATTCTTTGGATCTGTTTTTATTTATGCAAAAGTGTTTTGTAACTGTATTCATATAGCTCCTTGATGTATCTTGACAGGTAGACTCCCAAGTATTTTGTATTATTTGCAGTTAATTTAAATGGAACTTATTTTTCTGTCTTTTCCCACCCGGTCATATTTCATAATCTTACTGATATATTGTTGTAACTTCCTTGCCATTAAAAAAATTTTTTTTGCATCAATATTCATTAGACAAATTGATCTATAGTATTCTTTTCTTTCTGGTGCTCCCTCTGCTTTAGTTATCAAAAACATGTTCGCATCATGGTAAGAATTTGGTAGGACTTCTAGTTTGCCTATTCCCCCCTCCCAAATAGTTTATATAATATTGGAATTAATGGTTTGGTAGAATTCATTTGTAAGTATATCTGATTCTAGGATATTTTTTCTTAGAAAATTGATTTATAGCTTTTTCTATTCCTTTTTCCAAGATCAGGTTATTTCAATATTTTATTTCTTCTTCTGATAATCTGTGAATTTATATTTTTTTAAATAAATACTCACCTATTTCATGTAGCTTGCTAGTTTTATTGGCATATAACTGGACAAAATAGCTACAAACTATTGCTTTAATTTCATCTCCCTTGGTGGCTCCTTCACTTTTTTCATTTTTGATTTGGTAGCTTTTTATTTTCTTTTTCAAAAATTCCAATTAACCAAGTGTTCCTCTATTCCCCCCATGAAAACATCTGCTAATTTTATTTTTATTTCAATGGTATTTTTACATTAAATTTTGTTAACCTTTCTTTTGATTTCTAAAAATATTTTTTGGTGTTTAATTGTGGATTTTTATTGTGTTCTTTTTCTAGTTTTTCTTAACTGAATGCCCAATTCACTGATCCATTCTTTCCTTTTTTATTTATGTAAGCATATATGCATACATACATATATATCTATACATACATACATGCATATACATATATCTATATCTTCTACCTATCTGTTTATCTATCTATCTATCTATCTATCTATCTATCTATCTATCTATCTAT
>NW_020954553.1:17362453-17447714 GCF_900497805.2 Vombatus ursinus | reverse complement strand
TATCTATCTATCTATCTATCTATCTATCTATCTATCTATCTATCTATCTATCTACCTATCTGTCTATCTATCCTCCTAAGTACTGTTTTGGCTGCATCTCAAAAATTTTGATACATTGTCTCATTGTTTTCAGATTTAATGACATTATTGATGGTTTCTACAGAATCAAAATGAATGAGTTTATCAGTTCTCTCTCTGGAGATGAATTAGGATGAGAATGAATGAATGAATGAATGAATTTTTAATCTATGTTTCTAAGGTGATTTATTGAATGTAAGTTTTATTGTATTATGGTCCCAAAAGAATGCAAATATTTCTGCTTTTCTGCATTTGTTTTTGAGGTTCCTATTCCCTAATACATTGCAAATTTTTTGTGACAGTATCATGAATAACTCAGAAAATAGCTGAGAATACTCCTTTCTGTCCCCATTTAAATTTCTTCAGAAGGCTATCATCTCTAACCTTTCTAAAATTCTATCAATCTCCTTAACTTCCTTCTTCTTTATTTTATGTATAGATTTATCAAGTTTTGAGAGGGGTAAACTGAGATCTCCCACTAGTATAGTTTTACTTTCTATTTCCTCTATTAACTAATTTAACTTTTCCTTTAAGAATTTGGATGTTCCCTCTCTTTGTCTTTCTCTCAGTGCCTCTCTGTTTCTTTCTCTGTCTCTCTCTGCCTCTCTTTCTCTTTTTTTCACACACACACACACACACACACACACACACACATTTAATCTGTCCTTCCTCAAAACTGTTTAGCTTCTGACTATGCCTTTCTTAATCTGTTCTTATTGCATCCTTCCAACCTTAGACTCATTCTCTTCTACTGCTGTGTTCATTCAGATAGATTTCTATACCCAAGTGAGTGTATATGTACATGTACATAAATACATGTAACTGAGTATGTGGATGTGTATATACCTATGTTTATACATATTGTTCTCTCTTTGAACTAGTTTAGATGAGAGTGAAATTCAAACATAGCCCACTTCCCCCTATTTTTCTGTCAAACTGTAAATACTCTTCCTTCTATGCCTCTTGTATGTGAGAAAAATTTCCCCATTCCTCTTCTTCCTTCCCTTTTCTTCCAGTGCATCTTTGTTTCTCACCTTTCCATTCTTTTCTTGAGATCATCCCAACACCATCAATTAACACCTATGCCACCTGCCTATGTAGAGTCCTTCTAACTACCCTAATAATCATAAAGTTCTAAGGTCTCATTTTCTCATTTGGGAATGTAAATATTTTAACTCTATTAAGTTCCTTGTGATTTCCCACTCTTGTTTACCTTTTAATTCTTCTCTTGAGTCCTGTGTTTGAAAGTCAAAATTCCTATTCATCTCTGGTCTTTTCATCTAGAATGCTTGAAATTCCTCTATTTCATTAAATATTGACTTTTTATTCCCTTGAAGGATTACACTCAATTATGTTGGGTAGGATATTCTTGGTTCTAATTCCAGCTCCTTTGTCTTCTAGAATATCATATGCCAAGCCTTCTTACCAATTTTTTCATATTTATATATTTTGTTATAATTTTGATTACATGAAGTTAGTAAGGTTTTTCTTTTTGGATGAGGTAATCGAGGTTAAGCAACTTGCTCAGGTCACACAGCTAATATGTGTTAGGTGTCTAAGGCTGGATTTGAACTCGGGTCCTCCTGACTACAAGTCCAGAGCTCTATCCACTGTGCCAACTAGCTGCCCCAGGGGTAATCTTATCTGAATAGGGGTTAGGGTTCATGATATGTAGTAGGGATATCCTATTCTGACTAGTTATAAGGAACTAGCATAATAGGAATTAAATGAGAGTGGGGTTTTGGAAGTGGTACAAAGAGATGGCTGATTAAACAGAAATTAGACAATGAGAGAGCTTGGAGCCCTGGATGAGAAGACATTCTTTCCTATAAATAGGGCAAGGTGGATAGCAATGAGATGGACTTTAGATTAAATTCAACTCAATAAATATTTATTAAGGAGCTGCTGTGTATGAGTTCCTATGCTCAGCACTGGGGAAAAAAATGATGAAAATTGATTGTTGAAGTCTCTCACTTCAACAAGCTAATATTTAATTGAGGATAATCCAACAAACAATATGAGGCATGGAATGTTGGAGGAAAGCTGAAACCTAGTAAAAGTGTTACAAGAAATTTCAAAGAGGTAAAAAATACTTTCACATGGGATCATCAAGAAGGCTTCTCTGAGGAAATAACAACTAAGCTAAGCTCTGAAGAAAGGATTTCAACAGTTAGAGATAAGGAAGGAGATCATTCCACTTGTGTACATAGTATTACATGAGATCAGATAGTATACTGCATACACATTTTGGTGGAATGTAGAATGACAGAAGGGTAGTAATGTTAAACAACATTGGAAAGATAGGCTGGGAGCAGATCATGTAAGGCCTTAGAATCCAGGCTAAGCTGTGTATATTTTTATAGGTCTGAGGAGAAATTTTCCAAATTGGTTTAAGAAAAATCTATTGTAGGGAGAAGACACAGAAGGCCACCAGAAGTAGGAGAGATTTTCCCCTCACTGAAATGGGAGGTGTTTGCTATTCTTGAAAGGGAAAAAGGATTGAGCCACATGGTTTATTTAAACTTTTTCCCATTCTTTCCTCACGTCTATCCTCCACATAGCTTCAGTCTTGCTAGACTCCAAATGCCACAAAGCCAAATCAGCAGGCCTTTGTGCTTCCACATATATTCTATACACTCAGTGATGCTTCTGGTGAATATATTTCCTGTGGAGCTTCTATTTTTTACACTCTCACCACATACTTTCCTTGCCCCATTCCTCCATAAGTAAAAGCAGGTTTTGAGTAATTGATGTTCTGTACTCTCCTGCAGCCATGTCTATACCAGGGGATAAGGATGATGAACCATACTATGGATACCCAGGAAGAAGAGAGCTGGAGGAGAAGCTGAGAGACTTGGGGCTGGATACCCAGTATTGGGTGACTAAGCTGCAGGAATGCCTGGGTGTGACCTCTGCCTAATCTTTACAAAACCTGCAGCAGAGGGAAATCCAGACACTGAAATCCCAGGTAAAACGTTCTTGGGAGAAACGGGCCTTGGACAAACTTCTTCAGCTGTCAAGTGACCAGGGCTCAGAGAAGATGGAAGAGAAACATTGGGTGACAGTGAAGGAGAGACAAGAGGGGGCACAGTCATCCTTGAGGGAACTGAGGGAGATGCAGGCAGCAGACAAAAGCTGCCAGGATGTGATTGTGAAGGAGAAAGAAGAGCAGCTGAGGCAGGTCATGGAGATCCCACCCAAGTACTGGTCCCTCCCTGAGAAACCCCAAATTGAGGTCATAGAAAACATGCAGAGACACCTCAGTCACATGGAGGGCACACTCTCCCGTAGGGAGAATCTTCCTGACAGGGAGCTCCTTAAAAAGGTGTCAGGTGACATGGCCCTGCAGGGGATTTACCAAACCAACCACCCTGAAGATCTTTTTGGGGAGAGAGAAGAACTGCTCAGCCTCCCAGAGAACTTCATCCTGCTCAGCCCAGCACAGGGAACAAGGATGGAAACAAAGGAATTTTTGTCTTCTCATGAAGAGTCCATGTTTACTGAAAGCATGGAGAAATTGGGCTTCAGTGTTAGTTCTTGGCTAAGGGTGGAGGTTGGGGATTTGACCTGGAGGCCAGTGCCAATGACACCAGATCTTCTAACTCTAGAGAGGTCCATAAATCATGCTCTGAGCACACTTACAGCTGCACCACCAAGTTCAGCTACATCCCACTGGCTTCCTGCCCCTTTTCACAGGACCAGCTCCACCTATCCAGGTCAGCTCTGCAAGAGTTAAAACAGCTGGAGGAACTTCTGAGTCACTCCAGTGGTGCAGAAACCTATCAACTATTGAAGGATAGATGTGAGGCATTTTTCCAAAGGTTTGGCTCTCATGTGAACGAGGGCCCATTGCACTTGGGAGGAGTGTTCTGGTGGAAAGCTGTAGCTGAGGGCTTAAGGCCAGAGGAGCTGGATGACGTGAAATGACAAGCGCCAGTAATTGCCAGCAAGATTCCAAATGTCTGTATACCAAACAGGAGGCCCCCCAGAGGTGGATTCTCTCCCACAGTGGAAAGCTGGTCTTGTGGCCAGTAACCACACCTGGTGTGTCATTGACCGAGGTTATCAGCTAGTGCCTGTCTGGGACATAATTCTGTCTAACCACAGACAAGATTTTCAGGATCCGCTTCGAGTGACTCGCTGCCTCACAGACATTTACACAGCCCTGACTGGCCGATGTGCAAGGACCCAGGATGGAGAGGAGTTACTGAGTGCACTGGAGGATGCCAGGTCTTTTGTAGAGGAAGTGAAATCCTGGGAAATCTCTGAGCCTGAGGAGAAACTGATGAACTTCAAGCAAAAGCTGAGTGAGAAAACTAGGAACTCTAACACCTGGATTCATATCTGTCTCAAAGACCTGGCTGTGCAGCAGGTCTTGGTGGACATTGTCAATTTTTGCAAGGACTTCCCAGTTCATGAAACCAAATTCATTAAATCCCAGTTGCGTAGCCTTCTGTATCCTCATGTCTATCAAGTGGAGGAGTTCCCACAGAGTCGGCCAATCATGCAGTGGGTTTTCCACTCAGCAAAGGAGCAACAGGATATCAGTGTCACAGAGTTTGCTGAGTTCATTCAGTTCTTAGAAAAGACAAAGAATGACCTTCTCGAAATAAATCACAACTCAGAGTCCTTAGGAAAGGTGGAAGAAGCTCAAAGAGAGGCTACTTATCAGATCAGTGCATCTCTCAGCTCCTTTCTGAAGGCGCTGAAAAAGGCAGACAAGTCAGGCACACACCTGCTGCTACTTTCCATTGCAGCTGGTGCAGGGTACAAGGAGGAAAACCAAACTTTTCACTGTCTCCTAGAATGTGAAGAATTAAATTTCCTGTTATATGAAATGAAAGAAGCCCATGAAAAATACCAGTACCTTAATAAGGAATGTGACTATAGGGCTCAAGCATTCCTACTGTTCACAGGGCTCACAGTAACTCCTGGGCCATCTGCTGTGTCTGCAGAAGAAAAGATGCAATGTTTGAAGCTCATGCAATCTCACATGGGACAGTCATGGTCCAAAGAAGTGCTTTATGTCCTCTTGAAACCGAGGGCTAATCACAGTTTGGAAACTCTGGAGAAAGACCTGAATTTCCTCATGAGTGGAGAATATGAAGCTACTGTGAACTGTATACAGATGGACCATGTAAAAAAAGAACTAGAAAGTGTCTCTCAGAGAAAGAAAAAGACCTGTGAACCAGAAGCAAGTACCACCACACATCATGAAGTGATAAAAAATATTCCAGGTTTCTAGGGTTAGCCAAGAGGCTTGGTCTGGAGCATTACTATCGAAGAAAGATGGGCTGGGTAGATTTCCATCTGATTTACAAGGTCTCTGTGCATGACAGTCAGCCAGACACAGAAGAAAAATTGACATTTTATTTCCTACAGAAGTTGTTGATGCTGGATTACCAACTGAGATACTTGGTCTGTAAAGGTGATAGAGACACAGTGGGCAGTGGCACACTGACAAATCTTGAGAATGACACTTCAGACCCTTATGATGATTTGTCTGATGATAAAACACCCCCTCTCCTCTTGTCCACAGGCCCACCCCATATCCACCCAATGGACACCCAGATGATGATTTTTCACTGTACTGATGAGTTCATGAGACAATACATTTCAAACAAACTTTCCATTTGTCAATTTGCCCTCCCCCTTGTGGTGCCCAATCCCTGTACTTCTATAATAGAATTCCCAATCTGGTCTCTCAGTGAAATCAAGAGAAGCTGGAGACAGGTGGAGAAATCATCAGAAGACACAGTCATTAATTTTAATAACCAGCTCATCTCTCAGGCACCCATCCCCATCGTGTCTTTTATAAAAGTTGTGAATTCTGCTTCTTCTTCCAAATCTCAGATCTTGAACTCTCTGCTGAGTAAGCACAAACATGATGTTTTTTTTCCACCGTCACTGTCGAGGCAGCAGTGAATCCTGCCTCTTAATGGGAGGTATGGTAGAGATCTCCTGGTTCTGTCCAGGAGAGAGAGATAAGAACAGATTTGAAAGGTGTGTTGCCTTCACCAGTCTCCATGGAGATGCCAAAGATTATGAGAAACAGCTCAGATTTCTGCTGGAAATTGCTTCAGTCACAGTGGTACTTGTGTCCGCTTCTGATAAAAGTGAGAGGATTGTAAAAATGGTCCAGGACCTGTGGAAGTCAACAAAACCTTTGGTTTATTTGTTTGATGACAAAGAGGGGAATGTGTTCAATGATTCTGGGCAGAAAATGAGGATTGGGATTAGGAATAGAAATGAGGCTGAATTAATGGATGAACTCACAAGGGTCATCAATCACTTGCTGAAGTCTTCAGGTCTCTTTCTCAGTCTGGAAGACTGCTGAAGTTGCTCGGCGCCATGGCTTTCTTGTAGATGTGGACAGGAAGGAGTGTCAGGAGGCTAAAGGAAAGGCACAGGCTTTGCTAGCCCTCATGAAAGAGATGAAGTTGTCTGAAATGAAGGAGAGATTACTGCCCCTTCAAGGAGATCTTTGGCACAAGTGGTGTAAGAAGGATAAGGAGCTTTGTCACCTGTGAGAAAAGGGGAACCATAGTCTTGAACAGCACAAGAGTGAGACTGAGACAGGAAAGCAAATAATAAGACAAGCACAGTTGAAAACAGCATTTCCTCTCAATGAGTTGATGACATCTGTGCTTGAAATCCTTCAGTCTCACTCAGAGAAAAACAACAGCACTGAGCTATACTTCCTACAGTGGCTGAGCACGTTCATGGACAACCTGACCAGAAGTCACCTGGAAAAACTCTAGAAGAGGTACAACCATTTGTCATCCCTGGTGCTGGCAGAAAACCAAAAGGGATCCAAGAGTGCCTCCTTTAAATACCATGAAAAGGAACTAGAAGTTGTCTCCAAGGAGATCAGGGATTTCTCCTCGGGTATTGAACATCTCCTGAGAGATGTTGGTCAGATCTATGAAGCTCTGGAAGAAGCTTCACCCCAAAGGGACACTGTGTTCTTTTCACTTCCTCAAATTGCTGCTGACCTGATGGTTTCTGGGTTTCCCCTTGAGCTGATGAATGGGGATTCTATGTCTCCCTGCTGTGGGTAGCAGCTGTTTTTGACAGATTGATTGAGAAAATTGGAGACCAAAAGATCTTTGTTCTCTCTGTTCTTGGCCTCCAAAGCACAGGGAAGTCAACTCTGCTGAATGCTATGTTTGGCCTGCAGTTCAATGTCAGTGCAGGGCGATGCACATGAGGAGCTTATATGCAGTTGGTGAAGGTGGAAGAAACTCTCTGGGAAGAGCTGGGCTTTGACTTTATCCTTGTGGTTGATTCTGAAAGACTCTGGGCCCCAGAACTTACTTGTAAATCACAGAATTGGGACAATGAGCTGGCAACTTTTGTTACTAGACTTGGAAACCTGACCTTGATCAATATATTTGGAGAGAATCCTTTTGAAATGGAAGATAACTTGCAAATTGCTGTCCAGGCCTTTCTGAGAATGAAACAAGTGAACATTTCCCCAACCTGTCTCTTCGTGCATCAGAATGTGGGGGAAATCACTGCCAAAGATCAAAACATGGCAGCAAGAAGGCGACTACAGCAGAGACTGGATGAAATGGCTGCCAAGGCTGCAGAACAGGAAAAGTATGCTGGTATTACTCGATTTAGTGATGTCATTCAGTCTGATGTTAACACACATGTCCATTACTTTGCTCATCTATGGGAAGGGGATCCTCCAATAGCCCCTCCCAATTCCAGTTATAGCCATAACATCCAGGAATTAAAAAGAGGTATTCTCTTGGCTGCCAAAAAAGAATCCAAAGGCAGCATCCTGAAGAGGTCTGAGGTGAAAGTCCGGATCCATGATTTGTGGAAAGCCTTGCTGAATGAAAACTTCATCTTTAGCTTTAGGAATACCAGGGAGATCATGATCATGATCAAGCTTGAGACAATGTGTAACAACTGGACCTGGAATCTAAGAAATCATGTGTTGGGTTTGCAGAACCAACTGACCAATCAGATTCGGAATGGGGAAATCCAGGATCTGCCAAGAAGTTCTATTGAGGCTAATATTGTAGAAAAATATGAAGCCATCAGGCAAGAGCTTCAAAGATATTTTGATGAAGACCAAGAGAATAAAATACTGATCCAGTGGAAAGGAAACTTTGAGAACAAACTGAAACATCTTAAAGAGGCATTTGTTTCAGAAATTTTTAGAAAGTCCAATGATTTCCTTAGTTTAAGGAAAAGTCACAATAAACTGACTAAAAAGAAATCAGAATATGAAAAAGAGCTGTTGTTAAGAAGCAGAGATGTTGCTCTGTCTTTAATGGTTAAAGAATTAAGTGAGGAGCAGCTGAGAGAGTTATTCAGTCTCCTTTGGACAGAGTGGGTCTCTGAAGTATCCTCAACTTCCCCTCCTGCTGAATACCCCAATATTGATGTAGATTTGGAGATTGTCTTTCTGGACCATTTTAAACTGTTTCACAATGTGGTGAGCAAACTTCAAGCTCATTCCAGAAGCATAATGTTTTCCATTAATTATGAGAAACATGTCATAATGAAGAGAAAATCGTTCATTCTTAAACTCAAAATAACACAGTGAGATAAGATGGCCATGATGCAAACTACCCACGACATTAGCTCATTAGTCACCGAAAATATTGAAGGTAAGTTGAGAATGAGAACAGATTATAATAAAAGTTACTTCCATGAGATACTGCAATTGATAGAGATGAACACTGATGCTGCATCTAAGGAGGCACGGTACACATTTACAAATGAATATAAAATAGATTTGTCTTTATGTTTATGCTATAGAGCAGCAGCTAATTTTAGGGATATGCACATAGCATTCAAGAAAGCACATGATCCTGTCACATATCTAGAAAACAGGAGAGAGGATTTCTTTACGAGTTTTAAGATATCCTGCCAAGGTGCGACCTTTATCACAATATTTTCTAACTTCCTGTGGAGCAAGCTCACTGCTTCTCTACCTCTAGCCATATGGAAAAGGACAGCCCTCGACCTTGCTGGGGAGATTAGGGCTAACTGTCCTGCCTTCAATGGAAACTGTTCCAACTTGGAGAAACACATTCTCATCTCTCTGGCTAAGGAACAAAACTGAGAATTATTTGGAATACATTAACACACTAACATGGTTTTTTAACAATTACATTAAAAAAGAGATCCAGGCATACTGTATAAATAAAGGAAATGAGAAATTGAAGGATTTTTTAAGTAAAAGCTTGGAATTTTTTAAGAAAATCACCTTCTCTGCTATTTGTTAGTCAACTCTGGTGGCTAAGGACCAAAATAATTCTGTATCTATATGGTTAGACACATTGTGTAATCACCTTGCATGTCATTTGACCCTTCCAAGAGGAGACTTAAGAAGCACTGAACACCAGGAGATAGATGACATTGAATTCCTCAAGGAAGCCATGAATGAAAACCTGGATAACAGAATCCAAAGGATAGTAGAGGCCTATGAAATTACATCTCTTTTAGAGAACATTGTAGCTAAGACTCAGACCATGCTCTCTGCTCAGCTCAGTGGCTGCTGGAAGCAATGTGCCTTTTGCAAAGCAATTTGTACAAATACAGCCATAAATCATGGTGAGGAGCACAGTGTCCCTTTTCTTCATTCTCAGACTGTCACTGGCATCAAGTGGCATAAAACTCAAGAGTTTTCAATTGATTTCTGTACCAGCTCTGTGACAAGTAATAATTCGTTTCTTCTTAAAGATGGTAGAAAAATCCCTTTTAAGAGTTATCGTCAGGCAGGTGGTGAATATGCCACATGGAACATCACCCCAGATACATCTACCTAGCCATACTGGAAGTGGTTTGTGTGTCGCTTCAGGTCACAATTACAAGAGCATTACAACTTCAGATTCAAGGGCAGAGGTCAGATTCCTGATGCATGGTTCAGAATCACCAGGGAAGATGTGCTGAATGACCTGAATAAATAATAATTTTCAGTGGAACCAAGGAACATGAATATAGAGCATTTTAAGAACTTGTTCTCTCAGAAATAATTTTTCAAAATATGAATGTTGGAGGCATATATTATAATGTAGTGATTATCAAAACTATATTATTGCTTAAAAATAAATAAAATGAGATTTAGTGGGACAGACTAGACAACAGAGAACAAGAAGTACTTGCTTTTCATCTCACAGTTTTCAATAAGCAAAAATATAAATAGATTTCTAGAAGAACTCTTGTGTGCAAGAATTGTTGGAAAGTCTCAAAAGGAGTTTTATGTTAATTTGGTTTCGAGTACCAGGTAACACTTTGGTACACTTTACTTACTAGTGTAAGTAAAAATGAATATGTAACCTCAATGATAAAAGGTTATAGAATTAGAAAATTAGAAAAGAAACAGAAAAGGTACCTTTCTTATCTATGACCAGAGGTACAATTCTTAAATAAACAGGTTAGATGGATAGTTATAAATCATAGATTATATGAAATTGAAAACATTTTACACAAGAAAAATTAGCATAAGCAATATAAGAAGAGGAGGGGTCAAATGGGAAAAAAAAACATTTTCATCAAATATCTCTGACAAGGATCCAATTGAGAGGCAATTAACAAATACATAACCAAAAAGGGTCATTTCCTAATGGCTAAGTTTTGAAAGGATATAAATCAGTAGTGTTCAAAATAAAAGTTGTAAACTCTTAGTAATCATAAGAAAAAATCCTCAAAACCACTATCAAGGGAAATCAGAATCAAAACAACCCAGAGGTTTTCATCATACCCAACCAACTGGGAAAGATGACAAAAGAGAGGAATAATTAAAATTTTATGTTTTTGCAGGTGGCATTGTGGAACGGCAGATACAGTAAAATACCCAGATTAAAATATAATTGGGAAATATTTAACAAAATAAATAAAAATGTCATAAAACACAGATAATGTCAATATGTGGTTTCCTAATTCAATATGTATCCGTACAGATTGACATTTATAGATTATTAGTCTACCTTTCTATTCAAGTTAGACACAATGCACTAAAATATTGTTGGTGGGACTGTGTATGCACACAACCATTCTGCAAAGCAATTTTAAATTATGCAAACAAGTGTCAAAAATGTCCATATCCCTTGATCCAATGGTTCTATTAAGAGATTTAAAGCTTGAGGAAGTCATAAAGAATAAAGAAAGGTTTCTTATGCACAAAAATATTTATAACACCATTTTTTATGGAAGCAAGCAACTGGAAACAAACTAGAGTCTATCAATAGGAGAATGGCTGAACAAATTGTGGTGCGTGAATGTCATGGTGGATTATTGTGAAATAGAAATCAATTATTAATCATATATTTAATCAAATATTTGATTAATCATATTCTTTGGTTTTTATGTATCATAGTAGATTAAGAAAGTACATGAGATTCTATTAGGTTGACAGGGCACGGACTACAGCTAGCTGCCTTGTTAACCAAAGTTTTGTTCCTTTTAAATACCTTTATCCAGTTAAGTTTCTTATTTCTATTAAGAGCTTTGCTGTAAACTATAGTCATAGTTATTCCATATTCAAATATAAGTCACATGAATGTGAAAAACCCTCTGAGTATTGCTCACCTGTCAAAGTTCCCTGTTCTCATGAAAATTCACTATTCTTCTCAAGGATGGTTACAAGAAATAAACTTCCATTATAATACTAGAACAAACCAAAATATCTCAACCAATTCGAAGGCATAAATACCTGTCAGAATCAATAGCTAGTCCTTCAATTTGGTATTAATGTTCCCCATTTATTATGTTCCCCATTCTGCTGTTTCTCATTTATGTGTATAAAAGTGCTCTCTAAACTCAGTTCAGATCCTTGTACCAACTGAGGTGGTCTTGGACCCATTTTATTGGCAAACTGATAACCATGGCTAATAAACATATTGTGCTTGAAAATTTTTTGCCTTAATTTTCTTTATTCGTAGATTTCAATTATGACATTGTAGTGCTATGAAAATGACAATCATGCTGAATACAGAGATGTATGAAAAGAGTTGTATGAATTGATGTAACATAAAGTTGAGTGTTGAAAACAATATTTTATATATACATATGTATGTATATGTGTGTACATACACATATACATATATACAAACATATATGACAATATAAATAAAAAAACTGTAAAAAAAAATTAAAATGAATATTGCAAATTACAAGAGTCCAAAGAAAATGAATGATATACCTCTACCTATTTCTTGGTAGAGATGGGCGGCAGTCCACAGACATATAATTTCAGATATTTTCAATGTATTCATTGGTTATTTTGAATTTTTTCTCTCTTCTTTTTCTGAAAAAAAATTTGTTTCAAGAGATAATCCTCTGAGATGGGAGTGGAGGTAATATATATGGCAAAACTTTAGGTGATTTTGGAAAAAATATCTACAAAAATCCTATACTTAAAAATAAGGAAAATGTTAATCAGAACAATTCTTACATTTTACCTCAAACAAAGCAAATTGACAATGATTATAAATGATGCGTAAAGTAAATGCTAGATGTACTGTGGAAAGTGGAAAACCAATACACTGTGGGCAGAGTTTTGCAACGATCTCCCATTGTGGAAAACAATTTGGAATTATGATGAGAAATGAATGAATATTTCTCACCATATCCGTTGGCCCAGAGATCTTTTTGATTGGCATATAACATAAGACAGGTAAAGATAAGAATATAAACTGTATCCTACACATTATAAAATTATTTATAGTAGTACTTCTTTGTAGTAGCAAAGAACTACAAAAAAGAAAATGCACATTAATTAGGGAATGGTAACAAGTTGAAACATTGCCTACTTCCCCCAATTTTTCTCACAACTGTAAATACTCTTGCTTCTATGCCTCTTGTATGTGAGAAAAATTTCCCCATTCCTCTTCTTCCTTCCCTTTTCTTCCAGTGCATCTTTGTTTCTCACCCTTCCATTCTTTTCTTGGGATCATCCTAACACAATCAACTCACACTCATGCCTTCTGTCTATGCAGAGTCCTTCTAACTGCCCTAATAATCATAAAGTTCTAAAGTCTTATCTTCTCCTTTAGGAATGTAAATATTTTGACTTCATTAAGTTCCTTGTGATTTCCTACTCTTATTTACCTTTTAATGCTTCTCTTGACTCTTGTGTTTGAAAGTCAGAATTTCTATTCAGCTCTGGTCTTTTCATCTAGAATGCTTGAAATTTCTCTATTTCATTAAATATTGACTTTTTATTCCCTTGAAGGATTATACTCAATTATGTTGCGTAGGATATTCTTGGTTCTAATTCCAGCTCCTTTGCCTTCTGGAATATCATATGCCAAGCCTTCTGCTCCTTTATTGTGGTAACTGCTAAATCTTTTGTGAAGCTGGCTGTGGCTCCACCATGTTTGAATGGTTTCTTTCTGGATGCCTGAAATTTTTTTCCTTGGCCTGAGAGCTCTGGAATTTGGTTATAATATTACTGAGAGTTTTCATTCTGGAATCTCTTTCAGGTGGTCATCAGCAGATTCTTTCAATTTCTATTTGACCTTCTGGTAGGTGTCTAGGATATTGTGGAAGTTTTCCTTTATAGTTGTTTGAAATACGTTGTCTATACATTTTCTTTGGTAATGGCTTTTGGTTAGCCCAGCAATGCTTAAATTATTTCCCCTAAATATTTTTTTGGTTGGTTGTTTGTCTGATGAAATAGTTCACATTCTCTTTGATTTTTCCCTTCTTTGAATTTTGTTTTATTGTTTCTTGATGTCTCAAAGAATCATTAGCTTCCATTTGCCAAATTTTAGTTTTTAAGGAATTATTTTCTTCAGTGAACTTTTATTCCTCTTTTTACATCTTGCCAATTCTGCTTTTCAAGAATTCTTTTTCTTCAGGTTTTTTTTGTGTGCTTCTTTTGCCTATCTATGAATTCTTTTTTCATAAATGTCTTACATTGCTCTCATTTCTTTCCCTAATTTTTCTTTTATTGCACTTATTTGATTTTTTTTTGCCCTTTTTATCTTTTTCTTTATCTCTTGTTGGGCTTGTGTCCAATCTTTTTTTTTTTTCCTTTGGGGCTTTACTTGTAGATATTTTCATGTTATTGTCTTCTTCTGAGTTTGTGTCTTAAGTGTTTCTCTCACCCTAGTAGGT
Organism: Vombatus ursinus; assembly: GCF_900497805.2. Classification (NCBI taxonomy): domain Eukaryota; kingdom Metazoa; phylum Chordata; class Mammalia; order Diprotodontia; family Vombatidae; genus Vombatus; species Vombatus ursinus. The sequence goes on along the minus strand of NW_020954553.1, from coordinate 17,433,551 downwards.
TTTTATGATCAGGTTTTTGTTGTTCTTGTTTGCTCATTTTTTGACTTTTAAATTTGTGTTGGAGTTGTGTTCTCTTCACCTCTGATTAGAGGTTGTGTTCACCATCCCAAGCTTCAGGCTTTTTTGCTCTGCTGTTTTCATAGACAGCTGTGGGGGTCTTTAAAATTTTGATGCTTCCAAGGTGGGTGATCTAGGGAAGAGTGTGGTCACTGCTCTCCTAGTCTATGTTCTGGACCTTACACAGGGAAGACCCTGACCCCTTGCCACTACAATGGCTAGAACTCATTTCTCAGGCCTAGAGTTACTACCAAGATTTAGTGCCCCTGCTCTCTTTGTGTCCTAAAACTGTTCCCTCATGACTGCCAGCAATCCCCTCTATCCTGGAACTGTGACCAGGAATTGGATAATGGTCAATGGAGTAGCCAAACACAACTAAGCACATCCCATCCTGTGCCCAGTGTCTGAACATGAGTCCCCTGTAATCCCTTTCTGTTTGGTTATCTAATACTCCATACTGTGATCTGGACTAGTCTCCACCTCAGTGATGCAAACCTTTTTTTTTGACCTCTTAAGTTGTTTGGATCTGGAAAAATATCTCACCCTGATCTATTGTCAGCTATATGACTGTATAGTTTTATTTGACACACTATTTTAAAGTTGTTTGAAGGGGAATGTTGGGAGAGTTCAGCTGGATTTCCCTCTACTGCTCCATCTTGGTTCTACCTCCCTACAGTAAATTGTAAAGGGTCCTTATTCTCCCTTAAACTATTAGCCTGTTTCTCTTCTACCTTTCTCTGCCCAACCTTCATAAACAACAATCTCTCCTTATTTGCTGCCTTCACTACTTTACCAATCTACAGGTACCAATCTACACCAAACTGTGGAAACACCAAATAAATCACCAGTGATCCCACAATTCATAAATTAAAAGGTCTCTTCATAATCTTCACACTCCCTAATCTCTCTGTCATACATAATATTATTGATCATTTTTACAGTCTCTTCCGTCTTGTGTTATGCAGCATTGGTTCTCTGGGTTTCTCTATAACCATTCTTCTCTGAGTTAATAAAAAAGATCAGTGTGCTAACATTTTGTTCGGTTATTTTTCAGTCATATCTGACATTTCGTGACCTCATTTGGGTTTTTCCTGGCAATGATTCTAGAGTAGTTTGGCATTTCCTTTTATAATTCATTTTACAGATGTGGAAACCGAGGCAAACAAGGTTAAGTGACTTGCTCAGAGTCACCCAGCTAAGAAGTATCTGAGGCCAGATTTGAATTCAGGAAGATGAGTCTTCCTGAATCCCGGCACAGCACTCTATCCACTGCACTGCCTAGCTGTTCTTTGCTGATATTAGAGGAAGACAAATTTCAAGAAATAGGTTCCTAACCACTATGGCTGTTTAAAAAAGGAATGAGCTGTCTAAAGTGGTAGCATGTTTTCTGTCTCTTGATTGATACTTGTTATATTGAAGGGAAGGCATGGACATCACTTGTCATCTCTACTTTCTTCTCCTCGCTTTGTTATAACTGACTCTCATGTGAGTTATGTCCCCTTTAGACTGACCTCTTGATACTGCCTATCCAATCAGCCTTACCTCCCTCTAGTTTCCCCTCTCTGTTGCACAATCTTTCCTTGTAATCTCTCCTTTCAAAGGAAACAAAAAACCCAACTTCTTTACCTCCTGTTGCTCTTGCCTTCTTTAACAATAGTAATCTATTGTACACCCCACCTGGGACCTTCAGGCAGTGCTATCCATGCTGATGTGGGTGCATATGTAAAGTCAATCACCCCATAATTAATGCAGCTCAAAACACCAGACCTCTGACTTGCAGGGTACCTGGCCTCCCAGAAGAGAATATAAGCAGTGACTCAATCGCTTAGACTTCTTTATTTCCCATCAACCAACTGGATCAGCTCAGATCCAGAGTTTAAGCTCCTAATTTTCAGCTCTTCCATCAAAGTGAGGAAATAAACTCAATTTTCTAGTTGGGGCCCTGACTATACTTCTTTTTGCTACCAGGAATGATAAGAAAATCTATTCTCCTGTAGCTGGCAAACCTTCTCTTCATTCTGTAAAAATGGATTCAGAATTCAAAGCTGCCAAAGTAAAATCTCCCTTCTAATGTTATCACTCCTTCCTTATTCCCTTTAACCTGCCCCCTGCCTCTCCATGTATATATCTTTCTTGGCTCTCCCCCTGCAATATACAACAAGAACCAAATTCTATTGCCAGCACACTTCCCTTCATATGAGTCCTATTCCTCTCACATTCCTTACATTTCCTTGGAAACATAAAATCTCAGTTCCTCCCAGAAGACACTATATTTCTGGCCAGTCAGTTATTAATTATGCAAAAGTCATGATATCTTTAGGACAAATGAGTTTTGGTTAAAACAATGATTGGGAAGATGTTTATCAGTAATGATAAAGGATTTCAAAGGATTTCAAAGGACAAAATACAATGTCCTCAGAATGGTGCACACCAAATTGGGATGGGCCTAGTAAGGGGTAATCTTGTCTGAATAGGGGTTAGGGTTCATTGTGTGTAGTAGGGACATCCTATTCTGACTAGTTATAAGGAACTAGCATAATAGGAAGTAAATAAGAGTGGGATTTTGAAAGTGGTACAAAGAGATGACTGATTGAACAGAAATTAGACAGCGAGAGAGTTTGTAGCACTTGATGAGAAGACATTCTTTCCTATAAGTAGGCCAAGGTGGATAGCAATGGGATGGACGTTAGAGTAAATTAAATTCAACTCCATAAATATTTATTAAGCAGATGCTTAATAAATTTTAAGAACAAACTGAGAAATCTTATAGAGGCATTTATTTCAGAAATCATTAGAAAGTCGAATGATTCCTTTAGTTCAAGGGAAAGTCAAGATAAACTGGATAAAAAGAAATCAGAATATGAAAAGGAGCTGGGTTTTTTTTTTGTTTGTTTTTGTTTTTTATTTTTTATTTTTTTTGCGAGGCAGTTGGGATTAAGTGATTTGCTCATGACCACACAGCTAGTAAGTGTCAAGTGTCTGGTCTGAGACCAGATTTAAACTCAGGTCCTACTGAATGTAGGGCCGGTGCTCTCATCCACTGTGCCACCTAGCTTCCCCAGGAGCTGTTAAGAAGCAGAGATGTGACTCTGTCACTAGTGGGTAAAGAATTAAGTGAGGAGGAGCTGAGAGAGACATTCAGTCTACTTTGGACAAAGTGGGTCTGTGAAGTATCCTCAACTTCCTCTCCTGCTGAAGATCACAGTATTGATGTAGATTTGGAGAATGTCTTTCTGGACTATTTGAAACAGGAGTACAATGTGGTAAGCAAACTTGAAGATTATTCCAGAGGAAAAACATTTTCCATTGATTGTGGGAAATATGTCACAATGAAGATGAAATTTGACCCTTCCAAGAGGAGCCTTGAGAAGCATTGAATATCACGAGATTACTGACATTGAATTCCTCAAGGAAGCAATGAATGAAAACCTGGATACCAGAATCCAAAAGGTAGGTGAAGCCTGTGAAATTACATCTATAAAGTTATACCTGGGATTCAGGCCATGCTCTCTGATCAGCTCAGTGACTGCTGGAAGCAATGTCTCTTTTGCAAAGCAATTTGTACAAATACAGTCATAAATCATGGCGAGGTCCACAGTGTCCCTTTTCATTGTTCTCACACTGTCATTGGCACAAACTGGTACAAGAATGATGAGCTTTCAATTGATTTCTGAGTCAGTTACATGGCAAGTAAATATTCCGTTTGTTTTTGATGATGGTAGGAATATCCCATATAAGACTTATCATGAGGCAGGTGGTGAATTTGCTACATGGAGCATTACTCCAGACACATCTTCCCAGCCATACTGGAAATGGTTTGTGTGTCGCCTCAGGTCACAATTAGAAGAGCATTACAATTTCAGATTCAAGGGCAGGGATCAGATTCCTTATGCATGGTTCAGAATCACTAGGGAAAATGTGCTGAATGACCTGAATAAATAATAATTCTCAGTGAAACTGAATGTTGAACATTTTGAGAACTTGTTCTCTCAGAAATGATTTTTCAAAATATGAATGTTGTAGGCATAGCACTACCAGACATGTATAATAATGTAGTAGTCATCAAAACTCTATATCATTGGTTAAAAAATAACTAAAATGAGATTTAGTGGGACAAATTAGGCAATGTAGAACCAGAAACATTTGATCTTAATCTCACAGTTTTCAATAAGCAAGAATATAAAGAAATTTATTGAAGAACCCCTATTTGCAAGAATTGCTGGAAAACCTCAGAAGGAGTTTCATGGAAATTACATTTAGTGTACCAGGTAACACCAAATACCAGTGTAAGTAAAAACATATATGTAACTTTAATGATAAAAGGTCATAGCATTAGAAAATTAAAAAGAAACAGAAAAGGTAAGTTTTTTATCCATGGTCAGGTATACAATTCTTAAATAAACAAGAGAGAAGGACAGCTATAAAACATATATGAAATTGAAAACATTTTACACAAAAAATTAATGTAACTAATGTAAGAAGAGGAGAGGCAAAATGGGGGAAAAATTGCCTCAAATACCTCTGGCAAGGACCCAATACAGAGGCAGTCATAAAGAACAAAGAAAGCTTTCTTATGCAAAAAAATAGTTATAACACCACTTTTTATGGAAACAAGGAACTGGAAACAAAGTAGTTTATCAATAGGAGAATGGCTGAACAAATTGTGGTGCGTGAATACAATTATGGATTATTGTGAAATAGTAATCAATTATTGCTCAATTATTTATTTTTAATCACATTCTTTCATTACACCTATACTTTAGTTCTTATGAATCATTGTTGATTAAGAACTGTATATGAGGTTCTATGTAGGTTGATAGGGCATTGGCTCTAGCTAGCTCCCTTGTTAACCAAAATTCTCACTTCTTAAGTTTCTTATTTCTATTAAGAGCCTTGCTGAAGACTATACTCATAGTTACTTCATGATCAAATATAAGACACATGAGGATGGAAAACCCCCTGAGTATTGCTCACCTGTCAAAGTTCTCCATTCTCATAAAAATTTTCTATTCTTCTCAAGGTTGGTTATAAGAGATAGATTTCCGTAATGACACTGGAACTTACCCACATACCCCAACCAATCGGAAACCCTGTGGGAATCAATATTATATCCCTCAATTTGGGATTAATGTTCCTCATTTATTATGTCTCCAATTCTCCTGTTTCTCATTTATGTCTATAAAAGTGTTCTGTAAACTCAGTTCAGAGTCCTTATAGCAACTGAGATGGTCTTGGCCCCACTTTAATGGCAAATTGCTAACTGTGGCTAATAACCTTATTGTTCTTGAAATTTTTTTTTTGCCTCAGTTTTCTTTATTCACAGATTTCAATCATGACATTATAGTGCTGTAAATATGACAATCATGCTGAATACAGAGAAGCATGGAAAGAGTTATATGAATTGATGCAACATAAAACTGAGTGTTGAAAACTATGATATATATACATATATGTGTGTATATATATATACATACATATGTATATACATATGACAATATTAAATGGAAAAAAACCAACCATAAAACAATCAAAATGAAAATTGCAAAATTACAAAGGTCCAAAGAATATATATGATATACCTCAATGCAATTCTTAGTAGAGGTGGGTGGCGGTCCACAGGTATATAATTTCAAATATTTTCAATATATTCATTGGTTACTTTGAATTTTTTCTCTCCTCTTTTTTTAAAAATATTTTTGTTACTGGAGATGGTCATCTGAGATGGGAGAGGGCAGAAATCTAGGTGATTTTGAAAAAAATCTACAAAAATCCTATACTTAGAAATAAGCAAAATGGTCATCAGAACAACTCTTACATTTTGCCTCAAACCAAGCAAATTGACAATGATTATAAAAGATGGGAAAATTTAATGCTAGATATACTGTGGAAAGAGGAAAACCAATACACTGTGGGTATAGTTTTGCAATAATCTCCTATTCTGGAAGACAATTTGGAATTATGATGAGAAATGAATGAACATTTCTCACCATGCCTGGTGGCCTAATTATCTTTTTGCCTGGCAAATACCATATGACAGGCAAAGATAAGAAGATAAACTGTATCCTACATATTATCAAATTATTCATAGTAATACTTCTTTGTAGTAGCTATTAGAGCAAACCATCATTTTGGTGTTTTTTCAGTTTTTGTATTGCTATCAATCTTTATTAATTTAACTGTTGAACTGTTTGATGGTATAAATTAAGAATGGTTAAATTTTTTGCTATTCATTTTAACTTTCACTTTTATATAGTGACTGGTTTATTGTTTTCAAATTTTTTCTAAATCAAAATTCACCTTTTCTATTATGGTCCCTTCTCCTTTTTGGCATTGGAAATTACATGGTACCTTTTATAGTAGTCTTTTAATCAGTTACATTACCTTTAATGTGTTTTTTATAAGCAACATATTGATGGTTTTTTTCTTGATTCATTCTATTATAATTTTTCCTTTAATAGGAGAATCCACATCACTTAAATCTATTGTTCTAGCTAATAAACTTGATTTGTTTTCTGTTACTTCCTTCTTATTACTCTTTTTGATCCCTGAAGAGAGTGAAATTTATCTTAATCTTCCAGAAATATTTCTACTTTTAAAAAAAGGAGAGATAAGATTTCATTGGTATAGATAAGTCCTTGTCAGTGATGATTGGCAACTGTTTTATAATTTTTTGGGGGGGTAGGGAGTGTTGCCTGGGAGCAATGAGAGACTAAATGACTTGCCCAATGCCAGCACTGCCAGCATATAGCAGAAGTGGGATTTAATCTTGGGTCTTCCTGACTCTAAGGTTAGATCTTCCTTTCAGCAAAAATGGTTTTAACTGTTTGAAAAACTGCTCCTTTAAGCAATCATCAAAACTATTTGGTACTGGCTAAGAAATAGAGTGGTGGATCAGTGGAATAGGTTATGTGTGCAAGACACAGTAGTCAATGACTATAGTAATCTACTATTTGATAAACACAAAGACCCCAGATTCTGGGATAAGAACTCACTATTTGACAAAAATTGCTTGGAAAACTGGAAAAGAGTATGGCAGAAACTAGTCATAGACCAAAATCTCACACCATATACCAAAATAAAGTCAAAATGGGTACATGATTTAGATATAAAGGCTGATGCTATGCAAACTAGGAGAGCAAGGAATAGTTTCCCTATCAGATTTATGGAGAACAGAATTCATGACCAAACAGGAGATAGAGAACATTACAAAATGCAAAATGGATAATTTTTATTACATTAAATTGAAAAGTTTTTGCACAAACAAAGTCAAAGCAACCATGATTAGAAAAAAAGTAGAAAACTAGGAAAGAATTTTTACAATCAGTATCTCTGATAAGAGCCTCATTTCTAAAATATATAGAGAATTAAGTCAGATTTATAAGAATACAAGTCATTCTCCAATTGATAAATTGTCAAAGGACATGAATAGGCAATTCTCAGATGAAGAAATTAAAACCATCTATAGTCACATGAAGAAAGGCTCTAAATCACTATTGATTAGAGAAATGCAAATCAAACAACTCTAAGGTATCACATCACACCTATCATACTGGCCAAAATGACAAAACGGGAAAATGATAAATGTTGGAGAAGATGTGGGAAAATTGGAACACTAATGTATTGTTGGTGGAGTTGTGAAATGATCCAATTGGAATCAAATGAATCCAATGGAAAGCAATTTGGAACTATGCCCAAAGGGCTATAAAATGTGCATACCCATTGACCCAGCAATACCACTTCTAGGGCTGTATTCCAAAGAAATCATACAAATGGGAAAAGGACCCACATGTACAAAATATAGCAGCTTTTTTTGTGGTGGCAAAGAATTGGAAATTGAGAGGATGCCCATCAACTGGGGAATGGCTGAACAAATCGTGGTATATGAATGTAATGGAATATTATGGTGCTATAAGAAATGATAGCAAATGGACTTAAAAAAACCTGGAAAGACTTGCATGGACTGATGCTGAGTGAAGTGAGCAGAACCAGGAGAATGCTGTACACAGTAACAGCCACATTATGCGATGACTAATGTTGATAGACTTAACCCTTCTCAGCAATGCAGGGATCTAAGACATCTCCAAAGGTCTCATGATGGAAAATGCTGTCCACATCCAAAGAAAGAACTATTCAGTTTGAGTGCAGATCAAGGAATACTGTTTGCTACTTTTTGTCTTCTGTTTTGTTTTGTTTTCTCTTTCTTGTGGTTCCTCCTATTGGCTCTAATTCTTCCTTATAACATAAGGAATGTGAAAATATGTTTAATAGGAATGCATATGTATAACTTATGTCAGATTGCACTCTGTCTTGGGGAGGGAGGTGGGGGGTGAAGGGGAGAAAAATTTAAAACTCAAAAACTTATGGAAGGGGGGCGGAGCCAAGATGAGGGAGTAAAATCACTGACTTGCTTGAGCTCTCCTCCAAACACCTACAAATACCTATAGAAAATGGCTCTAAACAAATTCTAAAGCAGCAGAACCCACAAAAAGACAGAGTGAAACAAATTTCCAGTCAAAGACAGCCTGAATGGTTGATCAGAAAGGTATATTGCACTGCGCAGGGAGAGGAGCGCAGTTGGCATGGGTGCACAGGCCTCAGCGAACCTGGAGCAGGCCTCAGAGGACTGAATCACAGGCAGCTGTGGCAGTTTCCAGACTTCTCAACCCATGAACACCAAAGACAACTTAGAAGGTCCATGGGAAAGGTCTGTTTCTGCAGTGCTGAGAGAGAAGGACTTTGGGGTTCCAGCCCCATTCCCCGAGTGTGGCCCTGGGGCAGCGGCATCCTCTTGAGCTTCTGGTCCACAGACTGAAGGGGAATTGGGTGGCTGATCAGAGGGGGATTGCAGGGATCTCTCTGCTGGTGCAGGATTCTCTTGCTTTGCCTGTGCTTGGATCTGGGTCACAGTTCTGCATGGCAATACTGGGGTGAGCAGGAGTGCTGGCGTGGTGGAGTTTATAGTGGCAGTGAAGAGGAAATCCTCACAATTTCAAGACAGAAAAGAGTGCTTGTGGTCACTCATAGACCACAGCATAGTCCAGGAAAGGAGTAAACACCTCGCCCTTGATCATAACACCTTGGAATAACTGAAAATTTACAGGTCCCTAGAAGTATCTCTGAAAACAGCTGCACAAAACCCCAGAAGCTTGGGACAGTACATTCTCCACACTGGAAACAGACTCCTACCTTAACAAAGGGTTTATAACTCAAGTAATTGGCCGAGATCATGAGCAAGCATTGCAAAAAGAGTCAGACTATATTATCCTACTTTGGTGACAAAGAAGATCAAAACATACAACCAGAAGAAGACAACAAAGCCAAAGCTCCTACATCCAAAGCCTCCAAGAAAAATGTGAATCAGTCCCAGGCCTTGGAAGAGCTCAAAAAGGATTTTGAGAAGCAAGTAAGAGAAGCAGAAGAAAAACTGAGAGTGATGCTAAAGGAGACCCAAAAAAATACTGAAGAAAATAACACCTTAAAAAATAGCCTAACCCAAATGGCAAAAGAGGTCCAAAAAGCCCTCTTTCTGGAGAGGAATGCCCTAAAAAGCAAAATTGGCCAAATGGAAAAGGAAGTCCAAAAGCCTACTGAAGAAAATGCTTCCTTAAAAATTAGAATGGAGAAATTGGAAGCTAGTGACAATTTGAGAAATCAAGGCACTGTAATACTCATCCAAAGGAATGAAAAAATACAAGATAATGTGAAATATCTCATTGGAAAAACAACTGACCTGGAAAATAGATCCAGCAGAGAGAACTTAAAAATTATTGGACTATCTGAAAGCCACGATCAAAAAAAGAGCCTAGACATCATCTTTCAAGAAATTATCAAGGAAAACTGCCCTGATATTTTAGAACCAGAGGGCAAAATAGAAATTGAAAGAATCCACCGATCACCTCCTGAAAGAGATCCCCAAAAGAAAACTCCTAGGAATGTTGTAGCCAAATTCCAGAATTCCCAGGTCAAAAAGAAGATTTTGCAAGCAGTCAGAAGGAAACAATTAAAATATTGTGGAAACACAATCAGGATAACACAAGATTTAGCAGCTTCTACATTAAGGGTCCAGAGGGCATGGAATATAATATTCTGAAGGGCAAAGGAGATAGGACTACAACCTAAAATCAACTACCCAGCAAAACTGAGTATAATCCTTCAGGGTTAAAAAATGGTTAATCAATGAAATAGGGGGCTTTCAAGCATTCCTGTGGAAAAGACCAGAGCTGAATAGAAAATTTGACCTTCAAATACAAGACTCAAGTGAAACATGGAAGAGGTAAACAGGAAAGAGAAATCATAAGAGACTTATTAAGGTTGAACTGTTTACATTCCTACATGGAAGATGATATTTGTAACTCATGAGTCCTTTGTCAGTATTTGGGTAGTGGGAGGGAAAAAATTATATGTATGTATAGATAGATAGAGGGCACAGGGTGAAGATGAAGGGGTGATATCTGGAAAATAAAATTAAGGGGTGAGAGAGGATTATACTGGGAGAAGGAGAAAGGGAGAAGTAGAATGAGGTAAAATATCTCACATGAAATAGACACGAAAAGGCTTTTACAGTGAAGGGGAAATGGGGGAAGGTGAGATGGAATCAGTGAATCTTATTCTCATAGGATTTGATTTAAGGAGGGAATAACATACACAATGGGGTATGGAAATCTATCTTACCCTACAGGAAAATAAAGGGGGAAGGGGACAAGAGAGCAGGGAGTTGATAGAGGGGAGGACAGATTGGGGGAGGAGATAATCAAAAGCAAACACTTCTGAGGAGGGACAGGGTCAAAAGAGAGAATAGAATAAAATGGGGGATAGGATAGGATGAAGGGAAATATACTTAGTTTTTCACAACAGGACTACTATGGAAGTGTTTTGCATGACCCCACATCTATGACCTGTATTGAGATGCTTGCCTTTTCAATGAGGGTGGGTAGGGAGGGAGGAAGGGAGAAAATTTGTAACCCAAAGTTTTAAAAACATATGTTAAAAATTTTAAAAAATTTTAAAAAAGCTTATGGAAGTAATGGTTGATAAATTGAAATAAATTAATAAGACAAACAAAAAGCAAACAAAAAAAACCGTTGCTTTATTTTTCCTCACACCTTGGGTTAAGGTAAATACCTGGGTTAGTGAAGTTTTAGAAAATTAGTACTCAAGAAAATAATATAATCACAAACTTTATTGCTATAAGGCACAGCAGCAGGCAAACAAAACATATATACACAATGACATTACAGACAGAGTTTTTTTTCCTGCATGCAAGAAACTCACCTGAGTCCAAGGGTCAGGGACATGTTGGGGAAGGAACATGCTCAAGGTTGGGATTCAAGTGACAAAATTTGGGACCTTGTGCTTCCTATCTAGCCAGCTACACCATGGAACAAAAAATAGACAGTCTTGGCCCAGAAAACTTTTGCTTTTCACTCTTTTGGGGGAGGAGTGGAGAGAGGCTATGCATGCCTAGAAGAATTTATAAACAATTCACAACAGAAAAGAAAACTTCAATCAGTGCAAGAAGAAACCCAAGATAACTGAATGATAAGTGATGCACTGAAAACAATATGCTTCAAGCCTGCTGCTCCTTGTAGTTATGATTAGAGGTATATGATTAAGATATGCAACATTTTAATGCCAGTCACAAACCATCAAAGTAGTGTTTGGAACAAAATGCATATTATGATTAATAGAAACAGGTATGAAAAACATTAAAATACAGCAATTTTTACTAACAAAAAGATGCTTCAGGAAGATGAGAGAAAAAAAAGTAGGAGAAAGGGGAAAGAAGCAAGAAATCTGATAGGCAAAATTCTGGTTATAATAATGAAGGGAGTGTGTGTGTGTGTGTGTGTGTGTGTGTTTGTGAAAATAAAGGAAGTGAAAAGATTAAAGATGGAAAAAGAGTATTTTCTTCTTTAGATTTTAATGGTAAAAACCATTTGGTGAGAGGCAGATCTGATCTTACAGCCAGCATGACCTAAAATCAAATTCTTCCTCTTCTACCTACTGATTGTGTCACCTTGCACAAAACATTTAATTTCTCAAGTGTCCACAGGCAGCTTTCTAAGAATAAATTGAAAAGTAGGTGCCAGTTATCTTTGGTGAGGAGATTTCCTCCCAGGGAATCATTACCCATACCAATGAAGTCTTATGTCTATTTTTTCTTTTATTTTTTTAATTTAGTATTTTATTTTTCCCCAGTTACATGTAAAAACAATTTTAACATTCATCTTTAAAACTTTGAGTTGCAAATTCTCTCCCTTCCTCCCTCCCTCCCCTCCTCATTGAGAAGGCAAGCAATTAAATATAGGTTACACTATATAGGTCATGCGAAACACTTCCATAATAGTCATTTTGTGAAAGACTGACTATGTTTCCCTCCATCCTATTCCCCCTCCCTGTTTATTCTATTCTCTCTCTCTTTTCACTCTGTCCCTCCTCAAAAGTGTTTTACTTCTGACTAACCCCTTCCCCAATGTGCCCTCCCTTCTGTCATTCCCCCCTTCTCTATCCCCTTTCCTCCAACTTTCCTGTAAGGTAAGATAGATTTCTATACCCAATTGATTGTGTATGTTATTTCCTCTTCGAGCCAATTCTGATGAAAGTAAGGTTCATTCCCTCCCTCTCATCTCCCCCTTCTTCCCCTCTTCTGTAAAAAACTTTTTCTTGCCTCTTTTGTGTGAGATAATTAACCCCATTCTACCTCTCCCTTTCTTTTTCTCTCAGTACGTTCCTCTCTCTCCCCTTAATTTTGGTTTTTAGATATCATCCCTTCACATTCAACTCATACCTGTGTCCTCTGTCTACATATACTCCTTCTAACTACCCTAATAATGAGAAAGATCTTATGAGTTACAAATATCATCTTTCCATGTAGGAATGTAAATAGTTTAACTTTAATAAGTCCTTTATGATTTCTCTTTCCTGTTTACTTTTTCATGCTTCTTTTGAGTCTTGAATTTGGAAGTCCAAATTTCTATTTAGCTCTGGTCTTTTCTCAAGAATGCACAAACTTCCTCTATCTCATTGAATTTCCATTTTTCCCCTCATGGATTATACTCAGTTTCACTGGGTTAGTGATTCTTGATTGTAATCCTAGCTTCTTTGCCCTCTGGAATATCATATTCCAAGCTCTCTGATCCTTTAATGTAGAAGCTGCTAGATCTTGTGTTATCCTGATTGTGTTTCCACAATACTTGAATTGTTTCTTTATGATTGCTTGCAATATTTTCTCATTGACCTGAGAACTTTGGAATTTGGCTATAACATTTCTGAGAGTTTTCATTTTGGGATCTCTTTCAGGAAGTGATCAGTGGATTTTTTTGAATTTCTATTTAACCTTCTGGTTCTAGAATATCAGGACAATTTTCCTTGATAACTTCTTGAAAGATGATATCTAGGCTCTTTTTTTTTTAAAAAAAATCATGGCTTTCAGGTAGTCCAATAATTTTAAAATTATCTCTCCAGGATCTATTTTTCAGGTCAGTGGTTTTTCCAATGAGATGTTTCACATTGTCTTCTATTTTATTCATTCTTTTGCTTTTGTTTTATGATTTCTTGATTTCTCATAAAATCATTAGTTTACATTTGCTCCATTCTAATTTTTAAGGAAGTATTTTCTTCAGTGAGCCTTTGGATCTCCTTTTCCATTTGGCCAATTCTGATTTTTAAAGCATTCTTCTCATCGGTTTTTTGGACCTCTTTTGCCATTTGGTCTGGTCCATTTTTTAAGGTATTATTTTCTTCAATATTTTTTGTGTCTCTTTTAGCAAGCTGTTGACTCATTTTTCATTATTTTCTTGCATCATTCTCATTACTCTTCCCAATTTTTCCTCTACTTTTCTTATTTGATTTTCAAAACCCTTTTTGAGCTCTTCCATGGCCTGAGACCAATTCGTATTTTTCTTGGAGGCTTTGGATGTAGGAGCTTTGACTTTGTTATTTTCTTCTGAGTGGGTGTTTTGATCTTCCCTGTCACCAAAGTTTTTATAGTTTTTTTTAAATAGCTTTTATCCCATTGTTTGCTCATTTCCCCAGCCTATTACTTGACTTTTTAACTCTTTGTTAAGGTGAGGCTCTGCATCAAGTGTGGAGGGCAAACCCTCCCAAGCTTCAGGGATTTTGTGCAGCTGTTTTCAGAGATACTTCTAGGGACCTGTAAGTTTTCAGTTCTTCCAAGGTGGTATGAGCTAATGAGAGGTGCTTATTCCTCTCCTGGCCTGTGCTCTGGTCTTTGAGCAACCACAAGTACTCTTTTCTGCCCTGGAATTGTGAGGAGGGTCCCCTCTCCATTGCTGCCACAAGCTCTGCTACGCTAATACTCTTCCTTACCCCCGGACTGTGACTCAGATCCAAGTGTGAGCAACGCGGCAGAGTCCTGCCTCAGTACTAGCAAAGAGACTCTTGTAATCTCCTTCTGGCTAGTTGTTTGATCCTCTGAGAGCTCCAGAAGCAGTCACTATTGCTGCTGCTTCTACTGCTGATTCAGTCACTCCCAAGACCTGTTCCTGGTTTGCTGGGGCTGGGGCTGTGCTTGTATGATCTGCACAGGACCGCTGTCCTCTCTCACTCAGGTGTGAACTCAGGTCCTCCTGACTCCAGGGCTGGTGCTCTATCCACTGCCCACCTAACTGCCTCCTGCTCATTGTTTCTTAAAGCACAATAGTATCCATCACAATCATATACAGCAACTTGTTCATCCATTCATTCCCCAATTGATGGACATCTCTTCAATTTCCAATTCTTTGCCACCACTAAAAGAGCTGCTATAAATATTTTTGTACACATAGGTCCTTTTCCTTTTTATTTTTTATCTCTTTGGGATACAGACCTAGTAGCGGTATTGCTTGGTCAAGGAGTATATATGGCTTTATATCCCTTTGAGCACAAATTGCTTTCCAGAATGGTTGAATCAGTATACAGATAGTACATCAGTGTTTAAATTTTCCCACATACCCTCCAAGATTTGTCATTTTACTTTTCTCTCATATTAGCCAATCTGAAGTAGTAGCTCAGAGTTGTTTTAATTTGCATTTCTCTAATTAATAGTGATTTAGAGCATTGTTTTTATATGAGTATAGATAGCTTTGATTACTTTGTCTGAAAACTGCCTAATCATGTCCTTTGACCATTTATCAATTGAAGAATGGCTCTTATTTCTACAAATTTAACTCAGCTTTTCATGTGTTTGAGAAATGAAATTTTAATCAGAGAAAATCACAGTAATTTTTTTTTTCAGTAATGATTATCATGAGCTGAGAGGGCTACAGACCACCACTGCTGCCACTGATTCAGTCACCCTGAGGCCTGCTCCTGGTTTGTTGAGGTCTAGTCTGCCCTGGTTCAGCCTGCAGTGGACTGTTGCTCTCTTATCCTGGTGCAACTAATCTTTCCTGCTGACCTTCTTTTTTGGGCTGGAAAATTGTTTCACTCTGTCTTTTTGTGGGTTCTGCCTTTTTAGAATTTGCTTAGATTCATTTTTTAAAGGTATTTGGAATGATTTGGGGAAGAGCTCAGGCTAGTCCCTGCCTTTAATATGTCATCTTGGTTCCACCTTTTTTTTTTTTTGTAATGCAAAATGTTTCCATATTAACCACGTTGTCAAAAAAAAAAAAAGGAAAAAGGCAAGAACACAGAAGGATAAAAAATTGTGCTTCAATTTACACTCAGAATTTATAAGTTCTCTTTCTGGAGGTACAAACTTGGTATTGTGAATGACATCGAGAAATTGAGTCAAGTATGCTCCTACTCTTACAATGTATCAAGGTGGTACAGTGTAGCGTGTGTCTCCAACTGTTAAGGCTTAATGTTGGCATTCATTTTCTTTCAACATCTATAAAATCCCTTTATAAAAGGTAATAAATGTAAATTGGTTAAAAGCAACTGGTACCTTTATCACTGGAGACTAACAGTAGGAGAGAGAATGCCATAATTAGGGCTTGAAAACAGCATTATAGAAAAATACCCCAAACCCTGAAGGGGAGATGTAACTGGCCTCCTATCAGGGCCCTAAAGGGGAAATGTAACTGATTGCATTTGGCAAAGTTAGGCCAGATGAACAACATTGAGAGCAAAAACAAAAAAGTAAATAAAACCTGTTGGATTAATAAATAAACCTAGGAACTGTTACATCAATCAAGCTACCAAGGGATTACTTCACAGAGCTAGGAAAAAAAAAATTCATCTGGAGGAATAAAAGATCAAGAATACCAAAGGAATTAACTTTTAAATGTAGGAACAAATGGGACCTAGAATACCAGATCTCAAACTTTACTAGAAAGCCATAATCATCAAAACTGTTTGGTACAAGATAAGAAATAGAGTGGCAGATCAATGGAACAGATTAGATACTCAACATAGAGAAACAAATGAGCAGAATGTAATCAGTTTTTGATGAACCCAAAGATCCCAGCTACTGGGAAAAATACTATTGAACAAAAACTATTGGGAAAACTGGAAAGCAGTCTGACAAAAATGAAGTATAGATCAAAATCTCACAGTATATACTAAAACAAACTCCAAGTGGGAACATGATTTAGGTACAAAGTGTAACATCATAAACAAATTGGAAGATACTAGAAAAAATACTTTTTAGATCTTTGGCTAGGTGGAAAATTTATAACCAGATAAGAGATAGGGGGGTTCATCAAAGGTAAAATGGACAATTTTGATTGTATAGAATTACAAAAGTTTGTGGAAAGTAAAATTAATTCAACTAGAATTTAAAAAGAAGCAGAAAATTATGAAAATATCTTCAGAGCAAGTTTCTCTGATAAAAGTATCACTTAAAATATATAGGGAATATATTTAAATTTATAAGAATAGGAGTCATTTCCTGATTGATAAATGGTCAAAGGTTAAGAATTGACACTTTTCAGAGAAAGAAATCCATTCTATAAATTGCCATATGAAAAATGCTTTAAATCTCAGATAATTAGAAAAACGCAAGTTAGAACAACTCTGAAGTAGTACCTCATATTTATCAGATTGGAAAATTTCAAAAAAAGGAAAATAAGAAATGCTGGAAGGGCTGTTGGAAAATAACTACATTAATGTAATGATGGTGACAATGTGAACTGGTTCAACCATACAATAATTTCTCATGTATGTTTCCTTCTTAAACATATCCTACATAAAGTAACAACTGGACCATGTTAGAAATATCAGTTGTTTCATCTAACTGAATTGCATAATTTGGGCTGCCCTTAAACCTGGTAATAAGCTACTAGAATTGGTTATTACTAATTTCAAAAATTCTTTTGGAAACAGTATCATTTGATAAAGGAATTTCGTGAAGTTCATCTCCACACCTTTTGTCATGAACTATTTCTGACATTTTAATAGCAGCAGATCACAGACAATCTTCTATCATGTAGGGCTTTTTAGTTTTTGCAATTAAATAAGAAGTTTCATAAGCTGCAAGTAAATACTTTTCATTGGTAGTAATAAATTTCTCAAAATATTGTTTTTCTTCATTTGAAGATTTTAAAAGTCATTCAAAACATTCCTTTGGTTCTTACAGTATGCTGCATGCTTGGTATTAAGACGTCATTTTAGTTTGGCTAGTTCCATGCTCTCTGCAGCCAAAACTTCATTACAAATTAAGCAAAGAGGTTTTTCTACACCATCATCATTATTAGAAGTAAATCCATATTGCAAAACTTATTAGACATATTTTCTTTTTCTTATCAATTTAAATGTACTATAACCTGGTAGCAAAGACTCTGCTGCATTGTCATTAGTATTTTTTACCTCTTCTGTCTAAATTTAGCCACTTATCCATAACTGAAAAAAATATTTTGGTCCTGAGATAGAAATAAATATTGCTAATAATTTTTTAAATAAATACTAACTTTAATGTATGAAATCACATTTGTTTGTGCTTAATTTAAAATATTGATGTTCATACTTACATACACATATAGTGGTGATGAGGGAGAAATATTATTAAAGGTCTTTTGTCTTTACTTGCTGCAGTTAAACACTTGTGTTTCTGTAAAAGAAGGAGATAACAGCAATTTTAAAAATCAAACATTCTAACACAATATAATCCTAGGATATACTAATTTGATACTTGATATTGAGGAATACTGGTAGGAAAACATTAAAAGTTTTTATTTTTCAAAATTAAACTATTATGTTTCTGTAAGAGCAGAAAACTTTGTATGTACAGTAAAAACACTGCAATTCATAACATACAATAGTGTCGAACCTGAGCTGAGGTGTTTCTGGCAGTGTTCGTTGGTGTTGTGTGGTGTGATAGCATGTACAATGCAAAGTGTGAACGTTGTGTGTTCAGAACTAAGGCTGCAAGGAAGTTGCATGATGTGCAAAGGAAAGAGCTGCCAGACCATCCCAGATTCATTACATGTTTGATTTTTAATTAATTTTTGGTCATTGTGCATTCAGAAAACTTTTACTGTTGCCAATTTTTGTGACCCCCCACATTCAGTTATGCAACCCCACATGGGATTGTGACCCACAATTTAAGAAGCTTTGGTAGAATGTGTCTCCAATTGTTGGGGAGAAATGCTTATACTTCTGTTCTTATGCTATCTACCAAGTGAGTGTCACTTTGCAAAAGCTACCTGATGCTAATTGGTTAAAGACAACATTCTAGAATCTACCTTCTAGATTTTGGTGTCCAGGTGTCCATTCGTGGCTTCTTAGTGGAATTTGATGCTCATTATCTCCTTGTGTTCAGTGCTTCTCAACTTTCCTTTTGGAAGGGCCAAATGACTCCCCAGGTGCTTTCACAATATGATCAGTCGTACATATACAGAATTGTTTTTGGTAGGGTCAGATGAATACCCTGGATGATTACATAGCATTTTCAACCATAGAGACAGAGATTTGTTTTGGTTCTTAGTCACTGTGATCTTCTCAATAGCAGGGAGAAAAAAAAAGTAAACTTTTGTCAAAAAATTTCTTCATTTTCTCATTTACTCTATTTCAACAATATTCTTTGATATACTTTTCAGTGTTATTTTAAAAAATTAATAGTATTTTATTTTTTCCAATTATATGTAAAGACAATTTTTAGCATTCATTTTTATAGAACTTCCAAATTTACCCCCCTTCCCTCCCCTCTTCCTAAAATGATAAGCAATTTAATGTGGTTTACATATGTGCAATCATGTAAATCACATTTCCATATTAGTCACGGTTGTGAAAGAAGAAACAGACCAAAGGGGAAAAAATACCATGGAAAAGTTGAAAATAGTTTGTTTTGATCTGCATTGAGTCCATCAGTTCTCCTTTTCCATCATGAGTCCTTTGAAATTGTTTTAGATCATTGTATTACTGAGAAGAGCTAAGTCATTCATAGCTGATCATCACACAATGTTGCTGTTACTGTGTACAATGCTTTCCTGGTTCTGCTCATTTCACTTTGCATCAGTTCACACAAGTCTTTCCAGGTTTTTCTGAAATCAGCCTGCCTATCATGTCTTATTGCACAATAGTATTCTGTTACATTCATATACCACAGTTTGTTCAGCCATTCCCCAATTGATGGACATCTCTTCAATTTTCAATTTTTTCTACCACAAAAAGAACTGCTATAAATATTTTTGTTCCTGTCGGTCCTTTCTCCTTTTTTATGATCTCTTTGGAATACAGACCTAGTAGTGGTATTACTGGATCAAAGGGTATGCACAATTTGCTTGCCCTTTGGCCATAGTTCTATATTGCTCTCCAGAATGGTTGTATCAGTCCTCTCTCCCCCCACCTCTCTTTTTTTTTATTATATTAGCCAATCTGATATCTCAGTGTAATTCTTAAAAAAAAAATACATTTTTTTTTTTGAAATAGAACATACTGCCTGTAATTGTCTTTAACTACAGGGAAGAGACTGTGTTTCTCCAAGTTGGCTCCATTGCCAAAGAAGGCTGGGCAGTTAGTCCTAAAGCCCCAGGCGAGGTCAAAAACTATCTTCTTCCAGATGGCTGTAGGGAGGACGGTAGTTAGTGCGGAGTCAGCAAATGCTGTGTTGAAGGTTATGCCTTGGTAGGAAATCTTCAAGCTCATGAGGAATTCCTCCTTTTTGTTTTCTATATATGTGATTATATTGTTAGTTCTCTTGAATGCTGAATACATATCCCAAAACTTGTCTATTGCTTTTCAGCATATATATGTATATATGTATGTGTGTATAGATATACACACATACATATATACATATATATGGGGGGAGACAGAGAGAGATTTTGTTTTCATTTGTAAACATGTTCCTAGACTCATTGGTGCTGACCACCAATATGCCCTAAGCCAAGGCACTTTGACTCTCTAGTCCTTAATTTCCTCACTGGGAAATTGAACTAAAGATTTTTCAGTTCCCATTCAAATCTTATGAAAACTACCCCTTTTTTTTTTGCTTCAGCACTCCCCTGGTTGTCCCCCTCTCCCTTGCCAAACTAAAAAATACTTCTGAGAGATGAGCCATGCATTTCCCAGAACTCATCGGGCCATAACAGGTTCTTGTGACCAGACTACCTCTTCCCCAAATCCCCCACAAATATAAGCTTTTATCTATGTTATAACAGCGATGTTGATGTGGTTTAGTCTTTTCAGTCGTCTCCAGATCTTCATTTAAGATACAAGAGTGTTTTGCCATTTCCTCGTCCAGCTCATTTTATAGATGAGGAAACTGAGGCAAACAGGGTTAAGGGACTTGCTCAGGGTCACACAGCTACTACGTGTCTGAGGTCATATTTGAACTCAGGTGTATGAGTCTTCCTGACTCCAGGCCCGAAGATCTATTCACTGCGGTCCCTAGCTGCCCCCTGGTGGCCTTTGATCGAATTCTGATCTGGAGCGTTGGGATCCTGGTGCATTCTGGGAAATGTAGTTCAGGTTCTGTCAGTGCGCAGATCGGTGAGTGCTCGCGTTCATGTCAGAGAAGATTCTCTCCCCCTTCTCCCCGCCACCCCATGCTCGGCCTGGAAGAACGTGGTGTGCGTGCGTGCGTGCGTGAGTCTGTCTGTGCCTGTGTTTGCGTCCGGGAATTTTGGGAATGGTAGTTCTGGTGGGAGAGGGAGTTGGATGTGCGCAGGAGCAGTTCGTCTCTGGCTGGGGTTGATTTTTGCCGTTTGTTCCCGGAGAAGGCCACAGGCAGGTAAGTGAGGGAGGGAGAGCAGCCCAGCCCCCCCGACCTGGCAGAGAAGGAGACGGGGCCTAGAGCCAGTGCGCTCGCGTTCTTGTGAAGGGAAATCCGGACTGCCCTTCACGAAAAAGCTCGGTGCAGTGTCGACGCTCCCGGGGGCTGCCTTGCGGGAGGCCCCTATGGCCCTGGGCGGCCTGGTGGGCAGGGCCGGGGTGGTCAGAGCACCGTAGGGCCAGCAGACTTAGATCTTGGCTAAGGCCCTGATTTCGTCGGGATTCTGGGCCCCAGAGAGGTTAAGTGACTTGCCTGAAGTCACACAGGAAGTGACAGGAGCAGGCTCGGAACCCAGGGCCTTTTTCCTCTGCAGGACTAAGGGTGCGGGCTGGTGGCTCTGGGGACGGCCATGGGGTTGGGGTGGGGAGGAAACGTGGGGGTTAGGCGATCCAGCGACAGTGGTCTCCTTACTGGCCATGACAGTCCATCTCCAGACTCCCAGCATTTTCTCTTGCGGTCTTTCTCGCACTCCTCCCCGCTCTGGGAAGGCACTCCCACTTGATCTTCCTCTTGGCTTCCTTCCCTGCTTTCCTTCTAGATCCAGTGTGTGTGTGCGTAGTTGTTTGCATATCTTTCATCCATTAGCCTCTAAGCACCTTCAACGGGACTGTTTTTTGCCTTTTTGTTTTGTGGTATCCTAGCACGTAATCGATGCTCAATAAATGTGGGTTGACTGATAGGAAACTGACTTGAGAGTTCATCTAATCCAGGGGCTCTAAACCGGTCTGTGTGTGTGTGTGTGTGTGTGTGTGTGTGTGTGTGAGAGAGAGAGAGAGACAGAGAGAGAGAGAGAGAGGGAGGGAGGGAGAAGGAGGGAGATGAATCCTTTGGCAGTCAAGTCAGCAAACATTTATTAAGTGCTTGTTATGTGCCTGACTGAAATTGACTTTGGAGTTCTTCTAGTCTAGGAGTGCCTAACTTTTTATGTCATTGACCCCTTTGGTAGTCAAAGCAACAAGCATTTAAGTGCCTTCTATTTGCCAGGCACTGTACTAAGTCAGAGGGATGCAAAGAAATGCAGAAGACAGTTCTTGCTCTCAAAGTGATACCAGTCTAATGAAGACACAACATGTAACAACTGTGTATGCCAGATATATGCAAGATAAATTGGAGATATATGAAAGAGAAGGTGCTAGAGGTGCATAGAGGGAAGGTGCTAGCATTAAGGGGGAACCTGGAAAGGCGTTTTGCAGTCTTGTAAAATCTAGGGGTATCTTCTCACTCAGAATAATATTTTTAAAGACAAAGTAATAGGATTACAAAATAAACCAATTATATTGAAATAGTTGTCAAAAAAATAGAAAACAAAACAAAACAAAAATAAGTCAGTGGACTCTAGGTTAAGACCCCTGATCTAGTGCAAACCCCTCATGGAGAAGCTCAGAACGTTATTCACCTGCATAGAGTCCCACAGCTAGAAGGTACGTTTGAGCAGTGATTTGGGAGAAAGAGAGGAGTGATTTGGTGGCTAAAGACTAAGGGAAGTTCAGAGTTGGAGGTGAAGATCAAGAGGCACAGATAGGGGTTCCAGATCTCTAGGCCTGGGGTTATTGAGAAGACTGAAGAAATAAGTAGGAAAGGATAACTCTGGGGAGGCTGCCACAGCATTGACTTTGCTTTACTTATCCATAGTCTGCCCTCTGTCCCCTGTTACTTCTCCCCTTTACTCACCACTTCCCTTTCCATCTGCCAGTTCAGATATCTGAGGCTTATGATAGTGCTCCTTGAGGTCAGGGATCCTGTTTTAGCCTTTCTTTGTATCCCCAGAACTTAGCATAGTGCCTGGCTCTTAGTAAGCACTAATGCTAATGTTTGTTGATAATCTCCTTTTTTTTTCTGTCTTTTACCCCTTGAGATCTGCTTTGTTCTTATCTAGAACCTCACTCTTTTGCTCACTCTTTCATTCTCTTCCTCTTTCCCTTTATCACTCTACTAATTTACAGTGTATTTCTTCCTCCCTTTCCAACTGGCCTTCTCTTTTTTCTTTCTTTCTTCAAGTCTTTGCTATGGAGCTCAGCGTATGGAGATACGTACTGTACTGATTCAGAGCACAACCCCTCTACACTTCAGTAGATATTTTTTCATGAATTGCTTTGATTAAAGAAATACTATCATGTTATTGCCAAATTCCAGGGAAAAATCTCTTCAAACTTAGCTAAGCAGATCCTCTAAGTTCAAACTTGGAGTCTTTTTACTTTGGTAGGAGATATATGTCTATGTGTATACATATATTCACATATAAGCATATATGTGTTTATCTGTAAATATGTATTTGCATACATTATATGTTCTTCTGTGTCATCCTGCTGAAGTATCTTATTGTGCTGTGACAGTGAGGCAGAAGGGATCTGGAAAGCTATATCAGTAGAATGTAACTTGTGCTAGATCCTCCCAAACTGGAAAGACTTCTGATTTGGGCATGATAATGGGCTCTATCTCTTTTGTTAGAGGGCCATTGTACCTTTATTCAAAGATGCTGGAAGACTCTTTTCAGCTATAGCACTTCATGAACAACTAAAACATAGAAGCGATGCCACCTCCATTTTTGTAGTGAGTACTAAACCAATGAAATCAGAAATCCTTGAAATAGTTAAGTGTATTGAGAGGGTATAGGAATCCATTCATTAATATTGGTTGAAGAGCCACAGTCCTTTCAAGAAGTATCAGAGATCTGGTTCCTTGCTGGGAACACAGATTTGAGCTCTAGGGTAAAGGCTCTGGCTAAAATAACCCGATTTTTGATCCCAGGTCACGGATTTGCAGGAACATGATGTTGGTAGAGCACAACTCTAGAGAGCGAGAGTCAATCTTAGGAATATGTGGACTGAGACCTTTCACCAGAGCTTCAGGGAAGAGACTGAGATGAAGGAGCAGATCCTGGACTATTTGTGGTAGAGGAATTACTGCTTCATCCTGCTAGGAGAGACAAGACTTTGTTAAAGCTTGAACAGCAAGGAGGGAATAACTGTAGAGTTCTTCACTGTAGTGCTGGAATTGAAAGGTAAGAATTACAAAAGTGTTTGAAGGGAATGGGGGTGGGGGGAAGGGAGAGCGTTATCTGTCCACTGTGAGACAAAGACACATGATGGAGTGTGGTCCTCCTGGGACATCTGTGCTAACCCTAACTCTTGTTTTTCATATTTTCTTTCCTTGTCCTTTCACTTCTCTATCCCCTCCCAAACAAAATACAAATGTTTGTCTTCTCCGAATCTGCTGATACTATCTAGGCTCTAAGATGGTCCAGTTTCCTTTCCTTTCTACCACTATCATATGCTGCTCAAGTTATGGAAGCATTTCTTTTTTTTTCTCATTTAAACCCAAATGAGGTTGTAGTTTTTCTTTTCTTTTCTTTTTTTTTTAAGAAGGAACTTTAAGAAACAAAGAGAAAGTGAAGGCCAAACAGAAAATAAAAACAAAAGCCTGATATCCCAAGAAAGGAATGGAGGGCATTAAATAACCAAGTGGAGGTAGTGAAAAAAACCTGCCTTTGTTCTACTGTTAAATTTGCAATCTGCTGAAATCCCTAAGTCTTTTCCCCATGAAATATGATCTAGCCACAACTTTTCAGAGTAGCTTTGTATATTAAAACAAGATCTACCTATTGAGAAAATCCAGGAGTCAGAGTGGGGAAATTATTTGAGTGAATATCAACATAGAAGCAGAAGTGATATTGTAACTGGAATATACTATACACCACTTGGATAGAAAAAAGAGATAGATGAGAAGTTCAGGAAGCAAGTCAAACTTAAATCTGGTACAGAGGCACCATGTAGTGGTGATATAGTAGTGTTTTAGGTGAATTTATTGGGCTTGCTCTCTGCCGAATACAGAGCACCTAATTAATTAGTTGTTTTGAAGATCCAGAGTAGACCTACATAGCTTGGCAGTAGGTAGGGGCCAAAATTAAAATAGGCTAAACTTCTTCAGGCTGTAGATAGGTTTTTAGCTGCTCACTTTCCAAGTGAAGGTAACTAGAGACAGAGTGAGGATGGTTGGTTGTTGCGGGTCACGTGACAAACAGAAGAGAGTTGCTTGGTGGCAACCCACCTGCCAAGTTACATGATGGGCCCACTAGTGACTACATTTTTCTAGGGCTGCCCAAAAATCCTTTGGCCATATCTTGTGGAGGCCTGATCTAGAGGAAGCTATGAGGGAAATAGCTGTTCTAATCTTAGTGACATGACTGGCACCCTGAAGGTTTTTACAAAGTATAAAATCTCATTAGACGTTTCTTCTAGGAATAGATACTTTAACTCCTTAGAGAACTATTTGCTTTGAGTTTGTTGGTCAATGTCTGACAGAAGGCTTTTGAATACCATTAGAAATAGTTCCCATCATGCCAAATCCTCTCTGAGAGGGGTTTGCTAATTAAGAGCGCTGGATCTCTAGAATACGAAATAGAAGTTTCTTAATGATAAATGACCATATTATCCTCCAGTCAGATCATCTCTCCAAACAGCTCACCATGATGAGCTCATACTAGTTCATATATATCTGTATCTGACACATTAGATACAGTGAACACATATCCTGAAACTCCATGAGTATATCGAATTATGCTTTCTTGCTCTACATTGTGGGTTTTGGATTGGTAGCAGTAATTCATCTTACTAATTTGCCTAACCATAGGGATGAGATTTGAGCTGATATAGATTCCCCAACCCTGTCACTTCCTGCCATAAGGACTTCAAGCCCCAGGACAGCTTCCATGGATTTGAAGAATACCTGCCCTGCCTTTTGTCTTCTGCCTCTGCGCCTCAAAGTAGGCTATTCATCCTGTTTTAATGGGGTGGTAAGAGACATGGTAGACAGATAGACAGAGAGAGTAGCCCTTAGAGCCAGGAAGACTTCTGTTCGAATCTCGTGTCCAGCACATATTGGCTATGTAATCTTGGGCAAATCACTTAACCCTTCAGTGCTCAAGGTAACTCTCTAAGATAATAATTTGCAGAGAAGGTGCTGACCTGTACAAATAGAGGAAGTTACTCTCCTCAGAGATCCCTGTACCAATGAAATCACAGGTCTATTCCCTATCCCTGGGGACATATGAATTGAGGAACAGGAAAGTCTTTGTGGTTTAGAGTTTAGGGAGCTCAGGGAGTCAAAATGTTCACAGTCATAGTAGGGGCTGTATCCAGCCCAGTTTTTAGCTTCTGGTTTTTAATGCATGTAAAATCATATGCAGAAGCCAGGGTGAGGAAAACATCACTCATTAGATGTTTGTACTTTGGAAAATTGTGTGGATACTCCTTTGTAAGCCCTTCATCTAAAGTTTTTTGTCATTCCCCCCTTAAATAAGTTTTATTTTCACCTGTCATGATGCTTTCATGCCTGTTCTTGCTTCATCTTCAGAAAAACTTATGAGGTAAAGCAGGTATC
The DNA here is from genome assembly GCF_900497805.2 of Vombatus ursinus. Lineage (NCBI taxonomy): Eukaryota > Metazoa > Chordata > Mammalia > Diprotodontia > Vombatidae > Vombatus > Vombatus ursinus. The sequence continues at coordinate 17,406,961 of NW_020954553.1, read as the reverse complement.
ATCTTTCACTTTTTGTAGATGTGAAAATTGAGGGTCAGACAGATCAAATGACTTGTTTAGGTCTCATGGCAAAGTTGGGTATTCTTGGTAGCTGTGAGACTCCTAATCCCTCATTCTGTGACATTTATACTGAAATATTTTTGCATTGCTTTAGTACAGTGCAAATTTCCCAACTTTTTGCCTCTCTCTCACTCATTCCTCTGACTCAGAACAGTTAAACTCTTCCCATGACCTATTCCTTGGAGATCAGAGCATGCTGGCCCAGAGGAGCTAAGGCAGGTTTTCATGCTGTCGTTCAGATAGAACGCTGAAAGTCCTGGAGTTACTGTTTTATCTCAGTTGTAATGTTGTTCAATTCCTTTTTCACAGGAGCCTGAGCCTCTTTCACCCCCTGTTAATCACCAATAGGCTCAGAAGTGTAAGCATCACGTTTGACTGTTCAGCAGGGCCAATTCTTTCATGATGCTATTTTCTATCATTTACACCTCTAGATTGAGTTGCAAACTTAATTTCACAGAGCACATCGGAACCCAAGGTGTGTATTTATTTTGTAAATCCTAAATCTCAGATCTGAGCTCTGTCCTTTGGTGCCCATTATGAACACTGGGACAGTCTTAGGTTCTCAGATACTAATGTTTGTGATCCTCTATCATTGGTCATAAGAGAGGTGGGCTTGTTCCTGGCTTATGTTTGGCTATTTGCTCTATAGAGACCATGTAGATTATACCTTGTTGGGATTAGAAAATATCATTCTTGTGAGTTTGGGAGTTAAAAGGCAAGATTGGATTCTTTCATGACGTTTTTGTTTTCTCCTAGCTCAGAACTCTGCTGCTGTCTCAGAACTCTGCCTTTTCCCAATATAATACAAAAGAGGAAAAGAAAGAGCTGGAAATGACTTCTGTTCTACTTTCAGTTAGATCCCAGGTGAGTAGAGTTTTCCTTCTAAATACCATCTTATTTATCAGAATATTGATATACTTTTTATTTTTTCTTCTTAAAACAATCTTTATATTTTATTGTCCCCCCAATTATGTGTAATAACAAATTTTGACATTCATATTCCCTCCACCTCTTCACCCCCCCTTGAGAAGGCAAGCAATTTTATGTAGATTATACATGTTCAGTCAGATTGATACACTTTTCCTTTGTCTCCTTGATCTTTTTTATTCACTCAAGTCCTCTCTGGGGATCAGAGCCTCATTTATTCTTCCACAGAAGACTTCCTATTCTTAATGATGGAATTTATAGATTGCTAGAGTTGGAAGGGAATGTAGGGAGGATGTAGTCTAATCTCCTCGATTTGACACGTGAGGAAATTGAGACAGAGGTGAAATAACTTGTTCGTGTTCATCACTTTGAGATTTGGGACTTGAACCTCTGTCTTCTGCTTCCTATTTGCAGTGGTCCTTCCACTGTGCCATAGTACTCCCTCTATGAGGGATTCCTACCACTTAACTAGTGGTTTCCCTCATTGTCCTTTCTCCACATATTTAGTCCAATATAGACTGAATTAAATGCTATGAGTCCAACAAATATTAGATCTGATCCCTGTCTTTAAATAGTCACAGTGGAAAGCAATATACACATAAACAAACACACACAACTTGAAAAGTTTAAGTAATAATAGTATAAGAGGGCATGATTCACTGTTGAAACATGTGGCACAGACACGAGTTGAGCTTAGAGAAAGGAGAGGTCCTTGTGGGAGAGAGTGATCAGGGAAGGCTTCCCAGGGTAGGAGTATTCAGACTGCCTTGGTTGAACATTTCAAACTGAATATCTCAGTGACTTCTCAAACAAAGCATGTCCAAAATGTAAACTGTTCTCTTTCCCCACAAATATTCCCCTCTTCTAGACTTGTGTGTTTCTATTGAGGCGTCACCGTTTCTCTAGTCTTTCAGGTTCATGACTCTACAACTCTATAATTATCTTTACTTTACCTTGTCCTGTGTGTCCAGCTTATTCTCAAAACCTAATGTTCCTATCTCCATACATCTCTTGTTGCTGATCCCTTTTCTCTACTCATGCAGCCGCCATCTTAGTTCAGCTTGTCATTAACTCTCACCTAGACGGTTGCCGTGGCTTCCTAACTGACCTTGCAAGTCTCTCCTCATCCCAGTACATCCTCTACACTGCTTTCAAAGTGATTTTTCTTAAAACATATATGACCCTGTTTCTCTCTACTCATTAAATTCCAGTGGCTCCCTGTTGCCTCTAGGATCAAATATTAACCTCTCTACTTAACTTCTAAGGTCCTTCACAACCTGACTTCAGCCTCCCTTTCCAGTCTCATTGGATATTTTTTCCTTTTCTACATTCCGTGATCTAGCCAGACTGACCTTCTCTTTCTTCCTCATATATAGCTCTCTGTTTCCTGTTTTAATTTCTTTGTGCTGGCCATCCCCTGTGCCTGGAACTTGTTTTCCTCTTCACTTCAGGCTCATAGAATCCCTCTATTCTTTCGGGAGTTGGTTCAAGTACCACTTTTTACATGAAGCCTTTGCTGCTATCTTTCCAACTGCTAGTATCCTCCTTCCCAATCTTCCTTGTAGTTAACTATTTGGTATTCATCCTCTTTATATTCATCTTCTACATACTTATTTATGTACTTGTCTCCTGCCTTAGAATATAAGCTCCTTTTGAGTAGAAGTTGTTTGTTTGATTCTTTGTATCCCCGGCCCCTACCTAGCCCAGTGCTTAACATATGGTAGGGCCTTAATTCATGTCTGTTGATTGGTTTATTGATGAGTGAGTAGGGAGTTATAGTTGGGAAATGTGGGGGATGGTATCCCAGACAGAAACATGTAAACACAGACTTGGAAGGGGAAAGGGAAAGGAAGGGAATAAGCATTGATATATCATCTACTACTTGCCTGGCACTGTACTAAGTGCCATACAAATCATATCTCATTTGATTCCTCACAAAAATGCTATGAAGTAGGTGCTGTTTTTATCCCCACTTTACAGTTGAGGAAACTGAAGCAAACAGGGGTTAAGTGACTTGTCCAGGGTCTTGAAGCTATTACATGTCCACGGTTGGAATTGAACGAAAGTCTTCCTGACTCCAGGCCCAGTGCTGTACAAATGGTGTTTCCTGACTGCCTCTAAGTAGAAAATGTGTGTATGGTTTCTAGTAGCCAGTGATGAAATAAATCCTCCTGGAGTGGAGGCTTTATATTTGGAGTAATGGAGATAAAATTTTATATGTAGGTGAGACCATGTGACTGGAGGCCTTGAATGATAGACATATGGAATTTGTACTTTATTTTGGAGAGTCCAAAAGGCATTAGTTATAAGACTGTGGATCTAGAACTGGAAGGGACTTGGACTGGAGGGCATCTAGGTCACCCCTCTCATTTTGCAATTGAAGAAAGTAGGGCCCTGATTGGTTTAGGTGACTTGCCCAGGGTCACATAGGAAGTAAGTTTTCGAAGGGGGGTGTGAACCCAGATTCTCTGCTCTTTTCCACTGTACTGGGATACCCAGGGCAACAGTTTTTTTTATTCTACCACATTTTTCTTTTAAAAAACCTTTACAGGGGTAGCTAGGTGGCGCAGTGGATAGAGTGCCGACCCTGAAGTCAGGAGGACTTGAGTTCAAATGTGACCTCAGATCAAACACTTGACACTTACTAGCTGTGTGACCTTGGGCAAGTCACTTAACCCCAATTGTCTAAAAAAAAAATAAAAAAGCATTTACAAAGACATCATACATTATTCTATAGGTTCTTTGAAGACTCTAGCCCTGAGCCTTGGGCCAAACCAAGGCAGTTTTTCCAGGTTTCTACTTCTTCCACTTGAAACTGGTCCTCAGGACTTCTGCCTTTTGCCTCAGGGCTTTTGCTTATTATGACTATTTTCTTTTTTTTAAACATAATTTTTTTTAAACATAATTTTATTTATTTTTAGTTTTCAACATTTACTTCCCCAAGATTTTGAGTTCCGAATTTTCACTCCATCTCACCCCTCCCCCCACCCCAAGATGGCATGCATTCTGAATACCCCTTCCCCTAGTCTTCTTCCCTTCTATCTCTCCCCCCCTTCTCTTAACCCCTTCCCCTTCTATTTTCCTGTAGGACAGGATAGATTTTTGTACCCCATTTCTTGTATTTCTTATTTCTCAGTTGCATATGAAAACATTTTTTTTTAAACATGTGTTTTAAAAATTTTGGGTTCCACATTTTCTCCCTTCTTCCCTCCCCACCCACCCTCATTGAAATGGCAAGCAACTCAATATGGGTTATACATGTGCAATTATGCAGAACACTTCCATAGTAGACATGCTGTGGAAAACTAACTCTATTTCCTTTAATCCTATCCTGCCCCCCATTTATTCTATTCTTTCTTTTGACCCTGTCCCTCCTCAGAAGTATTTGCTTCTGATTACCCCCTTTTCCAATCTGCCCTCTTCTCTATCATCCCCCTACTCTCTTGTCCCCTTCCCCCCCTATTTTCCTGTAGGGTAAGGCATATTTCCATACCCTATTGAGTGTGTATGTTATTCCCTCCTTAAGTCAAATCCTAGGAGAATAAGATTCAGTCATTCCCTCTCACCTTGCCCATTTCCCCTCCACTGTAAGAGCCTTTCCTTTCCTGTTTTTTTTTTTTTGTGAGATAGTTTACCCCATTCTACCCCTCCCTTTCTCCTTTTCCTAGTATAATCCTCTCTCACCCCTTAATTTTATTCTCCAGATATGACGCCTTCATCTTCAACTCACCCTGTGTCCTCTATCTCTCTGTCTCTCTCTCTCTCTCTATCTATATATATATACATATAATTTTTTCCCTCCAGCTATCCTAATACTGACAAAGGTCTCATGAGTTACAAATATCATCTTTCCATGCAGGAATGTAAACAGTTCAACCTTAATAAGTCTCTTATGATTTCTCTTTCCTGTTTACCTCTTCATGTTCCACTTGAGTCTTGTATTGGAAAGTCAAATTTTCTATTCAGCTCTGGTCTTTTCATCAAGAATGCCTGAAAGTCCTCTATTTCACTGAATGACCATTTTTTCCCCTGAAGGAGTATACTCAGTTTTGCTTGGTAGGTGATTCTTGGTTGTAATCCTGTCTCCTTTGCCCTCTGGAATATTATATTCCATGCCCTGTGGTCCGTTAATGTAGAAGCTGCTAAATCTTGTGTTATCCTGATTGTGTTTCCACAATATTTGAATTGTTTCTTTCTGGCTGCTTGCAATATTTTCTCCTTGACCTGGGAACCCTGGAATTTGGCTACAATATTCCTAGGACTTTTCCTTTGGGGATCTCTTTCAGGAGGAGATCAGTGGATTCTTTCAATTTCTATTTTGCTCTCTGGTTCTAAAATATCAGGGCAGTTTCCCTTGATAATTTCTTGAAAGATGGTGTCTAGGCTTTTTTTTTTTTGATCATGGCTTTCAGATAGTCCAATAATTTTTAAATTCTCTCTCCTGGATCTATTTTCCAGGTCAGTTGTTTTTCCAATGAGATATTTCACATTGCTTTCTAATTTTTCATTCTTTTGGATTTGTTTTACAGTATCTTGATTTCTCATAAAGTCACTAGCTTCCAATTGCTCTATTCTAATTTTTAAGCAAATATTTTCTTCAGTAGTTTTTTGGACTTCCTTTTCCTTTTGGCCAATTTTGGTTTTTAGGGCATTCTTCTCCTCATTGGCTTTTTGGACTTCTTTTGCCATTTAGGTTAGGCTATTTTTTAAGGTGTTATTTTCTTCAGTATTTTTTTGGGTCTTCTTCAGCAAGCTATTGACTTGTTTTTCATGATTTTCTTGCATCACTCTCATTTCTCTTCCCAGTTTTTCCTTTACTTCTCTTACTTGCTTCTCAAAATCCCTTTTGAGCTCTTCCAAGGCCTGGGACTGATTCATATTTTTCTTGGAGGCTTTGGATGTAGGAGCTTTGACTTTGTTGTTTTCTTCTGGTTGTATGTTTTGATCTTCTGTGTCACCAAAGGAAGATAATATAGTCTGACTCTTTTTGTGCTGCTTACTCATGATCCTGGCCAATTACTTGAGTTTTAAACTCTTTGTTAAGGTAAGAGTCTGCTTCCAATGTGGAGAATGTACTGTCCCAAGCTTTGGGGGTTTGTGCAGCTATTTTCAGAGGTACTTCTAGGGACCCGTAAATTTTCAGTTCTTCCAAGGTGGTATGATAAGGGGCGAGGTGTTTCCTCTCCACTGCCACAACAAACTCCACCACACTCCTCCTCGCCCCAAGGCCACCACCCAGAACTGTGACCCAGATCCAAGCACAGGCAAAGCAAGAGATTCCTGCCTCAGCACTGGCAAAGAGATCCCTGCAATCCCGCTCTGATCAGCCACTGAATTTCCCCTCAATCTATGGGCCGGAAGCTCAGGAGATAGTCGCAGCCCTGGGCCATGCTTAGGACTTGCAACTGAGACCTAGCTTTTCTCTCACCGAAGAAACAGACTTTTCCCACTGACCTTCCAAGTTGTCTTTGGCATTCATGGGTTGAGAAGTCTGGAAACCGCCACAGCTGTCCTCAATTCAGTCCTCTGAGGCCTGCTCCAGGCTCCCTGCAGCCTGCACACCCACGCTGAACTGTGCTCTTCTCCCTGCCTGGTGTGATATACTTTCTGATCAACCATCCAGGTTGTCTTGGGCTGGAAATTTGTTTCACTCTGTCTTTTTGTGGGTTCTGCTGCTTTAGAATTTGTTTAGAGCCATTTTTTACAGGTATTTGGAGGGGTTTAGAGGAGAGCTCAAGCAAGTCACTGCTGTCACTCTGCCGTCCTGGCTCCACCCTATTATGACCATTTTCTAATCCTTTAGTTATCCCTGAATCACAGACTCAAGGCACTGTGTCTTCTGAACTTCTTTGGTCTCTGAGTTCAGAGCTTTATTAAGTGTTACCTATTTAACATTTTTCTTCTGCCTAGCTGTAGGCTAAACTCTTAAATTTCCCAAGCTATTCCCTAACTATGGCTCCTCAGGCCCAACTCAGGTCATTATAATTCTCTGTGATGTTAGACTGTGTGAAGACAGGCCTGGTGTCCCTCTGTGTAATGAAGAGGGTGGATTAATGGATCTCTAAGTTCTCTCCCAGCTTTTACAATGTTTTTAAGTTTAAGTTTCTGAGATTTTCTTGTGTCAGTGTTGGAGATTCTTTTGCCCTGAGTATGAGGCAACCTCAGGCTATTATTTGCTTTTTTTCTTTTCATTTTTCTTCCTAAACATTTCAGGTGAAGGTAAAGGTTGAACCACTAGCCTTTGCTATTAAGTCAAAGGAATGGAGGTTATGCTGTTACCATTTGGCCCTGGCCTGTGCTTTTGACACATAGGATGTATCATGAAGCTGTCAGCTTCAAAAACCTGTGCATTGATGGAGATTTCTTCATTTGAAGCATTGATTCTTTTTATATCTTGAACCACAAGGACACAAGGACCTATTGTCAGCTGGGCAAACCCATAAGGATTGTGTCTCTTTCAAGGCCTGGTTCAAATGCTACTGCTTCCCTCCAGAAGGGATCAGACGGTGGAAGAGAGAGCTAAAATGGTTACTGGGAAATTGAAATCATCGTAGTGCACATGGTTCTTAGGTCAGTTTATTTAGCCCTAATGTCTCTCTTGAAGTACTATCTTGCACTTCAAATTGCCTCTTGGACATCTTTCATTGGATGGCCCACAGAAGTCCTAAACTCAACAAACTGAACTTATCCTTCCCCCTCAAACCTACCTTTCTTCCTAACTTCCATAATAATAGTAATAGTGAACATTTATATAGTGCTTACTATGTGCCAAGCACTATGACTGGTGCTTTACAGTTATCTCATTTGGTCTTCACTACAACCCTGGGAGGCAGGTGCTTTTATTATCTCTATTTTACAGATAAGGAAACTGAAGCAAACAGAGGTTAAGTGACTTGCCCAGGCTCACACTTCTAGTAAGTGTCTGAGGACACATTTGAATTCAGGTCTATTACTGTTGAGGCCACCCAGGCTTGCAATCTAGTTATCTTTACAACCTAGATGTCATCCTGGAATCCTCACTCTTTCACACCACCCTCATTCAGTCTGTTACTAAGTCCTATCAATGCTACCTTTGTAACTTCTGTCACATATGCCCCCTTCTCTGTGCTGACACCATCCTGGTATAGGCTCTCAACAGCTCATACCTGGATTATTGTAATGGTTTCTTTGTCTCAAGTCACTCTTCATTCCATTTGTCCTCCAGGCAGCTCTCAAAGTGATCTTCCTAAAGCAAAGAGCTGACCATATCACTCCCCTGTTGTGTCAACTCCATTGGTACTACCAGGATCAAATATAAAATCCTCTATTTGAATTTTCAAACCCTCATAACCTGTATATAGTCCTTACCTTTCCAGTTTTCACATACTTCACTCCCCTTCACATACTCTGTAATCCAATGACAGTAATCTCCTTGTTGTTCCTTGCACAAGATACTCTGACTTCCAACTGTGCTTTTTCACTGGCTGTTCCCCATACTGCCCCTCTTCCCCCTGCCTCCTCTCTTCCTTGACCTTCTTCATTTCTCAGCTAAAATCCCACCTTCTGCAAGAAGCCTTTCCCCCTTACTGCTACTCCCTTCCCTCTGAGATTGCCACCAAGTTATTCAGTAATATATCTTGTTCATACATAGTTTGTATGTTAGATTTTGAGCTCCTTTAGAGTAGAGATTGGTGGCTAGGTGGTGTAGTGGATAGAGCACTGGGCTTGGAATCAGCAATTTCAAATCACTGAGTTCAAATCTGACCTCACAAACTTACTAGCTGTGTGAGCCTGGGCAAGTCACTTTAACCCTGTTTGCCTCAGTTCTTCAGATATAAGAGCTGGAGAAAGAAATGGCAAAGCATTCCAAGAAAACTCCAAAATGAGATCATGAAGAGTCGGATATGACTGAACAACTCCAACATAACAACAACAACAGAGTAGGGATTGCCTTTTTCTTTGTATCCCCAGTGCTTAACACAGTACCTGGCATAGAGTAAGTGCTAATACATGCTTGTTGATGACTTGCTGACTTGAAACAGTAGATAAGTGAGAAGCTAGTAAGAGCACCCAGCTTTTCAGTGAATTCTTGTATGAATCATATGAACTGCTTCTCATTGTACTGACTGCATTAGCAGGTATGATTTCTGAGCCTTTATCAATGATCTTTAAAAAGTTATTGAAAGCAAAAGAGGTACTGTATCACTAGAAGATGTTTTATCCTAATTTTCCAAAAAAAAGAAGAGGTTAGTCTCCAAATTATAGGCAAATATCTTTACTTTGATTCTTTGTAAAATCATAGGTTGAATTTTTAAGGCAGTGATTATTTAGAAAGAGAAGTAGTGTTCACCAAGAACAAGCATGATTTCATGAATGATATGTAATCCAAAGCAAATCTCATTTTTTACCTTGTTCATCTTAAGGTGATGATCAAGAGAGTGCTACGGACAGAGTGTACTTAGGTTTTAGTCAAGCAGTTGAGAAAGTCTCTAGGGCTAACCTTGTAAATAAGGAGATTGTAGTAGATTACAAGCTTACTATGAATCAGCAGTGTGATTATCTAGACTAGCAGCCCCTAGAATAGCTATGGAGATCTTGGGCTGCGTTAAGAAGGTTAGAAGTTCTAGGAATAAAGAGGTGGTAATCTCATTGGAGTCTTGTGAGACCTTACCTAGTGTTGTGTTCACTTCTAGAGCTATTGAGGTCACATAGTAAGAGGATATAGATAAAGAAGAGGAGGGTCCAAGACAGCTTTGATTTATATCCACAGTTGGTGCGTGTTTGCATTATGAACCAGGGAAGCACACAACCTTCCATCTTTTGCCATTGAGGCTTTATACCAACCATGTCCCAGGTGGGAATGCTTTCACTCCTCACTTATGCTTCTTGACACGCTAGCCTCCTTTTAAGGTTAAGGTTAATAGGTATCTCCTTTGGAGCTTTTTCCCAATTTCCCCATTTTTTCTCCTTTCTTCACCTTCCCTCCCATTGTGCCCCTTTTGCCTCCCCCGAACTTCACTGAAACTCCCCTCCTTCCAGTTCACGTGTATTTGTTTTATATGTACTTTGGATGTACTTATCTGCGAACATACTGTGTTCCACTAATGGAATGCAAACATTTTTTTTTTTGTGGGCAGGGACTCTTTAACTTTTGTATTTGTATCTGTAGCACTTAGCATGGTGCCTAGAACAGAGAAGGCATTTAATAAATACTTAGTGTTGATTTCTGCTACTATTATTATATTTTGTCTGTTCTTGTATCATTGTTAACTTTTCTTTTATGAACTTTAACAAACTTAATGAAAACAAACGTTAAAATAGTTTCATTTAAAATAAGAATTTTTAAATGTGACTCACTTTTTCATTCACCACTATGTAATATTCCTGTCTCTTTGTAGACTGAAACCCACTTTATCAGATACCATTACTTCCATTTCTGCTTTTTTGTATCATCCTTGTATGATATATTTTATACCAGTGTCTTCATTTTAATCTATCTATATTCTTTTTGTAAAAAAAAAATTAAATTCAGAATGTTTATTGGTTTTGTATGTGCCTCTCTGACAGTTCCTTGGTGTCCTCTATTTATTTTTCATCCATCTTCCATTACGTGAACATAGAGTGTTCCCAAAGGCACAGTTTTGGAATTTCTTCTCTCCCTATACTCTTTCCCTTGGTTATTTCATATGCTTCTATTAGTTCAATGATCACTTTTATGCTGATGATTCAGAAATCTATATAATCAAACTCAGTCTTTCTTCTTAAATCCAGTCTCACATCTTCAACTGTTTATGGAGCAGCTCCAACTGAATATCCTGTTGGTATTTCAAACTTAACATTTCCAAAATGGAACTCATCACGGAACTCATCACTCTCTACTCCTGCCATCCTCCCTGTCTCTTTACACCACAGTTCTCTCATGCAGGTTTGAAGGTCCTCTAGTGTAGTTATGCAGGCTTGAGTCATTTTAATATTACCTCTCTCAATCAGCTGTCACGTCTATCAATTCTACCACTACAGTAGGTCCCACATATGTTCCAATTTCTTTAATCCCGTTGTTATGATAAAAGTTTGACCCTCATTATGTCTTGCCTAGGAAGTTATAATAGATTTTCTCCTCTATAGTATATCTTTCACATTGTTGCCAAAATAATTTTAAGGATCACTTTTGCCTCATGATACAGTAAAAATTCTTTGTTGATATTTGAGGCTAGCCACAAGAGCTCTAATCAGGAATCTTTACATTCAAGGCAAGCTGTACAAAGCATGCCCTCGGGTGTGGGTGAAGAGGATAGATGGGAGACATGGCAGAGATTCTGGGACATTGATTCTGGGTTCATGCTGGAGCTCAAGGAACTTACCCTGGCCTGTCAGATTGTGGCTTTCCATTGTAACTTATTATCCTTACCTACTAGATGCCAAGCTTTGTTGTTTCTATTCTGATAAATGGCCACAAGTATTGTTGGTACCCTTTAAATCTGACACCCTTGTACAAAACTCTGGTCTTTCTGACCTAGTGATAGCTCAGAGCTTTAGTATAATGTTTCCAGCCTAGTTTCATGGTATTCTCCTTTTCCCACTCCACATTCCAGTAAGATTGGACTTTTCTCTCTTCCTTGAATTCTCATGCTCAGTTGTTACATTTGCTTTAGCTGTTCCATATTTCTGGTATGCACTTCCTTATGATTTCTGCCTTTCAGGGCTCATTTTAGATGCTGCCTCCTTTGCTGAACCTTGCTTGTTTCTTCTAGGCGTTGACATCCTCTCCCTTCTCGAATATTCCTTGAACATTTCTTTTATCTTCCTCTTGTATTGTATTTATCATTGTGTAAGCTCTTTCCCCTCTAGTAGAACTGAGCTTACAAGAATACATGACTATTTCTTTGTACGTAGTAATTAGGTAATAAATCTTCATTAAATACCAATCAAATTTAATTCTAGAAGTTTAGGATTAAAGTATATGATTCTCTTGAGCCTCATGTTGAGAGCTGATTTGTATATATATACAAATATATATATTTGCATATATATATAATGTATATATTATATATATATACACACTCACAATACCATTTTCCCTAATAAATACTTGATATGGGGTATTCAAAACCTTCAAAGCTATCATAACCACCCCATAGATATCCTTTCAATTCTGTGTTTCCATGTGAGATAGTGATAACTGGTGGCTGAGTTAGAGTGTATTTGTTGTTTCAGAGATTAGTGACATTCAAGGATGTGGCTGTGAACTTCACTCGGGAGGAATGGGGGCAACTGGATCCTTCTCAGAGGGACTTGTACAGGGATGTGATGTTGGAGAACTATGGGAACCTTGTGTCCATTGGTAAGGATAGCTTTCCCCTGACTGAGAACCTTTCATTTTTATTTCCTGAAAGTCTTTTGTGTGTCTAAAGTGCTTGCCCAAGTTAAAATATTTAGTAATATTCAAGAATACATGGATCCTGGGATAACTTCTAAATCCATTATGACTGAGAGTGTTTCTTCCTCCTATTTCCAGATGAAATAGCTTTGCTCCACACAGCTAAAGATTAGCAACAACTTCACTGTGCTGGGCCCTGAGGCTACACCTTACTTGCTTTCTGTTTGCCCAGGCCAGAGATCCTTTAATATTCTAGGATGGATCCTAGTCTCTTGGCGTAGAGAAGGTCAGATGAAATTTCTTTCTGAACTTCCGTTAACTCTGACAATCTCCCTATACTTTCTGGGAAACAAATATAGAGAAACCTTCAGAGGTTTTTTTGATATTATGCTCATATGTACTCTTTTCCCTTAAGAGAAAGGATGTCAGGTTTGCATTCTGAGATGGCTGTCTGTCCACAACATTTTCCCACTTCTACCCCATGAGCAGGACTTCCAGTTTCTAAACCAGATGTGATCTCCCAGTTGGAAAGAGGAAATGCACCTTGGATGTCAGAGGAAGAATTCTCAAGAAGCACTCGTCTAGGTGAGTGATTGATGGTCATGCAGAAAAAAGTAAGCAGCCACTCAGTTTGTTGGTCATGGGCCAGCACCTTTGGAATTTTGGACATAGACCTCCTCAGAGGGCCTCAGGCCTGTGGGTAAGATCTAGAGCCATCTAGCATGAATTCCCTCTTGTTTACTCCTCTTTCACTTTGCTGATACCTGTTAACTCCTCTCATATTTCCTTGTCTTAGAAAAAGGTTTCTGTTTTTTGTTTTGTTAATTTAAAATATAAAATAATCTAACAACATCAACATCAACAAAAATAAAATTTGGATATACAGTGAATAAGGATTATATATTACTTGGCAAACTTCCATTATATTTTATTTAAAGACGTATATATCACCTTTAACAATATAAAAATAAAAATGTGCCATTTACTTTTGTAATGTAAATTTATTTTTGTAAAAAACATGCCATTTCCTTTTGTGTCTACTTCTGAACTGTCTTATGTGTATTTTTTGGTTGCTGTTGCTGTTATTGACAATATATAGAAGACCTTCCTCTTGCTTTTTTTTGCATTCAGGGCAACCAGCTTAACTACTCAGGTTGTCCATTAGTTACCCTTGTTCTCATTACATGAATGAGCAACCTTTTTTCCATTTGCACATTTCTAGAATGATGCTCTTTAAGTCATTTCTTCCACATAGATCATCATTGGAAATACACTACAACTAACTTATGCCCATCATGCATCTTTCCGTTGCCTTTGCTTTGATTGTTTATATACTGTGGTGTTCTAAGACTCACAACATAATCAGAACCCTTTCCCCCAATCCCTTCCCCCCAAATTGATATAAAAACATGTGTTTTTAAGTAAGGAAGCACCTTAGGATTCATAAAAGCATGATAGTCCACTTTCATTCGATTTTTGGCCCCACTTATTGTCCTTACTAGACCTATATATATATATACTGATATGCTTAATAATTCTTTGGACTAGCCATTCAACTGCTAGTCGTTGTGGCCAATAGGCATTTTTCATTCATTTTTATGCCTCTGGCCCAATCCCTTATGGATTATTGGGCCAGTATCTTTTGAGTAGTCATGGATATCATTGAAGAGACTTTGTAGTGTTCTTCGGCTTGTGATTAAAGCACCAAAATATCATTTACAAATAGAAATATTTAGGAGACCTCATTATCTGTAGAGAATTCCTTCTCCATTTAGACTCTGTATAAGACATCCTACACGGCAATGTCACACACGTTAGAATTCATAATGATTGCTATCTTCATAACATTGAAGTCTGAAATTCCTCTCTCAGTCCATAGTGTTCTATGCATGCTTCTACCCTTTCTACCTTACTCTTCCTAAATGTTCCTTTTGTCTTAACTGTGGTATCTAGTATTTCCACTTTCACTGTTATCTCATTCCCTAACTCCTACTCCGGATTCATTTGACTTATTTCATTTGTGACCCCATGTTGAACAATTCAACTGTACATTACCATCTATATCTGAATCCCTTTCCCCCTTGTTTTGTCATCATTCATATTATCTCAGATCTCATCCTCAGTTTATCTTTATCATTTGCCTTTTTTATTCTTGTTCTTCTGCTGAATGCTTATGGAAAATGTAACAACAATGTCAACTTGATGTTTATACCAAATTTATGATATAACTTCATCTGGGCCCTCAGTTATTGTTGTTGTTCAGTCGTTTTTCAGTCATGTACGACTCTTTATGATCCCATTTGGGATTTTCTTGGCAAAGATGCTGGAGTGGTTTTCCATTTCCTTCTCTAGTGGGCCCTCTGCAAGGCAGTTGTTTTACTCTTTCTTTGCTGGTAATCTATCTCCCTTCATTCAGTGGCTATTCAATCTACTTTTCTCTCTCAGTGCTATTCCTGACCCCCTTTGTCTTGGCAGATTTCCTATCTTTCTGCTTTGCTTAGAGAATGGAAGACTTCTATTCTGAGTTCTTTCATCTCTACTACTTCATAACTCAAAACTTTTCCTGAGTCTCCAATCCTTCCACTTGTGTCCTTGATTCCCATGACCTCCTGTGTCCTTCAGGGGTACTCTCCCTCCATCATTCTAGCTCTTTTATTTTCAGTCTCTCTATGTACTTCTCCTCTGCCTATACACATTCTAAAATCTTCCCCATCCTTATTAAATTTTTACTTTAACCTCATACCCTCTCAAACTATTGTATGTTTTCTTTTATTTCATTGTCAAACTTGTACAAAAAATTATCAATACTATCTGCATCTGTTTCTTCACCACCCACTCATTTCTCAGTCTTTTGCATTCTAGTGGCATCTGGTCCCCAAACTCTACTGACACTTGCCTCTCAAAGGTTTCCAGGATTCTAGAATGTCAGCTGTCAGAACTTTTCCTCTGTCCTATCCATAACCACCTTGACCTGTCTTCAACTTTTTGACACTTTTTACCATTCTCTCCTGCAAATTTTCTCAGTTTTGCCATCTTTGAGACTATTCTTTCCTTTCTTACTGCTTCGAGTCTTCTTGCTTCTCGGTGTCTTTTACCGAGAGTCCCACAGGGACTTGTCTTTCTGAATTCCCTTCCTCAGTGATCCCATGGATTCAAGTAACAGCTCTAAGCAGCTGAGTCCCAGATCTCTATATCCAGTCTTGATCTCTTTCTTAACTTCCAGTTATCTTGTGGACAGACTGGAAATGAATATAGTACCCCAGATGTAGTCCAAATAGGGCAGAGCAGGTGGGACTGTCAAATCCCTCGGGCTGATTTTTAAACTCGAGCATAGTAGTTGACATTTGTCCCTATTTAATTGAATCTTACTGAGATTTGCTTTAGTGCTTTCAGTGCCTGTCAAAATCTTTTTGAGTCCTGGCTCTGTTATCCTTTCAGGTTTTATTTAGTAAGCATGTCATCCATACTCTGATCTAAAACATGATAAAATTTTTAGACTACATTGAGTCAAGAAGAAGTGACTGAGACATTCCAATGGAGATCTTGCTTCAAACTGATAATTCTTCATTCCTGACTATTCTTTGAATGTGGCCATCTCACCAGTCCTAAATTCACTTAACGGTACTATTTTCTGTGCTGTATCTCCCAAAATAGATAATCTCATACTTTGAAGAGACTTCGGAGGCTAGCTGTGTGGTGTAGTTTATAGAGCACTGGGCTTGGGAGTCAAGAAGTCCTGAATTCAAATCTGGCCTCAGACACTGCTTCTGTTTCAGTTGCTTCATCTATAAAATGAGAAGGGTAGTAACACCTACCTTCCAGCGTTGTTGTGAAGATAAAATGAGACAGTATTTATAAAGATCTTTGTAAACCTAAAACATTATATAGATGCTATCTAAAATCATCATCTTCATCATCATTACTTCTGCTGCTACTACTACTACCTCTGTCACTACTACTTCTACTACTACTGCTACCCAAGTAAGAATACCCTTTCTAGCATATCTGATAGTCGTCTGGTCCTTGCTTTAAGAATTCCATTTGGGTCCATTAAAAATTATGTGGGCAGCTAGGTGGCGCAGTGGATAGAATACCAGCCATGGAGTCAGGAGGACGTGAGTTCAACTCCTGCCTCAGACATACAACACTTACTAGCTGTGTGACCCTGGGCAAGTCACTTAACCCCCATTGCCTCACCAAAAAACAAACCAACAAACAAAAATTATGTGAGAGCAGTCAATTGCTTTGCTTTATAAAAATCTAGCTAAACTAGATCTCTAACATTCCACTTATGTATCAGTTTACTAACCCTCTCCAAAAAGGAAGTGAGATTAGTTTGACATGATGTATTCTTGGTAAACTCAGGCTTCATGTTTGTGAACATTTCTTCCCTTTCCAGATGTTCGATAACCATTAGGTAATAAATTCTAGGATTTTGTCAAGAATCTAAGTTAAATTTAGTTGCCTGTAGTATACAATGTAGGATTTTACAGTTCTTTATTTTGGGGCAAATTGGGACAAAAATTACTCTTCTGCAGACCTGTAGATTCTTTACTCTTCTCTATGAGCTTTGCCTTAGTCATATCTGCCAATTCTTTTAGTATCCTGAGATACTGGAGAACAATCCTTGCCATCAAAATTATTAGAATGAAGTCCTCAGTCTTATGTCAGCTGAGTTGATAACTCTTTAACAAATATCTGTTGGAAATTGCCTGCTCGACACCCTTAATTGAGGTCTTCTGAATATCCATTTATTTCTAACAGATTTCCTGCCTTTCCTTGTATGATGAAGCCAACTTATTCAGCCATCTTTGTATAGCATTAATCAATTCCCTTCTAAAGTCTCAGTGCAAAGAGCAGCAGAGCAGAGCAGAAGTTTGTGAATTGGAATCTAACAGAATGAAATTAATGGCTTTTTTGCACTTCACTCTCCCCTTGCGTCAGTTTTTAAAAGCAAGTCTTCCAGATCCAATGCTATTCTTTTCCTGAAGGCTCTTGCCACTTAGAATTATATTAAATCTTCTTTCTTTCCAAGATAAGGATAACTTGACCAACTAATTTTTCAGACTGATCACCATCCTCCTTTATAAAGAAAAGAGAATCTAGGACCTACTGTAAAGCAGTTTGCTTTCTTCAGCACAAAGGAAGGGTGAATATTGACACTTTTTCATTCTTTCAGATTCTCTTAGTCAAGAGCCTAGGTGTGAAATCCAGAAGTCATCTCCAATGAAGGGCTCTTGTACAGGAGTATCATCTAAGAAAATACTCACAAAAGATGTCCCCTGGGATTCCAAGGTGGGAGAAGCTTGGGAATGTGATATCAGGTTAGAAAGGCAGAAGGGCAACCAGGAGCAACAAGTCAGACAAATAACAATCACTCACAGAAAAGCCTTGAATAAACTGAGAATGCACAAATATAATACATTCCAGAAAAGTTTCAGGTCCAAGTCCAGCTTTGTTCCAAAACAGAGATCCTACAGGGAAAAGCCCTCATAAATTTGGTATACTTCAACAGAGATTCAAACAGTTTTCAGACCTAACTAAACATAATAGGTGCTTTTCAGGGAAAAACCTTTGTAAGTCTACTAAATACAGAAAGACCTTCAACTACCACATAGGTTTTATTCAACTTCATGACAATAAATCATATGAATGTAAAGAATGTGGAAAAGCCTTTAGTCGGAAGGGAAACTTAATTGATCATCTGAGAATTCATACTGGAAGAGAAACCTTTTCAGTGTAATAAATGTGGGAGAGCCTTTAGCTGGAGAGGAAACTTTACTGCACATTGGAGAATTCATACTGGAGAGAAACCTTTTCAGTGTCATGAATGTCATGAAGGAAAAGCTTCAGCTGGAGTGGAACCCTTACTGCACATAAGAGAATTCGCAGTAGAGAAAAGGTCATTCAATATAATGAAAGTGGGAAACGCTTCAGCAATAGGGGAAGCCTTACTGAACAACAGAAGATTCACGTGGGCAAGAAACCCTTTGAATGTAATGAATGTAGAAAAACTTTCGGTATAAACTCATGTCTTAATCGACATCAGAGAATTCATACTGGAGAAAAACCCTTTGAGTGTGATGATTGTGGGATAACTTTTAGCCAGAAGGGAAACCTTACTGAACATCAGAGAATTCATGTAGGAGATAAACCCCTTGAATGTAAAGAGTGTGGGAAGACCTATAGTCACAGAACATCCTGTTTTTTTAATCATCAGAGAATTCATGCTGGAGAGAAGCCCTTTGAATGTAAGGAATGTGGCAAGTCATTTAGCCAAAGGAAATACTTCACTCAGCATGAGAGAATTCATCCTGGAGAGAAGCCATTTGAATGTAATGAATGTGGAAAAACTTTCAACCATTAGGGTCACCTTACTATACACCAGCATATTCATAAAGCAGAGAAACCCTTTAAATGTGATGAATATGGAAAGGCCTTTAGACAGAGAGGAAGCCTTATTGAACATCAGAGGATGCACGCTCTAGAGAAACCATTTGAATGTAATCAGTGTGGGAAAACCTTCAGCTATAGGAGCAACCTTATTCAACATCAAAGGATTCATGCTGGAGAGAAGCCCTTTGAGTGTAACCAATGTGGGAAAGCTTTCTGCTATAGGACAAGCTTTACTGAACATCAGAGACTTTATAGTGGAGAGAAACCATCTGAATGCATTGAATGTCAAAAAACTTTCAATAAAAACTCACATCTTATTAGACATCAGAGGATTCATACTGGAGAGAAACCCTTTGACTGTACTGAATGTGGGAAACCCTTCACCCAGAAGAAAAGCCTTACTCGACATCAGAGAATTCATTTTGGGTAATAACCCTGTGGATGGGAGTGGGAAACTTTGTGGTTACCAGAGAAATTATTAAACATCATAGAATTCACACAGAAATCATGTGAATTGTAATGATTTTGGGAAATCTTTCAACTATAAATTGTCATTACTCCTTGTAAAGTTAATGATGGAGGAAAAACTTCATAAAAGCATGATGTGAGAAAGCTTTCACTCCCATGTGCATCCTTATGAAGCCTCAAAAAACTCAGATTGCAGAAAAATGGTATGGATGAAATGATGACAAGGAATCTGTGATGTGTATTTTATACCTTAATCAAGTATCAGAGACTTCATGTAACACATTAACAGTGGGAATGTAAAATGTGGAATATGTTTCATTTACATTTGTCATTTGCTAAATATTGAAAAGTCAAGATGGCATACTTTGTCATCAATTCTAATATTCTTTGGTGCTTTGTGAGAGAAAAGGTGATTGTTTAGTACTATATGCCCCTCCTTCTGATAGCACACATTAGCTGCCATCAGGTAAAAGTAGGACTCTCAGTAGAAAAGTGCTTTTGTTACAGCTGATATGCTGTATCAAGTGATAGCATTTGAAATAGGGTCTAAACTGATAAATTTAAAAAAAAACCTGTTAAATAAAGGCTCTGAAATATTACATAATTATTTAGTTAATTTAAGGGATTTTTTTTTCTCTTTTTTTAAATTTTCATTCTGGAGTAACTCAATAAAACATTCAGTTACACAGACAAGGATACAAAATGATCTTATATAAAATATAAGTTTTGTTACATCCAGTCTACTAAATAAAAAAAATGCTAATTTTAATAAGGTAGTAACAGTGTCTTGCTTCCTTTTGTTTCTCAACTCTGTATTTGATGGTTTTTCTTGTTATTGCTGTTTTTATTTTTGTTGTGAAAAAATGACCTGAACTATGGCCATACCTAAGAACAAACCTATGACTGTACTATTCTGTTCTAAAACTGAAACTTGAGGTGTTATCCTTTGTGGATTGGCACATTCTCTATTGTACTTTATAACAATGTAACTGGAAGATTTTCTCAATCATTCTTATTTTTACAACTTCTAAGTTTGTTTTCACCCTGTGATACACAGTATAGGATGCCTAATGAACAAACTGTCAACTGGGATAGTCAGTCATTATCATACTAGTTTACTTTACTTGATGTTAAAAACAAAACAAAACAAAACTAAACCCTGACCTTAAAGGTTAATAGTCTCATCAATGCTCTGTATCTACCACTATGTCCATTTCCAGCAAATATTTAATTAAATTTTGCTTTTTTATATTTTATTAATTTTCTATTGGTGTTTTTTATTTTTTCTATTATCTCTAGCACTACATAATCAACTAGAAAATACTAGAGTGTATTTTTCCACAACCATGTAATAGCTAGCAAAACCACTTCCCAACACCTTAATTCCATATTGTATCAAGTATTTCAACTAGATACAACCTCCATACCTTCTAACAAGTAGAATTAAGCCTACTCAACCAGTAAAGTAACAGTTAATATAGTACAAGCCAGAAGTGTGAAAACATCCTCATTCCACCACACTCCCGAGTTGTGCCTGAAGTAGATTAAAATATAATTGGGAAATATTTAGCAAAAGAAATAAAAATACAATAAAACATAAATAATGTTAATTTGTAGTTTTCAAAGTCAAATTGATGCCCATAGAATCCATTTTTTATTTGAGTTTGACACTGCTGGTATACACAACTGTATCCCAATCTAGTTTTCAGAATACTTTAGTTGCTTTTGTAGCACTATAACAAAAAACTTTTTGCTCCTTAAAAACAGGGACTGTTTTTTGTCTTTGTGTCTTTGCTTAGTTTAGTGTCTGGGACATAATTAGTACTTAAATGTTTGTTGACTGACTACTAACATTGCTACTAAGTTTGTCCAAAATACAATTAAATCTTAAAAAAAAAGTACCTTCACACCTGACTGTAATATAACACCCCAACCAACCACTTACAACCAAACTTGAACCATCTCATATTAGCGAATGTTGTGAAGCCGAAGACACAAAACTAAATATGAAGAGAACATGTAACAAAAATGTAAAATAAAACATGGGGCATGAATTTAAATCAAAACTGACGATATGAAATAATAATAGCTAACATATAATGCTATGAGCAAGACAATGTGCTAAGCACTTTGTAATTATTATCTCATTTGATCCTTACAACAGCCCTGGATGATAGATACTGTTACTATCTCCATTTTACAGTTTAAGAAACTGAGGCAAGCAGGTTATGTGACTTGCCTAGGATCACACACAGAGTAAGTGCTTGAGGCAAGATTTGAACTCAGGGCTTCCTAAGTGCAGGCCCGGCACTCTAGCCACTGTGCCCCCTAGCTGCTTATTACTATAATTTAAGTACAAAATCTAATAACCAACACCTAAAAATCATATCTACTACTGAGTTTATTAACAATTAATTAATTGATATATGAATCTCATTAAACATTTCTACTTATGGAATTTTGAATCTCTTCTAGGTGTATGCCTAACCTTGTAAATTTTAATTGGCTCTTCTTAAGTATGCATTATGCTCCAGACCCATTAATTGCATTTTCTTCATTATAAAAACAAAAATTATGGATAATTCATCTGGAATCTTTAACCTAAAGATGATGTTCCTTGCATTCTGAAAAAAAAAAATCCCCCACTTATATTTAATCATATGTGGCACAATGATCCTGACTTCTTAAAAGCTAAGCCAATAACTACGGGATCTGTAAATATTTCAAGTACACTCCTGATGGCAGTTTTTATATGTCTGAGGATCAGCCTAGCTAAGTGTACAAAGAGGTTAAGCACCTTAGGTTCATAAAAACTCCTAATAGTTGACGTTGCTTTGTATTGCTTTAAAGTCTGCAAGGGTCTTTACATACATTTTGATATGCACAGACATCCCTGTTGGGGAGGTATATTATTGTTCCCATTTTACGGATAGGAAGCTGAGGCTTAGAAGAAGTTAATTGTATTTCTCTGCTAGTAAATGTCTGAAGCAGGATTGAAACTCAAGTCTTCTTGAATCTGTATCTCTATCCAATATTGCTATAGTGTCCCTAGCCAGTACGTAATATATTCTTTGGCAATAGCAACCATGAACCTCAAGAAAACCAAACCACATAACAGCATTCACTTCTGTGGGGCTTGCTTGTATAGGGATGGTAGTAAAGTGGCTTAAAGGGAGAAGAGGGTGCTGAGAAGCAGTTTTTATAAAATATAAAGATACATTTAAACTGATGCTTTCAGTATGAGATCTGCTGTGATTCAAACTTCATTTCATCTTTTATATGTTTTGTTATATTCTTGGCACTAGCTGAACTTGAATTTCCTTTTGAAGATATCACATCCTACCACTCTGATATCCTCACCCACTTTGTGGCTCTTTAACTTAGATTGTCAGTAGGAAATCAGCATATTCCTTATTCCTCTATCATTACCATTCAGGAACCTCCTTTGAGGTCCACAGCATTCAGTTGTATCCTTCTGTCCCATTCATTCTACTAACATTCTCAGATCTTCATCAATAACTTCAGCACCTGGGTTAGTCTTCCTTTCTAAAAATTCATCCAATGGTATCAGGCTAATTAACTTAAATATCTTGCTGAACTAACTTTATTTAACCTCCCAGATCATCAGTTTGCAGAGTTCAATGACATTTTCCTTCACCTTTCTGGAGACACCTATAAAGGTTCTGTCTATTTTACCATCACTTGAAACTTCCGTGAACTTCCAAGTTTATGAATTCCAAAATTTACTTCGTCTTTCAGTTTATGCTCTTTTTGGATATACTCTTTGATCATGAAATTCGTTCCTTAATTCTCAGTGCTCTTCCAGTCTATCACCCCTACTTTGACTTCTCTTTCCTCCCTTAACAGTCTTGAGGCGGTATTTTAACAGTGCATTGGCCTCTACCCTTTGTGACTTGAATCTCTGCCTCTTATCCATCTTTTGTTCATCTATTCCCAATCCTGGTTTGCTTCGTGCTTTGCTTTGGCCACTTCTTCTTTATAGGTTCTAAATCCAGGTGGCAAAAAACATACAAGCTAACTAGATCTACAATTTCATGGTCTTGTAACCTTATCTGAACCCAGTAACATTTTATTAAGTACTTAGCAGGCACCAAAGATGCAAGACAAACAGAAACAGGCCTTTCTCTTAAGGAACTTGCATTTTGCTGATGTATTACAAACATCTTTATTTCATATTCATTCTTTAAAAAAAAGTTCTAAATTTAACAGACACCTAAATAAAAAGACATTTCCATATATTTAATAGAATAGAAAAAAGGATTGTACATGAAGCTGCAGATCTTTGTTATGTATAGCTTGCTTTTCAAGTATATAATAAATTCAGCCTCTGGTATTCAAAGCTATCTTGATTATCTGTGCTTCTTTCTGACCTTCTTTTCCCTTCATTTTTAAAACGATACCTCAAAGACCCTCTTTTCAGATGTACTTATTATTTCACTTCCACAATGGCTGTTCTAAAACTTTCCTCAAACCTTTGAACTCTGCACCTAATTTCACTTTGTCTGCAGTTGTTTCTGGCCTCTATTTTATCTCTTCACACTCTTTCACACTTCAGAATACCTATACTGATATTCTCACTCTTTCCTCTGGTCTCTAAGCATAAGGAGGAGCTCTTTGCCAACTCTAACACTCAACTTGTGAACTGGCCTTGCCAATAATTCCCCTTCTGCTATCAGTTGTTTTTTTCCCTGTTTACTGACTTTTTCTCCTTTGCCTACAAATATGGACTTCTATAGAAGTATCCAGAGCATCTAGAAGTCACATCAGGAATCCTTTTAAGAAGAGAGTTTGGGAGGCAGTGGACATGGATGACAAAGCATACTTGATGAAAAAGTGAAATTGATTATGTTCTAACAGGAAATAACCAGTTACTGCTATGGATGTCATTTCTAAATTAGCTATGTACAGTTAGACCACCAGTATATTTGTGCAGAGATTAAAATCAATACTGAAGAAGAAAGAATTAAAAAATCCAGAACACATGGCACATAATTGAGGCGTCTTTCCCCTGACCTGTTTAAATGGAAAATAGATAAAAGAACAGGCATTGACACAGCTCTTGAAGTTTGTTAAGAAAGTTTAACCAATAATTAATCACTACAAAGTCCAAAAGTGCAAAGAACAACCTTTGCCAGTAACTGTGACCTTTTCGCAAGGAGAGAATTATTACAGCCAAGGATAACACTTGCTCAGACTAGTAAAAATTATCTAAAAATCTTATGGAGGATGATGATAGATGATACTTGTCAGTGCGATCTATAAAAAGAGAAGCAGTAAAGGAAAAGAGTAAAAACCTTAGAGACCCAACTTAGTAAAATCCTCCTATGCATATTTAAAGGATGAAACTGAAAAGAATAAAAGAAATAGACTTAATTAGGAAAGATTTATTTAAGGAGGTTTAAGGATTTATTTAAAAAATCCATCTCTTGTTCAGTAACAGTGGCATCATCACATTTGGACTCAACATTGCTTCATGAAGATGTAAAATTACAGTAAAGCAAACCACAGTAAGAAGTGCAGCTTGCACTAGAGCAAACATACTATAGGCAACCCAGTTTTGAGGGTATTGAGGGATTGATATTCAAAATATCTGAAAAGAAGGGAGGGCGAATGGTAGGGGAAAAAAACAGACCTTTTTATTACTTCATTAGGATAACAGAAAATATCAGTACTAATCTATAAGTATACTTTTTCATCTCATATATAATTTTATGAGTTACCTACATATGAATACAGAGCATCCTTGTTAAATGTTTGAGAAGGGAACAGCCAGGCATTTTACAGATGTTCCATGTCTTTACCATTACAAAAGTGACTGAAAGCTATGAACATTGAATTATCTCTTAAGTCAGCTGTAAACTCAGAAATGTACCTATTCACACAGAAAAAAAAAGACAAATGGGTAAGGATGGTCATTGTACAGATTATGATATATATTGGAATGGACAATTCATAGTATTGGTCCATCAATACAGGTATCTTGGATGGACTACAGAGGCACAGTGTCTAAGATTGAAGAGGAGAAGAGCAGTCTGGTTGGGAATTTGTAAAAGTATTGTTTATGACCCCAGACTTCAGCATGGAACAAAGGTTCATGTTTTTTTTTTATAGCAGTCATCTTTTTGGTAATACTGTATGTGTACAAATGAGTGTCATTCAAATGACAATTGAGAAGTTCATGGTGGACATAAGTAGGTTTCAATATATTACCAATGAATTATACAAATGAATGAAAAAGCATTTAATAACTTGTTACCTACCAGGTATTTTGCTAAATAAGTAGGGCGCATGCAAATACAAAATTAAGGCAGTCCCTATTATGAGTGAACTCACATTATAATGGGAGAGACAATACATAGAGGATTATGTTGGTAAAGAAATGGTATTTTGGTGAAGGAAGTCGCAGGAATGATCAGTGTAACAGGAGAACAGTCAATTGAAATGACCTTTTCAGAAACATGGTTGCATTGATTTCCTTATAGTTCCCATGGCAAGAGGTAGAAAAGAAGTGGGTAGGTCTGTACATAACAACATGTCTGCAGTTGGCTGAGGTGAAACAGCATGGTCAAATTTGGGGCTGACTAGATATAGCGAGGTCTGGCCAATTTGGACAGTCCCACCCCTTAGGCAGGAGTACTAAAATCTGATGAAGGCAGGAGTGATAAGCTAATCAAGTTTTTAGTTGTTCCTATGACCCTGGAAGATGTTGCTTATAAAACGGGTAGTTAGAATACAAAGAACTCTTGATCAGTTAGGATGAGCAGAATCTTAATACGATAAAGTTGAATAGTCATTCAGCTTTAGTCCTTCATAATTAACTGTTTATTAAACATTTTAAACTGAATATCCTACAAGTATCTCAAACTGAAGATGTCCAAAACAATTAATTATCTTTCTTCTCAAACTCTACCCCTCTTCCAAAATTCAAAACTTAATATTTCTGTCTAGGGCATCACCATCTCATTTGCCCATTTGCAATCTTTTTGCTCCTTTTTCTTATTCACCTTGCATGTCTAAGCACTTGGCAAGTTTTGTTCTGGTTCTGTAATATCTTATATCCATTCTTCTCTCTCTACTTAACATGACTACCACCCTAGTTTAGACTCATCACCTCTTCCTGAGGTATTGCATTAGTTTTTAATTGGCCTCTTTGTCTCATCTTCCCTCTCTCCTATCTATTCTACACACAACTTTGAAGTAGATTTTATTTTGCTTATTTTGAACTTAAGGGATTCCCAAAGAAGAGAACATTTCCATGTAAAGTAGAATAGAAAAAGAGGCTATATGAAATAATGAAATTCTGATATACAACTTCCCTTTAAATGCAATATATGATAAATTCATCATGTTACTTTCAAAGCTTTTTCTGTGGGTTTCTGAAGTAAGTGCATTTTAAAAAAATTCTTCAGTGACCCTTTTTATTTCTATTTTAAGTATCAAAGATTTTTTATTAATAAATTTATTTCTAGTTTTCAACATTTACTTCCACAAGATTTTGAGTTCCAAATTTTCATCCCATCTCGCCCCTCCCTCACCCCAAGATGGCATGCATTCTGAATACCCCTTCCCCTAGTCTGCCTTCCCTTCTATCTCTCCCCCCGCTTCTTTTATCTCCTTCCCCTTCTATTTTCCTGTAGGGCAGGATAGATATCTGTACCCCATTTCCTGTATTTCTTATTTCCCAGTTGCATGTGAAAATATTTTTTTTTAAACATGTGTTTTTAAAACTTTGGGTTCCAAATTTTCTCCCTTCCTCCCTCCCCACCCACCCTCATTGAAAAGGCAAGCAACTCAATATAGGTTATACATGTGCAGTTATGCAAAACACTTCCACAGGAGACATGCTGTGAAAAACTAACTCTATTTCCCTTAATCCTATCCTGCCCCCCCCATTTATTCTATTCTTTCTTTTGACGCTGTCCCGCCCTCAGAAGTATTTGCTTCTGATTATCCCCTTTCCCAATCTGCCCTCCTCTTTATCATCCCCTCACTCTTTTGTCCCCTTCCCTCCCATTTTCCTGTAGGGTAAGACATATTTCCATACCCAATTGAGTGTGTATGTTATTCCCTCCTTAAATCAAATCCTATGAGAATAAGATTCACTCATACCCTCTCACCTTCCCCCATTTCCCCTCCACTGTAAGAGCCTTTTCTTTTCTGGTTTTTTTTTGTGAGATAATTTACCCTGTTCTACCTCTCCCTTTCTCCTTCTCCTAGTATAATCCTCTCTCACCTCTTAATTTTATTCTCCAGATATGATCCCTTTATCTTCAACTCACCCTATACCATCTATCTATCTACCTACCTATCTATCTATCTATCTATCTATCTATCTATCTATCTATCTATCTATCTGTCTGTCTGTCTCTCTATCTATCTATATACATACTTATAATTTTTTCCCTCCAACTACCCTAATATTGACAAAGGTCTCATGAGTTACAAATATCATCTTTCCATGCAGGAATGTAAACAGTTCAACCTTAATAAGTCTCTTATGATTTCTTTTTCTTGTTTACCTCTTCATGTTCCACTTGAGTCTTATATTTGAAAGTCAAATTTTCTATTCAGCTCTGATCTTTTCATCAAGAATGCTTGAAAGTCCTCTATTTCACTGAATGACAATTTTTTCCCCTGAAGGATTATACTCAGTTTTGCTGGGTAGGTGATTCTTGGTTGTAATCCTGTCTCCTTTGCCCTCTGGAATATTATATTCCATGCCCTGTGGTCTGTTAATGTAGAAGCTGCTAAATCTTGTGTTATCCTGATTGTGTTTCCACAATATTTGAACTGTTTCTTTCTGGCTGCTTGCAATATTTTCTCCTTGACCTGGGAACTCTGGAATTTGGCTACAATATTCCTAGGGGTTTTCCTTTGGGGATCTCTTTCAGGAGGAGATCAGTGGATTCTTTCAATTTCTATTTTGCCCTCTGGTTCTAAAATATCAGGGCAGTTTCCCTTGATAATTTCTTGAAAGATGATGTCTAGGCTTTTTTTTTTTTTGATCATGGCTTTCAGATAGTCCAATAATTTTTAAATTCTCTCTCCTGGATCTATTTTCCAGCTCAGTTGTTTTTCCAGTGAGATATTTCACATTGCTTTCTAATTTTTCATTCTTTTGGATTTGTTTTACAGTATCTTGATTTCTTATGAAGTCACTAGCTTCCAATTGCTCTATTCTAATTTTTAAGGCAGTATTTTCTTCAGTAGTCTTTTGTAGTCTTCCTTTTCCTTTTGGCCAGTTTTGCTTTTTAGAGCATTATTCTCCTCATTGGCTTTGTGGACCTCTTTTGCCATTTGGGTTAGGCTATTTTTTAAGGTGTTATTTTCTTCAGTATTTTTTTGGGTCTCCTTTAGCAAGCTGTTGACTTGTTTTTCATGATTTTCTTGCATCACTCTCATTTCTCTTCCCAGTTTTTCCTCCACTTCTCTTACTTGCTTCTCAAAATCCCTTTTGAACTCTTCCAAGGCCTGGGACTGATTCATATTTTTCTTGGAGGCTTTGGATGTAGGAGCTTTGACTTTGTTGTTTTCTTCTGGTTGTATGTTTTAATCTTCTTTGTCACCAAAGTAAGATAATATAGTCTGACTCTTTTTGCGCTGCTTACTCATGATCCTGGCCAATTACTTGAGTTTTAAACTCTTTGTTAAGGTAAGAGTCTGCTTCCAATGTGGAGAATGTACTGTCCCAAGCTTTGGGGATTTGTACAGCTGTTTTCAGAGATACTTCTAGAGACCTGTAAATTTTCAGTTCTTCCAAAGTGGTATGATAAGGGGCGAGGTGTTTCCTCTGCACTGCCCCAACAAGCTCCACCATGCCAGCATTCCTCCTCACCCCAAGGCCACCACCCAGAACTGTGACCCAGATCCAAGCACAGGCAAAGCAAGAGATTCCTGCCTCAGCACTGGCAATGAGATCCCTGGAGTCCCCCTTTGATTAGCCACTCGATTCCCCCTCAGTCTGTGCGCTGGAAGCTCAGGAGGCAGCCACAGCCCTGGGCCGTGCTTGGGACTTAAGGCTGAGACCTAGCTTTTCTCTGTCACTGCAGTCACAGACTTTTCCCACTGATTTTCCAAGTTGTATTTGGCGTTCCTGGGCTGAGAAGTCTGGAAACCGCCACAGCTGCCCGCAATTTAGTCCTCTGAGCCCTGCTTCAGGTTCGCTGTGACCCACATGCCCATGCTGAATTGTGCTCCTCTCCCTGCCCTGCGCGATATACTTTTCCAATTAACCATCCAGGTTGTCTTGGGCTGGAAATTTGTTTCACTCTGTCTTTTTGTGGGTTCTGCTGCTTTAGAGTTTGTTTAGAGCCTTTTTTTTACAGATATTTGGAGGGGGTTAGGGGAGAGCTCAAGCAAGTCACTGCTTTCACTCTGCCATCTTGGCTCTGCCCCCCCCTTTTTATTTCTTGACAACACTGTTGTTAGCTTCTTCTCTCCCCCTTTCCCCTTCTCCTAAATGAAAATTAAAAAGAAAGAAAAACAGTCCTTGTAGTAAATAAGCATAGTTAAGCAAAACAAATCTATACATTTGCCGTGTCCAAAAATGTATATTTCATACTCTACCTTGAATTCATCACTGCTCTGTCAAAAAGTGCAATGCTTCATCATTGATCCTCTAGAGTTGTTGTTGGACATTGTATTGATAAGAGTTCTTAAGTGTTTCAAAGTTGTTTTTCTTTACAATGTTGTTACTGTGTAAATTTTTCTCTGTCTGCTCACTTTACTCTATCAATTCATGGAAGTTTATTCAGATGTCTCTGCAACTGCCCATTCATCCTTTCTTGTGGCACTATATTTCATTATGTTCACATATAGTGATTTTTTTTTTGGTCATCCCATAGTTAATGGGTACAAGTAGTTGTGTGTAGTTCTTTACTGCAACAGAAAGAACTGCTAAAAATATTTTTGTGTGTAAGGTTATTTTTCCTTTTTCTTTAATCTCTTTGGGGTGTAGGCCTAGTAGTGGTATCATTGTTTTAGAGGTATATACACTTTAGTGATTTTGGGGAGCATAGCTTCAAATTGTTTTCTGGAATGGCTGAACTAGTTTACAAGTCCACAAACAGTGGGGGCACCAATGTGCCTGTCTTCCCATGGCTTCTCCAATAATTATCGATTTCCTTTTTAAAAAAAATCATTTTAGTCAGTCTGAGAGGTAAAACAATTGGAGTTGCTTTCATTTTAGTTTTTTAAATTATTAGTGATTTGAAACATTTTTTTCATATGATTGTTGACAGCTTAGGTTTCTTCTTTGAGAACTGACTTCATATTCTTTTTTTTTTAGGCAATTGGGGTTAAGTGACTTGCCCAAGGTCACACAGCTAGTAAGTGTCAAGTGTTTAGTCTGAGGCCAGATTTGAACTCAGGTCCTCCTGACTTCAGGGCCAGTGCTCTATCCACTGCGCCACCTAGCTGCCCTCTGACTTCATATTCTTTAACCATTTCTAAGAGAATGGTTGTCATTCTTACATATTTGAATCAGTTCCTTGCATATTTTAGATATTAGGCCTCTATCAGAAATTTCCTGCAAAGATTTCCTGCCTCCCCATTTAACTGTTTTAATTCTATTTTAGCTGTATTGATTTTGTTTGTGAAATTTATTTTCTATTTTATATAGTCCAAATTGTACATTTTATTTTGTTTGATTTATCGTGCCCTATTTATAGTTGTAAAAGGTTCTTTCTTCCTTGCACATCTAATTTATGTTGTGACCTTTCTATATTTCAGTTGGGCATTTATTTAGAATTTATTTTGCTAAATGGTATGAGAGCTTTTCTTGTGAGATGAGGATCTGTTGACTACCTAACTCTCTTTTCTAGGCTGATCATCATCTTTCTTGATGAAAGAAGCAGAATCTAGATTTTTTTTTTATAAAATAGTTTCCTTTCAGAAGAGATATTAATACTATTTCTTTATTTCTTTCAGATTATTTTAGCCTGGAAACTAAGCTTAAAGCTGAATATTCATCTTCAAAGCAGACTGGTTATACAGGAATATCCAAAGAAGGACTCAGAAAAGAAGTTACCTGGGATTCCAAGATGAGAGAAATTCGGGAATGTGATGTCAAATTAGAGAGGGAAGAGAACTACCAGGAGAAACAATCCAGACAAGTAACAAACATTCCCAGAAAAATAGCTAGTGACTATAATACATTGTTAGGAAGTTTCAGCCCAGGGTCAGTCTTTGTTTCACAACAGAGAGTTACTACAGGAAAAAATCTCCTTAAATATAATCGAATCTCCTTAGGGAAGAAACTTTCTAAGTATAATAAATACAGGAAACCCTTTAGTTACCACTCAGACCTTATTCAATTTCGAATAGCAAATTCTGGAGACAAATCATATATATGTCATGAATGTGGGAAAGCCTTTGGTCAGAGGAGATATCTTATTGAACATCAGCGAATTCATACGGGACAGAAGCCCCATAAATGTAATGAATGTGGAAAAGCCTTTATCCAGAGAGGAAACCTTACATCTCATCAAAGAATTCATACAAGAGAGAGACCCTTTGAATGTAAGGAATGTGGGAAGGCTTTTAGCCAAAGGGGTCACCTTACTGAACATCAGAGAATTCATACTGGAGAGAAACCCTTTGAATGTAAAGAATGTGGAAAAGCCTTCAGCCATAGGGGGCATCTTGCTGAACACCAGAGAATTCATACTGGAGAGAAACCTTTTGCATGTAATGAATGTGGGAAAGCTTTTAGCCACAGGACATCCCTTATTTATCATCACAGAATTCATACTGGGGAGAAACCCTTTAAATGTAATGAATGTGGGAAAGCCTTTAGTCAGAGGGGGAACCTTACTGAACATCAGAGAATTCATACTAGAGAGAAACCCTTTGAATGTAATGAATGTGGGAAAGCCTTTAGCCACAGAGGCCATCTTACTACACATCAGAGCATTCATACTTCAGAGAAACCATATCTTTGTAATGAATGTGGGAAAACCTTTAGCCAACGAGGAAACCTTATTGAACATCAACGAATTCATACTGGCGAGAAACCCTTTGAATGCAATGAATGTGGGAAAACCTTTAGTAGAAGGGGATATCTTCCTGAACATCAGAGAATTCATACTGGAGAGAAACCTTTTCAATGTAATGAATGTGGAAAAGCGTTCAGCCACAAAGGAAGTCTTACTGAGCACCAGAGAATTCATACCGGAGAGAAACCTTTTCAGTGTAATGAATGTGGGAAAACCTTCATCAAAAACTCACGTCTAGTCCAGCATCAGAAAATTCATACTGGAGAGAAGCCATTTGAATGTACCGAATGTGGGGCAATGTTCAGCCAGGAAGAGAAACTTATTGAACACCAAAGAAGGCATGCTGGAGAGAAACCTTTTGAATGTAAAGAATGTGGGAAATTCTTTAGTCGGAAGGGATACCTTACAGAACATCAGAGGATTCATGCTGGAGAAAAATCATTTGAATGCAAAGAATGTGGGAAATTCTTTAGTCGGAAGGGTTACCTTACTGAACATCAGAGAATTCATGCCGGAGATAAATCCTTTGAATGTAGTGAATGTGGAAAAGCTTTCAGCCAAAGGAAATACCTTACTCAGCACCAGAAAATCCATACTGGGGAGAAACCCTTTGAATGTAATGAATGTGGGAAAGCCTTTAGACAAAGGGGACACCTCACAGCACATCAGAGCATTCATACTGCAGAGAAACCTTTTGAATGTAATGTGTGTGGAAAAGCATTCCGACAGAGAGGAAGCCTTACTGAACATCAGAGAATGCATGCTGGAGAGAAACCATTTGAATGTAATGAATGTAGGAAAGCATTTAGTCACAGGAGCAGTCTTATTGAACATCAAAGAATCCATGCTGGAGAGAAACCCTTTGAATGTAATAAGTGTGGGAGAGCCTTCACCCATAGGAAATCTTTCATTTACCATCAGAGACTTCATAGTGGAGAGAAACCATTTGAATGTAATGAATGTGGGAAAGCCTTCAGTGACAACTCTTATCTTACCTTACATAAGAGAATTCATACTGGAAAGAAACCCTACAAGTGTAATCATTGTGGGAAAGCTTTTAGCCAGAGAGGAAACCTTACTGAACATCAAAGAATACATACTGGAGAGAAACCCTTTGAATGCACTGAATGTGGGAAAGCCTTTACCCATAGGAAATCCCTTATTTATCATCAGAGAATTCATGCTTGAGTGAAACTTATTGAGTGCAGTAATTTTGGGAAATCTTTTAGCCACAGCAGATACCTTAATTCACACTGGTGAGAAGCTTTTTGGAAGTAATGAGTATAAAAATCCTTTATCTACCAAGGGAAGCTTAATGAACATAAGAGGATTTGTACTGTAATCAAGGTGATCCCTGAAATATTATCAGAAACTTTATAATATTGAAAAATTACATATAAGCAATGCATGTGGGAAACCTTCAGTAGTAACTGAAGCCTTAGAAAGCATCAGATAACTCTAATTAAAGGAAAACCTTATGAATGTATTTACTATGAAAAATTTTAGAGTAGTTTATCCCTTATAAAATGTTAGAGACTCCATACAAGATTATCAGAGGAATTGTGGTGCACTGCATAGAGTACTGGATTTGAAGACAGGAAAACCTGAGATCCAATCATGCCTCAGACCATTTCTAGCTGTGTGACTCTGGGCAAGTCACTTAACTGCTCTCAGCCTTAGTTTCCTTTTCTGTAAAACAAGGATACATGATAGTACCTACCTCACAGGATTATTGTGAGGATCAAATGAGATCAAATAAGATAATGTGTAAAGTGTTTTACAAACCTAAATGCATTATATAAATGCTAGCTGTTATGTAATAATGTGAGGAATGCATAATGAAGCCCTGTCAGGTTTGTTTTTTTTTTTAATTCAGACAGTTGTTGCTTTCCATAGGTGTGCATTATGCAAATTTGACTCCCTGTGGGTGGGCAGCAGGTCCTCAGCCCTAACCCTCAGGGCAAGGGTCCTCTCCCCCAGACACTGAAGCCCCTCTGGCTTTGGGGATTACAAGCACTGAAGCTGCTTGGGCTGCTTGGGCAGAGCCCAGGAAGAGGGAGAGGTCTGTAGAAAGGTCCACTTACGGTAAGCGAGAACTATCTGTATTAAAGAGTAAAGATGGCAGAGTTTGTCATCATCTCCTTTGTACTTAAATGCTTTGTGGGAGAAAAAATTAAGGCTTATTACCTTCCTTCCTATAATACATACTGGCTGCCAACTGAAGGCTGAATTACATGAGTTAGTGCAGCCAGTGTTTGGGTGCAGAAATAGGGCCTGAAGTACCATATATTTTTTAAACTGTTCAGTAAAGTCACTGAAATGTCATATAATCACTTACCTATATCTTTTATATTATCTTAAAAATATTCTAGTTATAGTAAACACATAATCTTAAAGCATATTACATTGGAAAAGAGCATTAGTGTTAGAGTTAGAGGACCTGGATTCAAATTCCTCTGTGTGACATTGGGCAAATCACAACCTCTCTGGGTGACAATTTTGGTTTGTTTGTTTGTTTTTTTCATCTGTAACCTGCAGGGGTTGGACTAGATGATCTCTAAGATCCCTTCCTTCTCTAGATTTGTGATTGTCATAAACTGTCATATATAGTTTCCTCAATAAAAATATATATAAGTTAATGCTATCAAACTGGGAACAAAAATGTCTTCTTTGCTTTCATTTTTCCTTCATAATTCTTTCTTTTGCATGATTTACCACTGCTGCTGCATCTGCTGTTTTAACATTAGTAGAGAAAGCACTGGACTAGAGTCAGAAAAAAGAGAATCCAATTCTAGTCCCATTTCCTACACATTTAAGTGATATGACCCTGTACAGGGCATTTTTACCTCTTTGAGCCTTAATAGCTTCATTTTTAAAATGAGCATTATAATTCTCCACAAAAGCCTTTCTTTGGTACACCATGCCATGGAGATCACTCTAATTTCTCAATAGGGTAGTGTAAAGCAAACCAGTCTCTGACAGGTTATACAAAATTGAAATTACACACCTGATGACCCACTATCTTCTTTCTGAGGAACAGTGTGGCTAAGTATGTGGAGGATCATCAATAGTATTTTGGTAATTTGTTAATTAATTTTATGCTCATAGCTATTCACAAAACAAAACAAAAAAATACAATATAGCCCCCAATCCTGTAATATCCCATTTGCTTCTAAAGTGATCGTGACAATGTCTTAAAAAAAAAGTGGCAGAGGGTGCTGAGGATGGTAGTTTTCATGTCATGTATGAATTTTAACTTTTGTTGCTATTAATATGAAATTACTAGTTATTAGTAAACTTCCTTTCATTCTTTTTTTTTTTTCTGACATTCTCACCTGGCAGTGATATGAGTTTTCTAGAAGAAACCACATCTGTCATCATGTACTAAAGTGTCCATTTTTCTCACGCTACCTGTCTTACAATATAGTAAGTATGTATAGTATAGTAAGTATAGTAATCAACAGGTTTGCCCTTCCTTTCTTATCACTCATACATTATTCCTTTGAAGTTCATGGCAATTGTATGACCCTGTCTCAATCATTCCACCAACCTTGTTTATGTTCAAATGGATCCATACTTAGCAATAATTTCAGTATCTGACATGTCTTCTTCATCCCATTCTTAGTACTATTATCATAAACTTCAGTACTCACATTTCTGAACTTTCTCTTTCCCTGACCTCTTAATTCATCAGTGTTCTCAAGTGCTGTGACCTCTATTTCCACTCTATTGTAGTCACTCATAGAGGGTAGTCATGTTGTTTTTTTTTTGCCTCACCATGAAAACTCTCCCCACATGCAAGTGCTTGAACTCTGACTTTTTCCTTCTTGCTTACAATAAGAATCTCAGAATTGAAAGATTCTTGAGAAGTAATCTAGTCCAATCCATACTTGAATAACAACTCTTTAGCAGAGATTCTTAATTAAGGATTATTTGACTTTTCAATATTTTGGATAAGTTTTTCAACTGGTTTCCTTTGCAACCTTATGTGTTTTGTGCTTTGTTTTTCAAACCATTAAGTTGAGATGGACTTCAAATTGCCAAAGGAATCTATCATACAGCGCACACACACACACACACACACACACACACACAGAGTTACTATCCTTTGCTTGAAGACCTACAGCACAGGCAAACCCACTACCTTCTGAGACAGTCCGTTCAACCAAGGATCACTCTAATCATTAGAAAGTTTTTCCTTACATCAAGCCTAAGTTTTCTCCTTGTAACTTTCATCCATTGGTCCTGGTTCTGTTTTCTAGAGCCAACCAGAACCAGTGTAATACTTCTGCTGTTTGAGAACCCTTCAAGTACTTGACCACTAACACATTTCCCCTGCCTTTTTTTCCTCAAGCTAAACATTTCCTCATCTGGTATGAACTTGACTTTTAACTAAACCTTCCTGCTGACCTTCTTTGAACACTTTCAAGTTTAATTATATTTGCCTTAAAATGTGATTCCTAGGGGAAGCTAGGTGGCACAGTGGATAGAGTGTTGGGCCTGGAGTCAGAAAGACTAGCGTTCTGAGTTCAAATCTGGCCTCAGACACTAATTGTGTGACTGAGCAAGTCACTTAACACTGTTTGCCTCATTTTCCTTATCTGCAAAATGAACTAGAGAAGGAAAGGGCAAACTACGTAGTATGTTTGCCAAGAAAAGTCCAAAGAGTAGGACATGACTGAAAAACTGAAAGAACTGAAAATAATGCACTATGTATGGTTTGGCTATCAGATTGCAACCATTCTATCATCACCGAAGTCGTAAATATTGTGTCCCTTAAGAGATTCTAATTTGGTATTTGGTTTCTTGGGGGTCATACCAATCATAGTGTTTACTAATTTGAAGCTTGCTGTCAACTATAAGCATCACTTATTTTTCAGAGGAACTCCTTTTAGACAGTATTCCCCATCTTGAATTTATGAAGTTGCTTTTTAAAAACCCATCTAAGACTTTACATTTATCCTTATTAAATTTCATCTTTAAAAAAAAATTCTCTTTACTTCATGCTAGTATGAATCACTTCGCACCACAAAACTTATGAAAAGAAGTCACTTCAGAATCTTAGTGGTGGAAGGGATCTCATAGGCCACCAACTTCAAATTCCTCAACAAGAGTCTTCCATGCACAGCACCTTACAGTGGTTGTCTTGCCTGTTTGAAAACCTCTAGAGAATGGGAACATTCTGCTTTATGAAACAAGTCATTGTCTTGGTATCGCTCTGATTTTAAAGAAATTTTTTTCTTAAAATAAGTTTCCTTTCTATCATTTCCACCTATTGCTTCTAGTCTAGGGTCAAGCAGAAGAAATCTAATCTCTTTCACAATGTGGCCTTTCAGACATTTCAAAACAGTGATGTTCCTTTTGTCTTCTCTTGGCTAAATATCTCAGATGACTTCAGTAAATTCTTCATCCATACACTAGCTCTATGGTTGTGGACAAGTCACTTATACTCACATTCCCCATATAAAATGGGAGTAATAGCAACTACTTCACTGGGTTATTGTGAGGGGCAAATAAAGTAATATATGTAAAGCACTTTGTAAAACTTAAAATGCTTTTTAGTTGTTATTATTAGTAGTATTAGTATTATTAGGAATTTTTTAAAAATCATTGACCTCAAGTTATTTTTTTAGCAGTGGGATCTCTGGTTCAAACTACATGGACATTTTAGTCACCTTAACATAATTCTAAATTGCTTTTCAGGATGATTAGATACACTGTAAAGATAGTAATATGAAATCTTACAGCTGAGCCCATACTCTTAAGAAATTTCTGAGCAAAAACACTAAAAAGGCAGCAAACTAATTAATAAAACAATGGCCTATATTGGTCCAAAGAACATATAATAAGATACTTTCTCTGGGTAGAGGAGTGGAAAACTATGAATGCATAATGTTGCATATGCTTTTACCATCATTTTGTCATTTGGTTTTGTTCAATTTTTTTTTTTAATACAACAGTTCTGGTTGTGGAGAAGGTATATAGGGAGATAACTGCTATTTTTACAAAATTGGAAAATATCAATACCACTTTTAATGGTTAAAAAGAAAAATTTCCCAGCAAAGATGTAAAAGCAGTATCATATAAAAGATGTAAAAGCAGATGAAGCAGTGATCAATAAAACCAAAGGAAAATACCAGTAAGTTTATCCATCCAGTCTAGTACTATACCAGATAGAAAGCTGTGGGTACTCTGGACAGAAGAATTGAGGAGGCAGGGCAAAAACCAGTTCAAGCTCCAATAAACAGGGCCTTTTGAAGCTAGTAGGTTTTCTACTTTGGCCCATAAGACATACAGGTCCTTTAGGGCATGGGTCATGTTTTTTGTCTATAACTGTAGTGCTTAATACAATGCCTAGTGTATTTTGTTGTTGTTCAGTTCAGTTCAGACCCCATGGACTATAGCACACCAGGCCCTTCTATTCACTATCTCCCTACGTCTGTCTAAGCTCATGTTCGTTGCTTCTATGACAGCTCTAACCATCTTATCCTCTGCTGTCCCCTTCTTTTGCCTTCAATCTTTTCCCAACATCAGAAGACTACTGTCTTCTCATTATGTAGCCAAAGTATTTAAGCTTCAACTTTGGTATTTGTATTCCAATGAGTAATCTGAATTAATTTCTTTAAGTCTTGACTGATTACCTGTGTAGCTATAGTGGATAGAGTGCTGAGCCTGGAGTCAGGAAGACCTGATTTCAAATCTGCCCTCAGACACTTACTAACTTGTGTGTTAGTTGCCCTGGGCAACTCACTCAACCCTATTTGCCTCAGTTTCCTCATCTGTAAAATGAGCAGGGGAAGGAAAAGGCAAACCACTCTAATATCTTTGCCAAAAATCCCTAAATGGGGTCACATAGAGTCAGACATGATTGAAATGACTGAACAACAATGAATTAATTGATTTGATCTCCTTGCTGTCCAAGGGACTCTCAAATCTCCAGCTCCACAGTTTGAAAATGTCAATTCTGTGGTACTCAGCTTTCCTTATAGTCCAACTCTCACAGCCATACATTACTACTATTTATATGGACCATTGTTGGCAAGGAGATGTTTCTGCTTTTTAGTATGCTTTCCAGATTTGCTATAGCTTTTCTCCCTCTGTTTCCCAGGAAGTGATGAGACCAGTTGTCATGATTGGTCTGATGGTTTTCCCTACTTTCTTCA
Source organism: Vombatus ursinus (assembly GCF_900497805.2). Taxonomy (NCBI): domain Eukaryota; kingdom Metazoa; phylum Chordata; class Mammalia; order Diprotodontia; family Vombatidae; genus Vombatus; species Vombatus ursinus. The sequence continues at coordinate 17,367,575 of NW_020954553.1, read as the reverse complement.
ATTTAAGTCTGAATTTTACAATAAGAAGCTCTTAATCTGAGCCACGATCAGTTCCAGGTCTTATTTTAACTGACTGTGTAGAACTTCTCCACCTTTGGTTGCGAAGGATATAATTAGTAGGATTTTGACATTAATCATCTAGTGATGTTCATGTGTAGAGTCACTTTTTGGGTTGTTGAAAAAGAGTGTTTGCTATGACCAGCAAGTTATCTTGCCAAAACTCCATTAGTCTCTGCCCTCCTTTGTTTTGTACTCAAAGGCCAAACTTTCCTATCATTCCAATTATCTTTTGATTTTGTATTTTAGTATTCCAATCCCTTATGATGAATGTGACATCTTTTTTGGGGGTTATTTCTAGAAGATCTTGTAGGTCTTCATAGAATTGAGCAACTTTGGCCTCTTTGGCATCAGTGGTTGGAGTATAAATTTGTGTCACTATGACATTGAATGGTTTACCTTGGATTTGAACAGGTATCATTCTGTCATTTTTGAGATCATACCCCTGTACTGCTTTTCTCACCCTTTTATTGACTTTGAGGGCAACTCCATTTCTTCTAAGGGATTCTTGCCTACAGTAGAATATGTAATGATCACCTAAATTAAATTCACCCATTCCTCTCCATTAAGTTCGCTGACACCCAAGATGTTGATGTTTAAACTTTCCATCTCATGTTTGACCACATCTAGCTTACCTTGGTTCATAGATCTTATATTCCAGCTTCCTATGAAATATTGATCTCTCAGTATTAGACTTTCCTTTCAACACCAGATACACTCACAGCTGAACTTTCTTTCAGCTTTGGCCCACTGACTTCATTCTTTCTGGAACTGCTTGTAGTTGTCCTCTGCTGTTCCCCAGTAACCTGTTGGATACCTTCCAACCTGAGGGGCTCATCTTCTGATGTCATATCTATTATCATTGTAATTATATGTAATGTCCATGGGGTTTTCTTGGCAAAGATGATGGAGTGGTTTGCCATTTCCTTCTCTAGTGGATCACCTTTTGTCAGAACTGTCCACTATGACCTGTAACCCTGAACAGTTTAACTCAGTTTCATTGAGCTATACCCCTCCACCAAAACAAAACAGTGATCCAGGACAGGGCCTGGCATATAGCAAGTATTTAATAAATCCTTGTTGACTAAGATTGTCAACCTGGGATTTATATTCTTTTAGTTTGATCAGTAAAGTTTTTTTTAATTGAATTTTATTTTAGTACTTTTTATGTGTAGATAGCCCTATTTGCCCCAGTAGCTATAGGAGTTGCCACAATCTCCACTCAGACTTTCACCATCTGCCCAGGTCTATATGGTGGTATTATAGGGAAAGGTTTAGCTAAAGCCTGATGCCATTCATGTGGGCCTCTGTCCCCAAAACAGAGTCTAATTATATCCAAAGCAGGCTGGTTATAAGGAATAAAGGATTGTGAGGAGAGAGTACTTAAACCCAGGAGCTATGCTAAGAACTGAGGATACAAAGAAAGGCAAAAAACCAGTTCATGCCCATAAGGAGCTAACAAAACAATGGAGGAGGGGCAATAAGCAAACAATAATATACAAACAAAACATATATATGTATACACACACACACACACACACACACACACACAAGATAAATTGGAGATAATTATGGAGGAAAGGCACCACTATTAGGGGATCTAGAAGGGCTTCTTACAGAAGGTGGACTTTTAGCTGAAACGTGAAAGAAGTCAGGGAACCCAGAAAGTGCAGATGAGGAAAGAAAATTCTAAGCTTGGGGGACAATGAAGATACATGGAGTCAAGAGATGGAGGGTAATTTTCAGGTAACAACGAGGAAACCAATGTGAGCTGCAGAGTATATAGAGGGGAGTAGGGTATAAGAAGACTAGAAAGGTAGAAGGGGGCTGGATTATGAAGGGCTTTGAATGTTGAAAAGGATTTTATGTTTGTTCCTAGAGATAATAGGCAACTGCTAGATTTTATTGAATTGAACAGTGACATAGTTAGAACTGCATTTTTAGGAAGATCAATTTGATATCTGAATGGAGTATCAGCTAGAGTAAGGAGACTCTTGAGTCAGGGAAACCAAGAGAGCTATTGTAATACAAAGGGATCAAGAAGAGAAGACCCTGCTCCAGGGGTACACATAAACTCTGAGGGTGAGATGTAGCCAGAGAGAATGAGCTAGGGAAGGAAATGGCAAACCACTGTGGTATCTTTGCCAGGAAAATCCCTAATGGGGTTGTGAAAAGTCAGACATGACTAAACAACCAGTGAAGTGCTCTGTTTCTGCCATTAATATCAACAAGGAAGGAAATGCCATTGGAAGATCAATTCAAGGAGAAGAGGATGTTTAACCTTAGAAGAGAAGGATTATGGGAGACATTAATTGTTTTTAAACACTAGAAGACTTCTTCTGTGGAAAAGAGCTTAGGCACGTGTTAAATCTAACATACCGTTTTTGCCTGCCTCTAAAGGGTAGAACTAGAAGCAATTGCTGGAACTTGTGGAGATACAATTTAATTAATATAATTTAAAAATTTTTAGCAGCTAAAGTTGTACATAAATGGGATAAGCTGTCGCAGGAGGTAAAATGGGTACCTTTTCTTTTTTGGGGGGTCTTTAAGCAGAAGTTGGATGATATGGATGTGTCCATATCAGTCATTTATTTGCCAACCCACCTTCCTCCAAATTAAACACTTTCTCATGACAGAGAAAACTAGTAAAACAAAAATACCCAGAACAGAGTTTGACAATGTATACAATATTCTGTCCTAATAGATCCTCTGTTTTCCATGAATGAGGATGTATGCTTTATTGTCTTTTCCTCAGGATCTCTTTTCATTTTTCCTCTGTTGAATTTAACTTTCTTCCCATAATCTGTTCATTTGTATTGCTGTTGTCCTTGTGTATACTGCTTTTTTTAGTTCTGCTTATTTCACTCTGTATCAGTTAATACAAATATCCCACCTTTATCTGAATTCTTCACACTCATTCCTTTCTACACAGTAATGTATACATGTCTAATATATACAAATGTATTACATTTGTATAATGTTTTTCAACAATTCCCTAAATGATGGGTATATGTTTTGTTTCCAGTTTGTTGCTATTACAAAGATTGGTGCTATGAATATTTTGGTATGTATTAGGTCTTTATTTCTGTTTTTGTCTTCAGGGTTTATTTGTAGTAATGATATGGTTGTGTTTAAGGGTATCAAGAATATAGTAATTCTTCTTATAAGATGCCAAATTGAAATCCAATTGTGTGAATACTATATGTCTATACTTATCTTTCCATAGCCCCTCCAACACTAAATGACTGAATCTTTTTTTCATATTTGCTAATTTGTATTGTCTCAGGTAAAAATTTTCTTGTTGTTTGGTCATTTCAGTGGTGTCCAACTCTTTGTGACCGTCTTTAGGGTTTTCTTGGCAAAAATACTGGAGTGGTTTGTCATTTCCTTCTCTAGCTCATTTTACAGATCTGAGGCAAACAGGGCTAAGTGACTTGCCCAGCATCACACAGCTAGTAAATGTCTGAGACTAGATTTATTTTAATTTGCATTTCTCTTTCTATTAGTGATTTTTAAAGCATGTTTTCATGTGGTCATTTTTAGTTTGCTATTCTCTTGAAAATCATTTGTTCATGACATTTCACCCTTTAACTATTAGGATTGGCTGTTGATATTATGGGTTTTGTCCTTTGTATTAAAAGAGGACCAAAATGACATCACTATGTCAAGGTCAAGGTACGTACAGTGTGTCTGATCAGACTAATATGAGTTCAGAAGACTCTACTACAGGTTGGACATAAGTAATCCATATGATCATTTGTAGTGGAGATGTATCTAAATTTGCATAGCTCAAATTTCTTTTGAGCTACTGCAATTTTGCTTTGGTTATAGATCATAGCACTTTCTGTGATGCAGGCTCACCTTACTGGTTGTCCTGTGCCAGTGTCTCCCATGTCTCACAAATGATTCCAGAGTTCTTCAGAGATAACATGAGAGTAGTAGAATCATCTTCACGAAAGTTGTTTTTTTTTTTTTAGTACATTTTTTGGGGTATGTTTTGACTGCAGGATAAGATCCCCACCTGCTGCAGTAAGCAGGCCAGGCAAGGTTAGGTGAAACATAATTTTAGGGCATCTTTTATAGCTCTTTCCTGACTTCAGGAGGTGAACAATGGAGGCCTTAAAAAAGGCTGTTCACATACTCAGAGGGCTGTGGAATCCCACTGCTGCTTCAGTCTTCTGAGAAGATAACCCTATGGCCTGGGCCGCCTGTGGAAGATTGTGACTATAGGTCCCAAAGTATCTGTGCCTACTGCTTCATCACGTACCTGTTGCCACAAGACTGTGAGGTAGGTAAAAATGGTATAGGGAATGTCTTTTGACTCACACATAAATTGGATTTAAGTGAGGCAGAGTTATGTAAAGTCATTGGCCTCACTCTCTCTTCCAGAGTCATTGAAGTCCAGTGATAAGACAAAAGTCTAGTGATGGCTCAGCATACAGTGGATGACCTTAGTGTCTTTGATATCTTACCAAGTTCTAAGCACTCCACAATGCCTGTTTCAGCAGCCTTCATAGCTGTTGGAAGAAATTGTTCCCATCTGGCTATTCTGGCCAGTCTTCACTGGGGGGTAGACATGTTTGGGGTAGACACTCCCCTAACTCACTGATGTGTTGGAGAACTCTCAGTTACCATGACCTGGTTTAGCCCATCTGCTGAGACCCATTTATTGGGGGGTGGCCACTGCACATGCTACAGCCTCTTGGAGCCACTGGTGACAGTTGAGTGAGCCAGGTGGGCACCAAAGGTGGAGAGCAGCCCTGGAAGGGCTCAGCAGCCCTCATACCAGAGGTACTAGTCTTCTCTGAGCAGCCACACACCCCTCTTGGTATTATAAATGTGTGGCAATTCCCCATATATTTTGCCTATCAGAATTTTATCTATTTGAAGCAAGTATTTTCCCATTCTGTTGTTTCTCTTTGAATTCTATTTAAATTTATTTTATTTATATGACAGTTTTTAGATTTTAAGTAGTTAAGAGTACAGAGGCTTCACCAGACTACCAAAGCAACACACACACACACACACACACACACACACACACACACACACACACACACACACA
>NW_020954553.1:17358122-17362443 GCF_900497805.2 Vombatus ursinus | reverse complement strand
ACACACACACACACACACACACACACACACACACACACACACACACAAAGTGTTCTAAAACTAATTCTCACTAAATTACTTTCCAGTTTTCCCAGAACTTCTTATCAAAAAAGGAGTGCTTCCCCAAGTAATTTATATTCTGGGATTTATCAAACACTAGGCAACTGTTTTGATTGCTTCCTTGTTTAATCTGTTCCATTAGTTTACTTTTTTGTTCTTAACCAGTACCAAATAGTTTTGGTGATTTCTGCTTTATAATAAAGTTTGACATCTGATAATGCTTTTCCCCTTTCATTTCTGCTCCCCGCCCCCAAATATTTGACATTTTACACTTTTTGTTATCCAAAGTGAATTTTATTATTTTGCTAGTTCTAAAAAGCATTACTTCAATAGTATAATTGTATAGTACTAACTTTCTAAGTTAATTTAGACAATAATGTCATTTTACAATATTGACATAGCCCAACCATGAGCAGTAAATATTTCTCCACTTATTTAAGCCTCCCTTTATCTCTGTAAAGTTCTTTTGTACTTATATTTATAAAAATTGAGTGTGTATGACTTGTTATATTAACTCAGATATTGTATGCATTTTATAATTACCCTGAATGTAATTTAACTTATTTCCATTTCCTTCTGGTTTTGTGGTATAGCAGTTCTAAAAATTTCATGATTTGTTTCATGTCCTGTTGCCTTACTGTAGCCAATAATCAGCCCAATTAATTTCTTATCTCTAGAATTTTCTAAATATACCATAATGGTTTCTGCAAATAGGGATAGTTTTCTCTTCTTTTTTGCAATGTTCATACCTCAACTTTTACTCTATTGTATTGTTGTAATTAGTATTTCTACTAAATTCACTTGTGGTTATGGTTTATTTGGTTTTGTCTTCTGAGATTGATCTATGATATCTGTTTCTTATTTTGTTACTCTGAATATTTTATATTTATGTAGATATTTGTCAATTTCTTTTGAATTCTCAGTTTTGCTTGCATATACTTTTATTAGTTTGTAATTATTATTGTCATGATTATTATTCATTGGTGTTTTTCATTAAGTAATTATAGGAATAATTATAAATTTGTAAATATATGTGAGAGGGGAAGGGGAGGGCTAATGAATCTCTTCTTTCAAGTCAGAACTTGGACTTTGATTTTTGAAGGTGTAAGCAGTAGATGTTACTATAGAGGGCAGAATTTGATGACAAAGGACTTTCTCCCAGCAGAAAAGGTGACAAAACTAATTTTCCCACAACACTCCTATCTCCTTTTACTGGACTGGCACAGGATGTGACTTTATTTGTGGTCCCTAGCTCTATTCCTTACTTTCTTGGGTCAGAGAATGGGATCTTGCCTGAGTCACCCATTCTTATCAGCCACACATTATTGTAACAATTGACTTTCTTTTGGTGAGAACCAGACTGGCCCTAGGTCTGCATGGTTTCCTTTTCTCTGTTCTTTAGCTTTTCTTTCTTTTTTTTTTTTTTGGTCAGAAAATTACTTTTACTTTTTAAAAAATTATTTTATCTTATTTAAATTTATTTTTAGTTTTCAACATTCATTTCCACAAGATTTTGAGTTTCAAATTTTCTCCCCATCTCATCCCTTGCCCCCCACCCCAAGATGGCATGCATTCTGTATACCCCTTCCTCTAATCTGCCCTCCCTTACATCTCTCCTCCCATTCTCTTATCCCCTTCCCCTTCAATTTTCCAGTAGGGCAGGATGGATTTCTATACCCCATTTCCTGTATTTCTTATTTCCCAGTTGTATGTGAAACAATTTTTTTAATATGTGTTTTTAAAACTTTGGGGTCCAAATTTACTCCCTTCCTCCCTCCCCACCCACCTTCATTGAAAAGACAAGCAACTCGATACAGGTTATACATGTATAGTCATGCAAAACACTTCTATAGTAGTCATGTTGTGAAAAACTAAGTATGTTTCCCTTCATCCTATCCTGCCCCCCATTTATTCTATTCTCTCTTTTGACCCTGTCCCTCCTCATAAATGTTTGCTTCTGATTTCCCCCTCCCCCAATCTGCCCTCCCCTTTATCACTCCCCTGCTCTCTTGTCCCCCCCCCCCATTTTCCTGTAGGGTAAGATAGATTTCCATACCCAATTGTGTATGTTATTCCCTTCTTAAGCCAAATCCTATGAGAATAAGATTCACTCATTCCCTCTCACCTTCCCCCATTTCCCCTCCACTGTAAAAGTCTTTTCTTGTCTGTTTTATGTGAGATAATTTACCCCATTCTACCTCTCCCTTTCTCCTTCTCCCAGTATAATCCTTTCTCACCCCTTAATTTTATTCTCCAGATATTACCCCTTCATCTTCAATTCACCCTGTGCCCTCTATCTATCTATTTATCTGTATACATATATATAATTTTTTCCCTCCAACTACCCCAATACTGACAAAGGTCTCATGAGTTACAAATATTATCTTTCCATGCAGGAATGTAAACAGTTCAACCTTAATAAGTCTCTTATAATTTCTATTTCCTGTTTACCTCTTCATGTTTCACTTGAGTCTTGTATTTGAAAGTCAAATTTTCTATTCAGCTCTGGTCTTTTTATCTGGTCTTTGAAAGTTCCCTATTTCACTGAATGACCATTTTTTCCCCTGAAGGATTATACTCAGTTTTGCTTGGTAGGTGATTCTTGGTTGTAATCCTATCTCCTTTGCCCTCTGGAATATTACCCTGCAACCCCTTAATGTATAAGCTGCTAAATCTTGTGTTATCCTGATTGTGTTTTCACAATACTTGAATTGTTTCTTTCTGGCTGCTTGTAATATTTTCTTCTTGACCTGGAAACTCTGGAATTTGGCTATAATATTCATAGGAGTTTTCCTTTGGGGATCTCTTTCAGATTCTTGTTTGCAGCATTTTTCTAATATCCTGAACAGACTGGAAGTGGTTCCAATGAGAGCTAACAGTATATTGGCAGATACCGTGTCTGGACACCCAAAATATCCACTGCCTTGTTGACCCTAGCAATTTCTTCAGGGAATTCCAAGGTCACTTCAAATATCCTAAGTCTGGGTAGTTATTTGTCACTCAGGCTACTGAAGCCAAAATCTTCAAGAGGCTGTAAAACTATTTTATTGCTATGTCTCTCATAAAAAGACTGGTATCATTTGATGACACTATAAAGACTGATGTTTCTCATCTAAATGATGATGGTCATTTGTATTCTCTTGTCCAAGAAAGCAGTTGTAGGTTACATTCTCAACTTTCAGTCATCTTTATGCAAATTCCTTTGAGTCCAGGTGGAAATGAAAGTTTGGAATTACTGATGAGGACATGCTTATTTATTGTGGGACTGATATATCTGTCCTACCTTTCCTTGGCATTAGCCCAGCAGCCCTCAGATTCTGCAGCACCAATGTTGCATTCTTCTTTCATATGCCCATATGTCGTATGTGTGGCCCTCTTCATCAAAAGTGCAACAAGACAATTCTGCCTTTCTCATTTTCTCTTTATGGTGGCGTTTCTGTGTTAGGCTTGCTTGGAATACCTTACATTTCCTTTTTACCTTTCTAGGTGAAATGTGTTTGCCTTTTTGAAAATTCTCATAGATTTTTTGTAAGCCTAGGAAAAAACTGAATCCATAATGGAGAATCTCTCTAAAGAAGTGAAAGAGAGATGAACAGATATGGCACATGAAATGCTGAATAATGAGAGAAAATTTGGCCCAAGAGAAATAAAAAGTTGTTTCTTAAAACATATGAATGTAATAATAATAACTGGGACTTATATAAAGCTTTAATGTTTATGTAGTTCTTTATATATATTACTAATTCTATATTAGTCAAAATAACTGACTTTTGAAGATAGGCTACATAGAGAAAACTTAAGACTCATTGTACTCTCAAAACAAGTAAATCAAAAAACCCGAATACTACAATGCAGGAGATAAAAAAAAAATCTATTTAGAAATTCTGTGCACAGACATCAAAGCATCAATTGAGAGAGTCCACAGATAATTGACAGAACCCCCACCCCCAACTCATTTAAACTCTAAGATATGTGGTAGTTGATTTGATTATTTTAATGACAAATAGTGAATTTTATAAGCAATCAGGAGAAAGATCTGGTGATTTAAATAATACAATATTATGAGAAATTAAAGGAATAGAATAATATATTCCCAAAGTCTGCGAGCTCCAGTTGCAATCCAAACCTGAGCCAAATTATCGCTTAAAAAGATGCATATTTAACACAACAGAAACATTTGAGGCATTCCTGAAAAAAAAAAGGAATACAGAAATAAGTTATATTAAAATTTTGACTTGACACTCCCAAACAGAAGCACAAG
>NW_020954553.1:17281034-17358112 GCF_900497805.2 Vombatus ursinus | reverse complement strand
AAGTTATATTAAAATTTTGACTTGACACTCCCAAACAGAAGCACAAGAAAGGTAAAGAACTATGATATTCAAGAAAGAACTAAATAATGGAAGTAATTATCTCATGTTTATAGGTTTTTGTTTATATATTAAAAATAAAGATTGATTTATAGGTAAAATAAAGAGCATAGAGAAATCATTAAGAGATTAAAAAAGACCTGGTGGATAAACATTGCTGTAAGAATTGAAATGTAGCATGAATCAGCCTCCCTTCCCTTCAACCCTCCAAAAGATAGACAAGGAGATAAATTAGAGATATGGATATAGAATTGACAAAACATGATTAGAGATTAGATATGGAGGATGAAGGAGAATGAATAGTTGAGGATGTTCTTACCCCACATATCCAACCAGTTGCCCTCTATGCTTAGGTTTCATTGTTTTCTACATCTATGACACATCCATATCCCAAGGAGTAGAGCAAAGTTCTTCCCCAGGCTGATTCCTGCTGCTTGTTTGGGCATTTTCATTATTCGTTACTAATGTCCAAGGGGATTTTGATTCATCAGTAGTAGTTTGCACCTGAGGTCAAAGCCCATTTCTGACATCCCTGTCAGACTGTTAATGCTCCTCCATTTGACATGATAATCACAGCTCTGGGGGAAAGGAGCTCACTCCTATCACTGCCTATTGTAATCCTACCCATCCCTCCCAACACATATCATGTACCAACTTGTCCATGAAATTTTTATTTTCCCAATACAGACATGAACTGCCCTTTTTCCTAACTCTCAGGACAATTGATAGCCTTCATTGTTCTATTCCCATGCTGTCTTGCTCTACAGTTATTTTTATACATATTTTATCTCCTTTATTACATCCCGTGAACCTTGGGTCTTATTACTAACTGCACCCAGACAACACCATCTACTTAGTTGGTACTAAAGAAATGTGTTAAATAAATGAACAATCTGTTTCATCCAAAGTTCTTTTCTGTTGCTGAGAATTATATTTACCCATTAATTTCCTAGTGAACTCATAAATCGCCTCCCTTTTTTCTAACTTTGCAAAAAGACAAAAACAAAAACCCAAACCCCCAAAATGTGAGTTTATCATCTCACTCCACACACTTCTTTTTTTCATTCCTTTTCCTTATGTCTATTTCTGCTTTTGCATGTCATATCTTACCTTTTCTTTCTCCTTCAGATTCCATTTTTGAATGAAACGCCATGAGTCGAAGAATTAAAGTTCAGAAATTACAGAAATGGAAGAATATTAATGAAGAGAATGAGGCAAAAATTCTTAGAAAAAGAAAAATCTAACAAAATAAAATGAAGTGGATGAAGACGGAGACTTTGGACTAATCATTTAACTGATGGGGGAAAATAAGGGAAAGAGAGGGGAAGAATTGAGTGACTGAATAAAAAAAATTAATAAATTAAGTAAAACTCTCAAACAAGGGAAGGGGTTAACAAATGGAGGAGAGATAGAGGTTGAGGGTGGAGAGAAGAGAACCTGTGAGAATAAAGTTGTATGCATCAGGGGAATCCACAAAAGCAAGAGTGACAAGAATCATAGCATTTAATCTCATAGAGGATTAAAAAAATATAGTATTCACAGAGATAAGAAAATTATATTATACTCAAAAGAACTATTGACAATAAACCAGTCTCACTTTTAAACTTAAAGGATCCAAATTTCATAGCATATAAATTCAGAAAAGAAAAATTAACTTTTGGCTCAAACTGGTTGAACTTGATGGAGAAGCTTTGCAGGTACAGGTTATAGGGGGAGGTAGGTAGAGTTGTCCACCTAAGATTGTGCAAGCCTGTAACAACAGGCTGCCCACTCTGGACACATACTGTTTGTCTCTTTGTCTATGTCGTAGGATCACGAAATCATATAATTTAAAGTTGAAAATGCACTTAACTACCTAGTCTCTTGCTTTCCCTTATTCTTCCCTGTCAATTTATGTCTCATCAATGTTATCTGAATCATTGATTGATTCATTGATCCAGAATACTATTTGAATAGGAAGAAGAAAACTTTTACTAATACTTCTCATTTTTACCCCAAAGCTATGATTTCATCAGTTTAAGAAAGACCTAACCTGTCCTAACCAGTTAGACAGGCTTTGAATCTAACTCCAAGGCAGCCCTCTTAACCAATACTGCATATTGCTCTCAAAAGTTCTGATAATCAAAGATAAAAATTCCCCTTTCTTATTGTTGATAACCATGGTAATTCTTCCCTCTTTAGAGAGGAAAGATTTCCAATTTGTGCCTGGGTTCTCTATCTCCATTCCAGCTCCAGATCTCCCAGGTCCCAGTCTTTTTCTATCACCAGCTTTCTTTCTCACTGATTTGCCCCTCTAGGGTTGGGTGGGATGGGAGTGTATGTGGAGACTGACTACAGGGAATTCTCCTTTGTCAATTTAGTGTCTTTCTATCTCCTTATTTGTAGACTACATTAGTTTTGCAGACTAATTTATTTTTACATGCAAGCCATTATCACTTAATTTTTGCTGTACCTTAAAGAAAGTGTGGGATAGTCAGTAAAGAGCTGGTCTTGGAATAGGAATAATGCCATTTTTTGTAGTACCTACTATGTGCCAGGAACTATGCTAAGAGCTTTATAAATATTATCTCAGCTGATCCTCACAATAACCCTGGGAGGTAGGTGCTATTATTCTACCCATTTTACAGGTGAGGAAATTGAGGCAAACAGAAGTTAAGGGACTTGCCCAACAAGTAAATGTCTGAGGCTGAATTTGAACTCAGGCTTTCCTGACTCCAGATCTGGTACACTATCCACTGATCCATCTTGATTCAAGCCCTGCCTCTCGCACATACTCGCTATGTGACTCTGGTAAGGTACTTCACATCTTTCAGTGCTCCAGAAAACTCTCCAAGACTGTAAGTTGCAAGAAAGTGCCAGCCTGAATTTGTAGAGGAAGTGTCCTCATATAGTAGTTCCCTTTGCTAATGAAAGCAGAAGTCTTAAACTCTCTATCCCTTTGGGGATATCATAATCCAATTATTTCTTTCCTTTTCCTTTTATTTTTGTTTCTGATAAGTAGCCTTGAAATCCTTAGGATGTGATCCATCTCTTCCTGGATACTTGCAATATTTTTTCCTTTGACATAGGAGATAAGGAGTTTTAAAATCACATCTCTGAGTGAGTAAAACTTGGATTTCCAACTTTGGACACTTCCTTAGTGTGGGTTCAATTTATCTGTACTTTATTCTGTGGTCCCAGTACTTCTGGAAAATGTGATTTTATGATTTTCTGAAATATGGCCTTCAGGTTTTTTGTTTCATGATGTTTTTATAGAAGAACAATGATCTTACTTCATATCTTGGTGCCATATTTTCTAGGTCAGTCAATTTTGATTTTGGATATTTTTGCTCTCTTTGATTTTTTCCAATATTTCTTATTTTGTCTTAAAATTTTTGAATTCCACCATTATTTTCATCTAAATTTCATTTTAAATATTTTAAATTTTCATCCTTTTTTCCTGAATTTATGATGCTATAATCTAGAATTTCCTTTCCTTCTCATATTTTAGTTGTTGTTGATTGTAGTGACGTATTTCTGGCCATTTTAAAGTAATAGGCAGGATTGAGATTGGCTTATATCCAACTAGCCTGCTTATAGACAATAATAATAGAGAAAATCAGGTACCAAAACCCACCAGGGTAGGCTAATGTTATAATTTCTAATTATTTTATAATAACAATGGTCCCTGATGTCTCTCGACTTTATCCTTTTTGCTCAGTATAAAGCCTCTTCTCCCCCAGCTTTTTAATATTCATATCATTTTCTTCTTATCTGGACCCCCAGACCATGCCTATCCTAAATTGTTTTTCTCTCCCTTGATTTGAGACTCTTTTGCCACCCTTTTGGCATTTTCTACTTTTTTTTCTCAGGATCCTATGATCATAGGTAGAGCTTAAAAGGAACCTGGAGGCCACCTAGTACAGATATTTTATTTTGCAGACAAGGAAAATGAAGTCCAAGGAGATTGAATGAATTGCCCCAAATCACACAGATTGGCAACTGAAAGAATAGTGATTTTAATCCTGGTCATCTGATCCAAATCCAGCGCTCAGGAGATCTAGTTACATTGACAAGGGGTTTAAGTCAAAGTATGTTAGATTTCATAACCTGGGCAATACCCCTCTTTCGCATAACTTGCTTCTTTTTGGATGTTTTATTGGTACCTTTTAAAAATTCCATTGTTATTACCTGATAATCTCACAACAGGACCTTTTATATATATACACATATGCATATATACATATATATACACACATACATACATACACATACATACATATACATATATACCTATAGATGTAAGTAGAGTCAAACAGCATAGGGCCCTATCTGTCAGCATTCGCAACACTGTGGCGCCAATACACCCGCACCTCTGTATAAAGAAAGGAGAAATGTATCTCAGTATGTTTCCCTTGACCCTGTCTTGAGAGAAGACAGTGACTGGAGGAAATTTCATGATGAAAACAGTAGTAGCAGCAGCAGCATCAGGGCTAGTGTTCTGTTCCTTAATCTTTTCATTTACTCTTCTAGCTTCTCTCTGTTCCATCAATTCCATCCATCTCACTGCCTCTACTCATGTCTCCCCACCACTCTGGATGTCAGTGAGGCAAGAAAATCAAGTTCAACCTTTCACAGAAAATTGAAGACCAGAAATTTTGATCATATTGGGCTATGACTATCTTTGGACAGCCTGCTCAAAAGTATAAATTAGATTCCATTTAGGTGTAACATCTTGTTAAAGTAATCAGTTTACTTTAAATCTAGTGGCAAAATAAAAGTTCCTCCTTTATAACTTTAGGGACTTTATATTAAATGAAAATTTAGGAATATCATCACAATTGCTCCAAGCCCCCAGTTAGGAAAATTTCTAGTATTTAGGCAGAGATTTGGCTTTCTTGTCTTAATATTTACATTTATTTCTTGGTAATGTCCAGCTGGCCTCTTTTCAGCAAAATTCAGCTTATGAGAAATGTGCAGGAAAAAAAGCACCAGAGTATATTACAATGTGTGTTAATGAATAGTCGGAGGGAGGGAAAGCAGACCTTTTTCAGAAAGTCCTTCAATCTTTGAGTAGGTGGGTACAACTGGTGGTGTGAAAATGTTCTCTCAGAAGTTACAACTAATCACTTAATTGCCAAATCTAATGGCCTTTTCTTAAGCCTCATTTTTTCTTGACTTTTGAAACTGTTGTTCATCCTCATCCTTTTGATATTAGCTTCTCTCTAGGTTTCTGTGACACTGTTCTCTCCTGGTTCTACTCCTACCTTTCTGAACTATTCTTTTTCAGTCTTCTTGGCTATATATTCAGCCAGATCATTCTCACTAACACCAAGTACACCAAGGCTTGTTCAGGGTAATCTTTTCTTCCTCTGTATCATTTTACTTGGTGATCTCATCGGTTACCAGAGTCAATTTTCACCTCTATGCTATTTCTCAGTTCTACTTATCCAACTCTAATCTCTCTTCTAAGCTCTAGTCTCAAATCTTCACTGCCCATTGGACATCTCTAACTGAATGTCCTTTTAGACATCTTTTTTTTTTTAAGGCAGTTGGGGTTAAGTGACTTGCCCAGGGTCACACAGCTAGTAAGTGGTCAAGTGTTTGGTCTGAGGCTGGATTTGAACTCAGGTCCTCCTGACTTCAGGGCCGGTGCTCTATCCACTGCGATATCTAACTGCCCCACTTTTAGGCATCTTAAACTGAACATATGCAAACCTGAACTCAGTATCTTTCCCTCAAAGCCTTCCCTCTTCCTAACATCCTTATTACTATCAATGGGACCACCATTCTCCCAATCACCCAGGATCACAACCTAGGGGTATTATCTTTAACGCTTCACTCCCTCTCATCCCCATGTTTAATCATTTGTCTAGTACTGCTGTTTCTACCTTCCCAACATCTCTCATACATGAGCTCTTCTCTATTCTGACACCACCGTGGTGCAGGCTCTCATCACTTTATTCCTGGACTATGGCAATACTTTGCTGGTTGGTTTCTCTGCCCCATCTCTCCCTGCCAGTGCATCTTCCACTCTTTCCAAAGCATAGATTTAACCTCTCCTGCCCCTCCCCCATTCAATAATCTCAAGTAGATCCCTATTACCTCCAAGATTAAATATGACATCCTCTATTTGGCTTTTAAAGCACTCCGTAACTTGACCCCTTTCTACCTTTCCAGTCTTCTTATACTTTTCTCCCCTCAACATTCTCTGTGATCCAGTGACGCTAACTCATTTTGGTTACTTGAATATTATACTCCATCCTCTGACTGAGCATTTTCAGTAGCTGACCCCCATTACTGGAATTCTCTCTATCATCTCCACTTCCTGGTTTCAGGGACTTCCTTTGAGTCTCAGATAAATTTTTACTTTCTATAGGAGGCTTTTCCAAATCCTGCTTAATTCTAGTCCCTTTCCTCTGTTGATTTCTAATTTATCTTTATTCATAGTTGTTTTCATTTTGTCTTCCCCATTAGATTCTGAGTTCCTTGAAAAGGACTTTTTTTTTGTCTTTGTATTTCTTAGCACTTACCACAGAACCTGGCACGTAGTAGGTGCTTAATAAGAACTTTTGACTTGTTTTGAGATGCCTATAAGGCAGATTGCCCTCCCTCAATCTTTCCCTTTTTTGCTACATTTTTTATTGAAAGTATCACTTTCTATTTTCTCTTTCACTGGTTCTCTAAATTCTTCTAATCCTTTCCATATCAACTCTTCTTGTTTTAACTCCTTCCTTTCAGACGGCAAATCTTTAAAATCTCTTCCCAGTTCTGAACTAGTTTGTACTTCTACAGGTGTTTCTCAGAGTGTGACCAAATTCTTTATGGAACAGATTTCCTATTGTACCTAACTGAATATCATCAGATGATTCGAGGAAGATTTCAGGCCTTGTTCATACCTACATCTGATTGATTGAATCAATTAAGAACTATTCTTACATAACAAAGATAATTTCTTTTAGTTTGTTGTTTAGTCTTTTCAGTAGTGTCCAACTCTTCATGACCCTCCCCCCCTTTTCTTTTTGGCAGACTGGGTTGGTTTGCCATTTCTTTCTCCAGCTTATTTTACAGATGAGGAACTGAGGCAATCAGGGTGAAGTGACTTAGCCAAGGTCACACAGCTAGTGTCTTCCTGACTCTAGGCCAGGCACTGTGTCCACTGTGCCACCTAGCTGCCCCTCCTTTGAAGTAGGATGTATCAATCAATGGATCCTCATCCTTACACTGAGAAAAAGTGTTAGATATTATCAGTGTTAGATTTGCATTATATCATCTCCCACAACCCTCTACCAATAGGTTCCTTCATTACTAGCACCTTATGCTATGTCAAGGACTCAGTGATGGGCATTATAATTTATTATCTTACCACAACAGAACTTAATCTACAAAACAATTCAGAAAAGAGCTTCCTAGGCTTCCAGGACAAAACAGGATTTAATCATTTTCATGTCTATAATAGTTTACCAATAGCATGTCTGGCAGCCATAAAGGAGGCATTCTCAGTAGATATTTCTGAGTGGGAATGAATGGTGATTGGTGATTGGTAATTGTGTCAGATAACTGTGTTTAACTCCCTCCTTCTTTCTCTCTAGGTCCCTCTGATTCTTATTGCTTGTCAACTTCTCTAAACATCAAGCGAATGATTACTAGTGACATAGCACTAAGACTTTTTTTCATCTTTCAGACTGGACTTGGGATCCTGGGAAACTCTTTCCTCTTAGGTCTTTATACCATCACCTTCTTCACTGGCCCCAGGCTAAGACCTGTAGACTTGCTTCTTACCCACCTGGGCTTTGTCAATGACTTGGTGCTTCTCTCCAAGGGAATCCCCCAGATACTAGCTACTTTTGGGCTAAAAAACTTTCTAAATGATGTTGGATGTAAACTTCTCCTTTACCTTCACTAAGTTGCCCGGGGTATTTGTCTCTGCACCACCTGTCTACTAAGTGGTTTCCAGGCCATTACCATTCATCCTAGGAACTCCACATGGACAGAGCTCAAAACCAAAGCTCCTAAGTACATTGTCCCCTGTTGCCTCCTCTGCCGAACCCTCCATCTTCTGATGCATTATATTATTCTTGTATATATGAAAAGCCCAGGGGGCAGTAGAAACACCACTGAGACAAAGAATTTTATATATTGTTCCATCCCGTCTCATATAATTAATACTTTATTTTATGCAGTCATGGTTTTCCTTCTTGACGTTGTGGGTATTGGAATCATGGTCTGGACAAGTGGATCCATGGTTTTTGACTTGTACAGACACTGCCAAAGACTTCAATATATTCACAACACCAGCCTCCCCCCTAGAACCTTCCTGGAAACCAGAGCCACCCAAACCATCCTATTGTCGGTCAGTTTGTTTGTCTCTTTTTACTTACTAAATTCCATCTTTGCATTGTATATGGATTTTTCAAAGTCATATCTCTGGCTTATACTTACCTCTACCTTTCTGGCTGCATGTTTCCCAGCTTGTAGCCCTTTTTTGCTGATTGCCAGTGATTCCCAAGTTCCCCGGTACTGCTTGCATTTCTGGGGGAGGATAAAGCTTTCAACTTGACATTATTCCTGGGATATCAGATTGACTTTCTCTGTTTAGGATCAATTTATAAAGTATCAGAGGAAAGGAATTTCTAGGGGATCCTTAATTTTGAACATCAAACAGAGCCATAGTTATTAGCCACACATGCCTTTTCTAATAAGGGCTAGTTAAATGTCTTTTGGAGTTTATTTTAATGAATACATGAATAGTACTGGACTCATTTAAGGGACATCTGATATTACTTTCAACTTTGAAATTCTGTGATTCTCAGGGAAGCTCTCAGCCAAACTGTTCACATTAATTTTCCTCAGTAAGCTTTTGGGTCTCCTTTTCCATTTGGCCAATTCTGCTTTTGAAGGCATTCTTTTCCTCATTGGCTTCTTGGACCTCTTTTGCCATTTGGGTTAGGCTATTTTTTTAAGGTATTATTTTCTTCAGTATTTTTTGGGTCTCCTTTAGCAAACTGTTGACTTGTTTTTCATTATTTTCTTGCATTACTCTCATTTCTCTTTCCAATTTTTCTTTTACTTCTCTTACTTGCTTTTCAAAATCCTTTTTGAGCTCTTCCATGGTCTGAGAACAAGTAATATTTTTTTCTTGGAGGCTTTGGATGTAGGAGCTTTGACTTTGTTGTCTTCTTCTGGTTATGTGTTTTGATCTTCTTTGTCACTAAAGGAAGATTCTATGGTCTGATGTTTTTTGCACAGTTTGCTCATGATCCCAGCCAATTTCTTGAGTTTTAAACTCTTTGTTAAGGTAGAGGTCTGCTTCCAGTGTGGAGAATGTACTATCCCAAGCTTCAGGGGTTTTGTGTAGCTGTTTTCAGTGATACTTCTAGGGATCTGTAAGTTTTCAGTTCTTCAAGGTGGTGTGATCAAGGGCAAGGTGTTTCCTCCTTTTCTGGCCTGTGCTCTGGTGTATGAGTGACCACAAGCACTCTTTTCTGCCTTGGAACTGTGAGGAGGATTCTCTTTCCACAGCCACCACAAGCTTCACCACACCAGTGCTCCTCCTTGCACCTGAACCATCACCCAGGACTGTCACCTAGATCCAAGCATGGGAAAAGCAAAAGAATCCTGCCTTAGCACCAGCAAAGAGATCCCTGCAATGCCCTTCTGATCAGCAGCTTGATGCCCCCACCATATGTGAGCTGAGAGCTCTGGAAGCAACCACTGCCACCCTGGAGCTGCACTAGGGCCAGGGCTGGACCATGCTTCTCTCACCCAGATTAGACAGACCTTTCTCATTGACCTTCTAGTTGTCTTGGGCATTTGTGGGTTGAGAAGTCTGGAAACTGCCACAGCTACCCATGATTCAGTCCCCTGAGGCCTGTTCTGGGTTTCCTCTGGCCCTGTGTTTGCCTGTGAGGCCCATGCTGAGATGTGCTCCTTTTCCAGCTCAGGCACAACAGACCTTTCCCATCGGTCATCCAGGTTGTCTTGGGCTGGAAATTTGTTTCACTCTGTCTTTTGTTGGGTTCTGTTGCTCTAGAATTTGTTTAGAGTCATTTTTTTTTACAGTTATTTGAAGGGGTTTGGGGGAGAGCTCAAGTAAGTCACTGCTTTCACTCCACCATCTTGGCTCTGACCCCCTCTAAATAACTATTGATGAGAAAAATGCAAATTAAAACAACTTTAAAGTACCACCCCATACCTATCAGGTTGGCTAATATGACAGAAAAAAATGACAAATATTGACAGTGATGTGAGAAAATTGAGACACTAACACACTATTGGTGGGGCTATGAACTGATTCAGTCATTCTGGAGAGCAATTTGAAACTATTTCCAAAAGACTATAAAATCAAACATACCCATTGACACAGTAATATCACTACTAGGTCTGTAAACCAAAGACAGAAAACGAAACAAAACAAAACAAAAAGGAAAAGGACCTATAGCACAAAAATATTTATAACAACTCTTTTTGTGGTGACAAACCACAACATATTAGTGTGCCTATAATTCTACAACCTTTCCAATACTGACTATTGCCATTTTGGTCATCTTTTTCCCAGTTTTCAATGTGTGAAGTGAAAGCCCGAGACTATTTTGATTTGCATTTCTCTTACTATTGGTGATTTGGAGCATTCTTTAATGTAGTTGTAAGTACTTTGCAATTCTTCTTTTGAGAACTATTCATATCTCCTGACAACTTTAGCTATTGGAAAATGGCTATTACACACACACACACACACACACACACACACACATAAATATATCTATGCATACATATATGCACAGTATATGTATATAAATATATGTATTTATGTATGTATATGTTAATTATATAGTTTGGATACTAAACCTTATCAGAGAAATTTGATATAAATTTTTCTCTCCCTTCAACTGCTTTCCTTCATATTTTGAATTGATTTTGTCTGTGGAGAAGCTTTTCGGTTTCACGTAATCAGCTATCTTTTTCTTTCTTTCTTAATTAGCTTGATTTCTTGTTCAGCAAAGACTATATCTCCCATGAATAGAGAAGTATATGATTTGGTTTCTCCTCTTCCTCCTCTTCTTCCTCCTCCTCCTCCTTTTTCTTCTTCTCTATTAAAGTAGTGGATCTATTTAGAATGTGTTGAAGAACATAATATAAAATGTTGGTCTAAACCTAATACCTGCCAGATTGCTTTTTGGTTTTCCCAGAAGTTTATCAGATTAGGAGTTTTTTCCTAGATAATTTATGAATCCCACTTCATCAAACACTGAATTATTGAGTTCTGTTGTTCCTACTTCTTTCTTGTCTGTCTTCTGTTGGTCTCTATCTCTGTCTCTCCTTGTCTCTGTCTCTCTCTGTCTCTGTCTCTTTCTCCCCAATACCAGATGGTTTTGATGCTGCTCAGAACATAGTTTGAAATCTGGAAGTGTTATTCCCATTTCATTTTTACTTTTTTTTTTATCATTTTTCTTTATATTCTAGATCTTTTGTTCCAAATGAATTTTGTTATTATTTTATCAAAGTTTATAAAGTATTCCCTTGGTAATTTGGTATAGCATTTAAAAGTATAAATTAACTTTTGATTCATTTTTTGCATTGGTATTATCTAGCCATGAGCACTGAATATTATTCTAGGTATTAAGTTGTTCTTTGTTTCTTTACAAGTCCTTGGTGTGCTTTGGTAGGTTGATCTACAGATATTTTATATTTTTAGAAGTTATTTGGAATGGGATTTCCCTTTCCATTTTGCTTCATAGATTTTGTTATTATTATGTGGAAATGCCTCAGTTTCTTTGTTGTTTGTTTCATTCTTCTTTGATTATTTTTTTATTTCACCTTCAAATCAAATGCTTCTATTTCAATAAGATTCCTCATTTTATTCCTAGGTTTTATTATTTTTTTTTGTTTATTGCTACTACATTTCCTTTCCACAGACTCAAGCTCTGGCTTTTCCACAATTTCCAGCACAATTATTTTTCCTTTTCCATGTCTTTATTTAATTCAGTTGAAGAAAACACATCTCAAGTTCTTGCTCCTATCAATCTTCAAATTTTTTTTTAATAGCCTCAGTCTATTGTTTTTCTCATCTGTGTTTATTCCTGCCTCTGTCCCTGTCCTATTTAGTCAGGAAGTGTTTTAGGATCCTCTGTTGTTCCTGGATCTGTGACTCTGGCTGGAGCTGTGCCTGGCTGCCCTTCAGATTAACCTGGGGTAAAATGTATGACTTTTCAGAACCCCTCTAAAAGAGTAAGATGTTTGGCGACCAGTGAGAATGTAAAAGATAGGGTCTTCCATAGCACTTCCCTAGAAATTTGTTTTGTTTTTCATTGTTGGGGCTCAGCATGCTTTAGAGAACCAACTAATTTATCTTTATTGTGCCTTTCCTAATCATTTTAGCACTGGAGAAACTCAGTGACTTGTTTAAGGTCCCCCAATGGTAAATGATAGTGCTGAGATTCAAATCTAGGCCTTCAGACTTCAGATTTATCACTCTGGGACCCTCAGTGTGAGAGAAATGATTATTTCTTTTGTGTGTGTGTGTATAAGGAAATATAAAAACACCAATTATTTAATTAAGACTAAAGGGGTTTCCACTTCCTCATCCAGAAATCAACCGTTGTAGGAAATCTTTGGCTAGACCTACCCAGTCAGGAAGGCTTACTCTCAAAGAGAGTAAGAAATTCTAAGTTTAGGTGAATTGGTGGATTCCTGCTCATTGTGTTTACTCTGACAGATCTGGAAAAAAATGTGGATTCTCCCTTTTTTCAGACTGGTGATATGGATATTGATGTTTCTTTGATGGAGACTGGGTGGGTGCTGAGTGACACTCAAGACCCTCATTGGAATAAGCCTACCACTCATTATAACATTCATTTTCTCATTACTTGTTAACCATTAAGAGTTTATTTCTACCCTCAGGTACACCCCCTTTTCAAGAGACTTTATAAATATCAAAGGTTCTACAGACTGTCTCTTTGCTCACCAAGGGGAATGAGCCTATTTTTTTTACTGCTTTCTTGATGTAATTAATAAAATTGGTTATAATTTACCCAGAAACTGTCACTTGGAAATTTTCAATTGTCCCAAGTGTAATTACAAGAGCTCTAATGTAAAGGTTACTCAGATTCACATCCAGGTCAATTCTCTTCTCCACTTATCTACTGTTTTATGAAATAAGGATGTGATTAAGGAATGAGTAATTACTTGAAGAAAAGTTGTAAGACATGCTTTTCATATTCCTTTAATTAAAAATAATCTTTTTAAAATTATGAACTTAAATATAAAGAAACATAAACATTCCAATATATGAGCTAGGTAGCAGAGTGGATATAGTACTGCACCTGGAATCAGGAAAACCTGAGTTTAAATCTTACTTAGACACTTACTAGCTGTGTGATCCTGGGCAAATCAGTTAACCTCATTTAGCCTCAGTTTCCTCAACTGCAAAATGGGGATAATAACAGCCCCTACCTTTCAGGGTGGTTGTGAATATTCAGAGATAATATTTATAAAAGTGCTTAGCACAGTTCCTGGCACACAGAAGGTGCTATTTAAATGCTAATTGTTGTTACTAGGAAAACTATGAAATGATGAATTTCTATTTCATAGGTTTTGTTGTTTAAAGGGTATATTAATTTAAATTGACTGTCACAGAACTATTCTATTTCTGTGTTGTCTTCTGAATGTAGTTACTGCTCACTTCTGGGGGCAGTTAGGTATCGTAGTGGATAGTGCTGGACCTGAAGTCAGGAATACTCATCTTTGTGAGTTCAAATCTGGCCTTGTACACTTACTAGCTGTGAGAACCTGGTCAAGGAGCTTCAACCTGTTGGCCTCAGTTTCCTCATCTGTAAAGTGAGCTGGAGAAGGAAATGGCAAATCACTCTAGTATTTTTGCCAAGAAAACCCTAAATGGGGTCACAAAGAGTCATACTGAACAACAGCAACACTTCTCTGTATTTTAAATGATTTACTGATCTTTTTCTTTTCATCTTTTTTAAAAAAATCATTCTTTCTATTCCTTGCTCTTTCATCTAGAGGAAAAAGAATTTGGGGTTAACTGTTGTTTAAGAAAAAGAATATAATCAAAGAAATCATTCACACACTGGGTTTGTTTGACAATGTGTGTTTCATTCTGTGCCTGTAGTCTATCCCTTATCTGCCAAGAGGTGGGAAGCATGATTCATCAATTTAATGGAATTGTATTTGGTCATAGCACTGAACAGTATTCTTAAGTCTTTCATAGTAGTATCTCTTTATATTAGTGTAATCATCCTATAAATTGTTCTTTTCATTCCAAGTTCTCCTTACATCACTGTATCAATTCATAAAAAATCCAGTTTTTCTCTGAATCAATGAATCAGAGTTTTTATTGAAGGAACAAGAATATTCCAAATATTCCAACACACTTATATGCCATATTTTTTCAGTCATTTACAAATTGATCCTTGATCTCTTGATGGGTTTTGATAGGACCTTGATCTCATTGGGTGTAGGCTCCCTGATAATATCTCTAGGTTAAAGGGTATGCCAGTATAATAACTTTTTCAAGAATAATTTCAAATTGTTTTTCTGAATGCCTCTACCAATTCACAACTCTACCATGAGTACATTAATATACCCGTTTTCCCTGTACCTCTAACATTAATGGTTTTTTGGTCAAATTTAGCCATCTGCTGGTTGTATGATGAAATCTCAGTGTTGCTTTAATTTGAATTTCTGTAAATATTATTACCTTGGAACATTTTATACAACTATTTATAACTTCTATTTCTTCTTCTGAAAACTGTGTTTTCATATCTTTGCTGATTTATCATTTGGGAAACCAATGCTGTTCTTATATATTTGAATTAATCTCTTAAATATCTTAGAAATGAGATCTTTATCAAAAAGACTTGCTACAAAGATGTCCTACTCCCCAATCTCCTAAGTTGCTTGCTTGCATTCTAATTTTAGCTACATTGGTTTTGTTATTTACAAACTTTTCAATTTTATGCAATTATTGTCTGTTTTATCTTCTGTCATCTTCTCAATCCTTTGTTTGGTCATTAACTCCATGAACTCTTGTCAGATTAAGTAATCAGAAAAGTAATTTATTCAATGCTTCTCTAATTTGCTTATGATGCCATATTTTTGTCTAAATCATGCGATCACTTGGAGTTTCTCTTGGTATGCTGTGTAGATGGTGGCATTTATTTAGCTGCTGCTAGACTACTTTACAATTTCTCCAGATTTTTTTTATTGTTGTTGTGGAATAGTTAGCAAATTCTTACCTCTGTGGCTCAGCTCTTTCCTTTTTTTTGGGTACTAAGCTATCATGCTCATTTATTCTTTTAAATTTTTAAAATTTATTTCTTTAAATGTTTCCTAATTACACATTTTTTTAAAACAATCATTTAAAAATTTTTTGAATTCCAAACTCTCTCCCTCTCTCCTGATCTTATTGGAAGGATTCAAATTTATCCTTGTTACACATAATGCTTGCTCTTGTTTTTAGATAGATACTACTTATCATTTTAGGAAAAGTCCTATTGATTCCTATGCTTTCTAGTGTTTTTTAATAGAAATGGGTGTTGTATTTTGTTAAAGGCTTTTTCTTCATCTGTTTATATAATCCTTTGATTTTTGTTGTTTTTATTATTGATACAGTAAATTATGCTGATAGTTTTCCTAATATTGAACCAGCCTTGTATTCCTGGTATAAATCCTACCTGGTCATAGTGTATGATCTTTGTGATATATTACTGTAATCTCCTTGTTAATATTTAATTGAAATTTTTGTATCAATATTGATTAAGGAGATTGGTGTATAATTTCCTTTTTCTATTTTTGCTCCCCCTAGTTTAGATATCAAAGCCATATTTGCTCTTAAAAGGAATTTGGTAGGACTATTTCTTTACCTATTTTTTCAAATAGTTTACATAGTATTGGGATTAATGTTCTTTAAATTTTTGGTAGAATTCATTTGTAAATTCATCTAGTTCTGGGGATTGTTTTTTAGGGAGCTCATTGATAAATTGTTCAATTTCTTTTTCTATGATAAAGTTATTTAATTATTCTATATCCTCTTCTGTTATTCTGGGCAATTTATATTTTTGTAAATATTCATCCATTTCACTTAGATTATTAATCTTGCTGATAAATAATTGGGCAAAATAACTCCTAATAATTGCTTTAATTTCATCTTCATTGGTAGTACATTCACACTTTTCATTTTTGACACTAGTAATTTGGTTTTCTGTTTTCTCTTATTTAAATTGAATTAACCAAAGGTTTATCTATTTTATTGTTTTTTTTTTCATAAAACCAGCTCCTAGTTTTATTTATTAGTTCAATAGGTTTTTTCAACTTTTGATTTTGTTAATTTCTCCTTATATTTTCTAGATTTCCATTTTGGTGTTTAATTGGGGATTTTAAATTTATTCTTTCTTTAATTTTTTTTAATTGCATGTACAATTCATTCATGGGCTCTTTTTCTCTTTTAATGATGTATGTATTTAGTATGTATAACTTTTCCCTTAAGTACCATTTTACCTGGATTCCACAAATTTTGGAATGTTGTCTAATTGTTGTCATTCTCTTTAGTGTAATTCCTGATTATTTCTCGGATTTGTTCTTTGACCCACTAATTTTAAAAAAATTGGATTATTTGGTTTCCAATTAACATTTAATCTTTGCTTCTATGGCCCTTTATTAAATGTAATTTTTATTGCATTATGATCTGAAAAGGATGCATTTAATATTTCTCCTTTTTGCATTTGGTTATGAAGTTTTTATACTCTAATACATGGTCAGTTTTTGAGATAGTCCCATCTACAGCTGAGAAAAAAGATCTACTTTCTATTCCCATTCAGTTCTCTCCAGAAACACCTAACTTTTCTAAGATTCTATCAGTCAGAGTGAGAACTTGGAAAGACTTTAGCTTAAAAAGGTCAAGGTCTCCTACTGAATCCTGGGCCATTTCCAGTGGTCCTGACCTTATATCTGGCCACTGGACACAGATAGCTCCAGAGAAGAAAGTGAGGTTGGTGACTTTTACCTTCTGGAATATCATATTCCAAGACCTCTGTTTCTTAGTAGCTGCTAAATCTCGTATGATCCTGACTGTGATTCCATGGTATTTGAATGCTTTCTTTCTGGCTGCTTGAAGTATTTTCTCTTTGACCTGGGAGCTCTGGAATTTGGTTTTAATATTTCTGAGAATTTTCATTTTGGCATCTCTTTTAGGAGGTGACCAATGGATTCTTTCAATTTCTATTTTACCCTCTGATTATAGGATATCGAAGCAGTTTTCCTTGAAAGTTTCTTGAAAGATGATGTCTAGGCTTTTTCCTTGATTATGGCTTTCAGGTAATCCAATAATTTAGAAATTATCCCTCCTTGATCTGTTTCCTGGGTCAGTTTTTCCAATAAGATATTTCACTTTTTCTTTTATTTTTCATTCTTTTGATTTTATTTGATTGCTTCTTGGTGTCCCATGGAGTCATTAGCTTCCCCTTGGCCAATTCCTTTTTTTCCCCTCTTTTTAGCAAGGCAATTGGAGTTAAGTGATTTGTCCAGGGTCACATATCTATTATGTGTTAGTGTCTGAGGCCAGATTTGAACTCGGTTCCTCCTGACTCCAGGGCTGGTGATTCCCCTGACTAATTCTAATTTTTAAGGAATTGTTTTCTTCAGTGAGCTTTTGGATGTCTTTTACTACTTCTTAGTGCCCTTTCTCCTTTGGGAATAGAAATTATACAGTTGCTCAGGGTTCTTGATACCTTGGGGCCAGAAGTTATAGTGTCCATCAGAGCTTCCACTCCCTCTTCACTGAAAATACTCCTCTCCACCCTTGAATTATGACCTAGAAGTGTTTATAGGCAATGAAGTTGCCAAACAGCCTCTGATCTTGCATCCAGTACAAGCACAGGGTTTCCTTGTAATTGCTTTCTGAACACTTGCTAAGAGAGCTCCTAAAGCTGCTGCTGATTTTGTCACCACCACCTAGTCCTACCACTGGCATTTCATCAATGTAGGCTCCAAGCCAGCCTCTACTCCTATGTCACAGATATCTCTTTTCAACCTCCTATAGTGTCTTGGTCAGGAAGAATGTCTTACTCTGACTTTTTGTTGGAAATCAGAGCTCAATTTGAGACATTATTTTAAAGGTGTTTGGAGGGGAATGTTGGGAAAGCTCAGCTGAGCTTTCTTTATTCCACCATCTTAGCTCTGCTCATTAACTTCTTTCTGTTGTCTTCCTAATTTGCTCTCCTGATAAACTTCTTTATTTATTGACTAATATCTAAGTTGTTTTGTCATATAACATGAGTGTTATTCTATACCATCTTCTTTCTCAATATTTTCATCATTTTTTTTGAGACCAGAACTTTTTTTTCCCTTCCAGATGAATTTTCTATTTATTTATCCAAAAACATAAAGAAATTCTTTTTTAGATTGATTGGTATGATACTAAATAACTATTAATTAGATAGTATTACCATTTTTATTATTTTAGCTCAACTTACCTATGCCCAACAAATATTTCTGCAATCATTTAGGCCTAATTTATTTAAAGAGTGTTTTTTTTAATTGATGTATAGGTTCCCATATGCTTTATATATTACACAGCTATTTTGAGTGAGATTACTGTTTCTATTTCTTCTTGCATGGCTTTGTTGGTTATATACAGAAATACTGATGATTCACGTAGGTTTAGTTTCACAACCTGCCAATTTACTCATTTCTAATTGTTTCAGTTAAGTTTGTAGCTTACTCTGTAGTGTTTTCTAAGAACACCATCTTATTATCTGTAAAAAGTGATTTTTTTCTTCTTTGCCTGTTCTTATTCCCTCAATTTATTTTTGTGATCTTACTTTTGTTTCTGGAACCTCATTGAATAATCATGGTGACAATGGAAATCCATGCTTTATTCTTATTTTTGTTTTGAAAAGATCTTTATTTTCCCCATTTCATAAAATGGTGGCTCTTACTTTCAGATTCATAATACTTAGCCCTTTAAGGAAAGGTCCATTGATTTTATTTTTATATGAATCTTATTTTTTTTTAAATTATGACTTGTGGTTAGAGTATTCATATAATTGAACCAACACACCTTCCAGGTATGAATATCTGCTATGATAGGAGAAAATATTTTGAAGAAGTGGCTGTTCTTCTTTTATGCTCCAGGTATCTCTCAGCCTCCTCAGCACCATCCATCTCATTAGATCTGTAGCAAATACCCCAACAACCTCAACCACTCCATCAATTAGGAAGATAAGGAAAGGAAGTTAATCCTTTGATGGGAAAGTGAAGAGCTTTCTGTTGGATCATTTTAGACTGTGGATGTCTTCAAGGATGAGAATAAATTCCAATTATTCTCCAAAATTAGAATGAAAATTCCTATCAATAGATTAGAGAAAGTTAGATGTAGAAAGTCAAAGAGCTCTGGGAGTATTTATAGTGTACATGACACAGATATACAAACTCATGAATAAATAAATATATCAACATACACATACATGTATATAGAGTGACATGGGTGAGGTATGTTCTGGGAGAAGAGATAGCTACTTTTTTTATTTTCACATTAGTCATGTAAAGAAGAATTAGAACCAATTAGGAGGAACCACAAGAAAAACAAAACAAAACAAAGCAGAAGAAAAAAAAGAGCAAATAGTGTGCTTCAATATGCATTCAAACTCCATAGTTCTTTCTCTGGATGTGGATAGCATTTTCCATCATTAGACTTCTGGAGATGTCTTAGATTCTTGCATTGCTGAGAAGAGCTCAGTCTAATAAAGTTAGTCATTGTACAACGTGGCTGTTAGTGTGTACAATGTTCTCCTGGGTCTGCTCACTTCACTCAGCATCAGTCCATACAAGTCTTTCCAGATGTTTCTGAAGTCTGCTTGTTCATCATTTTTTATAGCACAATAGTATTCCATTACATTCATATACCACAACTTGTTCAGCCACTCCCCAGTTGATGGGCATCCTCTCAATTTCCAATTCTTTGCTACCACAGAAAGAGCTGCTATAAATATTTTTGTACATACGGGTCCTTTTCTCATTTTTATGATCTCATTGGGATACAGCCCTAGAAGTGCTATTGCAGAGTCAAAGGCTATGCACATTTTTATAGCCCTTTGGGCATAGTTCCAAATTGCTTTCCAAAATGGTTGGATCATTTCACAACTCCACCAACAATGCATTAGTGTTCCAATTTTCCCACATCTTCTCCAACATTTATCATTTTTCTGTTTTGTCATGTTGGCCAGTCTGATAGGTGTGATGTGGTATCTCAGAGCTGTTTTGATTTGCATTTTTCTACTCAATAGTAATTTAGAGCATTTTTTCATATGATTGTAGATAGCTTTAATTTCTTCATCTGAAAATTGCCTGTTTGTATCCTTTGACTATTTATCAATTGGGGAATGACTTGGATTCTTATAAATTTGACATAGTGCCCTATAGATTTTAGAAATAAGCCCCTTATTAGAGATACTGGTTGTAAAAATTGTTTGCCAGTTTTCTGCTTCCCTCTTAATTTTGGTTGCATTAGCTGTGTTTGTACAAAAACTTTTCAATTTAATAAAAAATATCCATTTTGCATTTCATAATGTTCTCTGTCTATTGTTTGGTCATAAATTCTTCTGTTCTCCATAAATTTGACAGGTAAACTATCCTTTGCTCTCCCAGTTTGCTTATAGTATCAGCCTTTACATCTAAATTGTGAACCCATTTTGACTTTATTTTGGTATATGGTGCAAGATTTTGGTCCATGCCTGATTTCTGCAATACTCTTTTCCAGCAGTTTTTGTCAAATAGTGAGTTCTTATCCCAGAATCTGGGGTCTTTGGATTTATCAGACAATAGATTACTATAGTCATTGACTACTGTGTCTTGCATACCTAATATATTCCATTGATCCACCACTCTATTTCTTAGCCAGTACCAAGTAGTTTTGATGATTGCTGCTTTATAATACAATTTTAGATCTGGGACAGCTAGGTCACCTTGCCTAGCATTTGTTTTCATTAGTTCCCTTGATATTCTGGACCTTTTGTTCTTCCAAATGAATCTTGTTTTTATTTTTTCTAGCTCTATGTAATGGTAGTTTGATTGGCATGGCACTGAATAAGTAAATTAACATAGGTAGAATTGTCATTTTTTATTATATTAGTTTGGTCTACCCATGAGCAACTGATGTTTTTCCAATTATTTAGATATGACTTTATTTATGTGAGAAGTGTTTTATAATTGTGTTCATATAGTTCCTGAGTTTGTTTCAGCAGGTAGACTCCTAAATATTTTATAATGTCTACAGTAAATTTAAATGAAATTTCTCTTTCTATCTCTTGCTGTTGGGCTTTGTTGGTAATATGTAGAAATGCCAATGATTTTTATGGGTTTATTTTATATCTTGCATCTCTGCTAAAGTTGTTTATTATTTCAAGTAGTTTTTTTAACTTGATTCTCTAAGTATATCATCGTATAACCTGCAAAAGGTGATAGCTTTGTTTCTTCTTTGCCTATTCTAATACTTTCAAGTTCTTTTTCTTTTCTTATTGCTTAAGCTAACATTTCTAGTGCCATATTGAACAACAGTGGTGATAATGGACATGCTTGTTTCATCCCCAATCTTATTGGAAATGCTTCCAGCTCATCCCCATTACATATGTTGCTTGCTGAAGGTTTTAGGTTGATGCTAAATTATCATTTTAGGGAAGATTCTATTTATTCCTTTATGATCAATTATGCTGATAGTTTTCCTAATATTGAACCAGCCCGGCATTTCTGGTATAAATCCTACCTGATCATAGTGTATTCTTCTCTTGATAAGTTGCTGTAATCTATTTGCTAATATTTTATTCAAAATTTTTACATCTATATTCCTTAGGGAAATTGGTCTATAATTTTCTTTCTCTGTTTTGACTCTTCCTGGTTTAGGTATCAGCACCATATTTGTATCATAAAAAGAATTTGGTAAGACTCTTTCTTCACCTATTTTCCCAAATAGTCTATATAGTACTGGAATTAATTGTTCTTTAAATGTTTGATAGAATTTGCTTGTAAATCCATCTGGCCCTGGAGATTTTTTCCTAGGGAGTTCATTGATGGCTTGTTCAATTTATTTTTCTAAGATTGTTTTATTTAAGTATTTTACCTCCACTTCTGTTAATCTGGGCAATTTATATTTTCATAAATGTTCATCAGTTTCACTTGGGATTGTCAAATGTATTGGCATATCATTGGGTAAAATAGTTCCTATTATTGTTTTAGTTTCCTCTTCATTGGTGGTGGATTCAACCGTTTCATTTTTTACACTGGTAATTTGATTTTCTTCTTTCTTTTTTTAAATGAAATTAACCAAAGGTTTATCTGTTTTATTGTTTTTTTTTTACATAAAACCAGCTCTTAGTTTTATTTATTAGTTCAATAGTTTTCTTAATATCAATTTTATTAATCTCTCCTTTGGTTTTCAGTATTTCTAATTTGGTATTTAATTGGGGATTTTTAATTTGTTCTTTTCTAGTTTTTTTTTAGTTGCATGCCCAATTCATTGATCTCCTCTTTCTCTATTTTATTTATGTAAGCATTTAGAGATATAAAACTTCCCCTAAGAACTGCTTTCACTGCATTCTATAAGTTTTAGTGTGTTGTCTCATTATTGTCATTCTCTTGAATGAAGTTATGGATTGTTTCTATGATTTGTTTTTTGACCCATTCATTCTTTGGGATTAGATTATTTAGTTTCCAATTAATTTTTAGTCTATCTTTCTCCCTTTCCCTTCTCACTAGTGTTTTGCTTTTAAGCACTGCCTCCCTTAGTCCTCCCTCCCTTGTATTAGCCCCTTCCATTTTCTTTCCCTTTACCCTTACTACTTTTCCCCTCCCTTCTACTCACCCCCTCCCTTTTCTTTTCTCTTTCACCTCCTACTTCCTATAGGGTAAATTAGATTTCTCTACCTAACTGATTATGTTATTCCCTCTTTGAACTAAATCTGATGAGAGTAAGGTTCAAACAATGTTCGTCTCCCTCCCTTCTTTCCCTCTACTATAATAGTTTTGTGTGCCTTTTCCTGTAATGTAATTTACCCTTGTCTGTCTCCTTTCCTTTTCTCCCAGTACAATCCCTTACTTAGATCCACTTAATCCACTTACTTAGATCCACTTAATTAGATTTTTAAAATCATTACATCAAAGTCAACTTCTGTCCACCCCCTCTGGGAGATCTGGCCCCTGGAGGACACCTGCTCACCTGGGCCTTGCACAGGGAGGTTGTGCTGCTGCAGGATGTTTCTCAGCTTGCAGCTTTACCTCTTGAAGTTGTGTTTCTCAGAGTTTTGCAGTGGTACTGGGAGACTTGGCTGCTGGAGAACACCATGGTACATGGTGGTTTTTGATCCAGTTTTTGACAGTTCCTCTGCCCTTACAGAGGCACTTAGGGGTCCTGGGGTTGGTGCTAGCCTGCTCCACCACTCTGGGGTTCAGGATCTCCCCCTGGTATGCTGAGGTAGGGCTTGCCACTGGCTACCTGGACATGTCTCATCCTGTACTGCTCCCCCTCCCCCAGAACAAGAGAGTCCTTTCCCATTAATCCCCCAAGCTTCCTGGGCTGTAAGACTGCTGCACTCTGTCTTTCTGCCGGTTCAGCTGTTCCAGGGTTTTTCCTGGGGTGATATTTTCTGGGCTTTCAAAGGTCAATAAGGGAGGGTGAGAGTGACTTACTTCTTACTCTGCCATCTTGGTTCCCAGAAGCAGAAATTCAGAAGAGATAGCTCTTGACAATCCCTTCTTTCTCTTTCCTTGCCTCTCTCTCTAGGCACAGAGAGCAGAGCTGGAAGTTACTTGACTGATTTGACAAATCTTCAGCATTCATCTTAAAGGCATAAGTTTGGGAATTTTTAGGGAAAAGGTGACATAGACCTTAATACTAGTAATGGTGCAGATCCTGACAAAAACATCATTCTGATTAGAATCAGATGGTGGTACAGAGAATATAGAGCTGGTCCAGGAGTCAGAAAACCCTGAATTCAAATTAAAGTGGCCTCAGGCACTTACCAGCTATGTGACCCTGTGCAAGTCACTCAACCTCTGTTTGACTCTGTTTCCTCAACTGTAAAATTGGGATGACACTGGTACATAGCTTGCAGAATTGTTGTGAGGATCAAATGAGATAAAATTTATAAAAGTGTTGAGCACAATTCTTGGCACATAGGCAGCACTATATAAATGTCAATTCCTTTCCCTTCCCTTCCCTTGATTGAACCTGACCCCTTCTATCACTATGCATCTTTTCCTGTGTAAGGGACTCGATTATGGGAAAAGTAACTTACGTGTTTTTACACAGCAAGACTCCACATAGAAAAGTTTCTCATAAAATCCTCCCAGGAATAGAGAGTGTGTGGGACAAAAGACCACCTACCCAAACTTGAATCAGAGTCTTGACAAGAATTGCAAAAAGGAAAGTTGCTTTATTGGCTCTCTCAAGAAAGGACACCCCTGTGTTGCCCAAAATGGCATCAGCCAGAGTGCAAGAATGCTTTGTTCAAAATAGGTTTATATAGATCCTAGCACATTAGCCCATCCTAACCCCCTCCCTTTGGCCCATTGGCTGAGCCTCAGGGGCACAATCTATTCGCATAAATCTTCCCCAGCAACAAAGAGAACAAAGGAGTACAGTAACCCAACAGGTTCCCCTCCCTTTTGGGGCCTTATGACTTCAGTCTACTACCCAAGGTCATGTAGTTAGAGGATGAGATAAACAGAATACACTATAGTTCAGGAATTTCTGCTTACACAACTAAAGGAAAGAAAAAGTGGGGGATCATGTCCTGAGGGGTCTTAACTGATACTGGTACCCACATACCACTCAGAGAGTAAGGATGGATCTAGTAACTTCTTGTTCACAAATGCTTCCCTATAGCACATCTGGTATCCTTAAAGGAAATATTCTTAATATGTTCCTTTGGTAGGGAATGAATAAGAATGGTGAATGTATGTGGCACTAGGGTTAAATCCCTCATCTTAAAGAAGATCATCTATATCTTGTATTTCTGTCCAGGTTCTCTTGGTTCTGGTTATTTACCTCTTTCAAAGATTCAATCAATGATTCATAATGGCACTGTGAGAAATATCTCATTTAGACTTAGGAGTGATGAAGTTAAAAGTCCAGTTTATTACACACTTGCAAAAGCAAGTGTCTTATTGAAAAGGCACACACACCAAAACAAGAGTTCACTATTTATTTCTAATTCTGGCCACAAAGTTCCTCCTCTGTTTCCTCATTGGCTGAGTACTCCAGAGTGTACAATTTTCTGGCATGCCTATTACACATCTACTCCTTGACATGTCTTTCCTCCTTCTACATACATTGCATGTTCAGAAAATGGAATCTTAGCCCTGCCCAGAGGTGGAGAAGCTAATATTCATGAGTCTATTAAGCATGCACATACTAAGCAGAGCTTAACCTTTGTCCTACATACTGACTTCTAACAGCAAAACAAGATAAGACTGGTTGTATCCAATTTTACTTAGCTACTTTTCTAGCAGTTGTTTCAATTTTATGGAAAACAAACTATATCTCTCAGTTTCTTTCTTTTTTGGGGGGGGGATAGAAGGGTGAAGAGGGGGTGGATTGAGCAGAAAGCAAGAGAGTCCTCACCCTTAGCCACAAAGGGCCAGGCAGAAACACAGGTTTCATTTGAACAGCCTGCGGGTGGGAACACTGCCATGGTTTAAAAAAAAGAACAAAACCCTGCTGATAGGAGCTCTGGGGCTGTCCCTCTCCAGAGAATCCCTTGTATGGGAATAAAACTCTTAAGCTCCAACAGCACGGGACTTCTCTCTACCTGGAGAGACTACCCAATGCTGAAGGCATGATTACAAAGCACTTTGAGACAAAGAGGAGATGAGTGCTCTCTGTTCTTAGAATGGACACCACCTTGCTCCCTCCATTTGATTACTGTTAGTCAATTCCAGGTGTAGACAAGCTAATTTAGCCAGATCAACCAGATCATTGTTAACAAGAGTTACAGGAAGTTCATGATTGCAGAGTCCCCCTTATTGATTATAAGGAAGTGTTAGAAACTGTGAAACATACTGCTGCATCTATGAAACTACTACAAAGGTATGAGGAAGGAACAAGAATTATACACCAGAATCTCCTTTTCTTTTTTAACAGTCTAATAGAAAAAAAAATCCATACTATGAATACAAACCTCAAAACATCCTTGAGATTTCTTTTTAATATATTTTATTTCATTAAATATTTTCCAATTATATATTTTTTTAAATTTTAATGTGCATTTTTCTTTTTTGTATTAATTTATTTATTTTTAGTTTTCAACATTCATTTCCATAAGATTTTGAGTTCCAAATTTTCTCCCCATCTCATCCCTCCCCCCTCCCCAAGATAGCATGCATTCTGAATACCCCTTCCTCTAATTTGCCCTTCCTTCTCTCTCCCCCCCTTCTCTTACCCCTTTCCCCTTCTATTTTCCTGTAGGACAGGACAGATTTCTATACCCTATTGCCTGTATATCTTATTTCCCAGTTGCATGTGAAAACACTTTTTAACATTTATTTTTAAAACTTTGGGTTCCAAATTTTCTACCTTTCTCCCTCCCCACCCTCTTTCCTTGAGAAGGCAAGCAACTTGATACAGGTTATACATGTGTAGTCATGCAAAACGGTTCCATAGTACTCATGTTGTGGAAAACTAACTATATTTCCCTTTATCCTATCCCACCCCCTCAGTTTATTCTATTCTCTCTTTTGACTCTGTCCCTTCTCACAAGTATTTGCTTCGCCCCTCCCCCAATCTGCCCTCCCCTATATCCCCTGCTTTCTTATCCCCTTCCTCTCTATTTTCCTGTAGGATAAGATAGATTTCCATACCCAATTGAGTGAGTATGTTATTCCTTCCTTAAGCCAAATCTGATGAGAATATGATTCACTCATTTCCTCTCACCTTTTCCCACTTCCCCTCCACTATAAAAACCTTTTCTTGTCTGTTTTATGTGAGATAATTTACCCCATTCTACCTCTCCCTTTCTCCTTCTCCCAGTATAACGCTCTCTCACCCCTTAATTTTATTCTCTAGATATCACCTCTTCATCTTCAACTCACTTATGCCCTCTATCTATCTATCTATCTATCTATCTATCTATCTATCTATCTATCTATCTATCTATCTATCTAATTTTTTCCCACCATCTACCTTAATCATCTTTCCATGTAGTAATGTAAACAGATAAACCTTAATAAGTCCCTTATGATTTTTCTTTCCTGTTTACCTCTTCATGCTTCTCCTGAGTCTTGTATTTGAAAGTCAAATTTTCTATTCAGCTCTGGTCTTTTCATCAAGAATGCTTGAGAATTCTCTAGTTCACTGAATGTCCATTTTCCCCCTGAAGGATTATACTCAGTTTTGCTGGGTAAGTGATTCTTGGCTGTAATCATATCTCTTTTGTCCTCTGGAATATCATATTCCAAACCCTGTGGTCCTTTAATGTAGAAGCTGCTAAATCTTGTGTTGTCCTGATTGTGTTTCCACAGTACTTGAATTGTTTCTTTCTGGCCGCTTGCAATATTTTCTCCTTGAACTGGGAACTCTGGAATTTGGCTACAATAGTCCTAGGAGTTTTGCTTTGGGGATCTCTTTCAGGAGGTGATCAGTGGATTCTTTCAATTTCTACTTTACTCTCTGGTTCTAGAATATCAGGGCAGTTTTCCTTGATAATTTCTTGAAAGTTGATGTCTAGGCTCTTTTTTTTATCATGGCTTTCAGATAGTCCAATAATTTTTAAATTATGGCTCCTGGATCTATTTTCCAGGTCAGTTGTTTTTCCAATGAGACATTTCACATTGTCTTCTATTTTTTCATTCTTTTGGTTTTGTTTTACAATGTCTTGATTTCTCATAAAGTCACTAGCTTCCAATTGCTCCATTTTAATTTTAAGGAAGTATTTTCTTTTTTTTAAAACATATTTTCTCATTAGTGATGTTGTAAGGAAGATTTAGAACCAATAGGAGGAACCACAAGAAAGAGAAAACAAAACAAAACAGAAGAAAAAAATAGCAAATACTATCTGCTAATCTGCATTCAAACTTCATAGTTCTTTCTTTGGATGTGGATAGCATTTTCCATCATGAGACCTTTGGAGATGTCTTAGATCCTTACATTGCTGAGAAGGGCTAGGTCTATCAACGTTAGTCATTGCACAATGAGGCTGTTACCGTGTACAATGTTCTCCTGGTTCTGCTCACTTCACTCAGCATCAGTCCATGGAAGTCTTTCCAGGTTTTTCTGAAGTCTGCCTATTCATCATCTGTATTCCATTACATTCATATACCACAACTTGTTCAGCCATTTCCCAATTGATAAGCATCCTCTCAATTTCCAATTCTTTGCCACAACAAAAAGAGCTGCTATAAATATTTTTGTACTTGTGGGTCCTTTAAGGGAGTATTTTCTTCAGGGAGATTTTGGACTTCCTTTTCCATTTGGCCAATTCTGCTTTTTAAGGTATTCTTCTCCTCATTGGTGTTTTGGACCTCTTTTGCATTTGGGTTAGGCTATTTTTTTAAGGTGTTATTTTCTTCAGTATTTTTGGGGTCTCCTTTAGCAAGCTATTGTCTTGTTTTTCATAATTTTCTTGTTATTGGTCTCAGTTTTTCCTCTACTTCTCTTTTTATTTATTTATTTATTAATTTTTTTTGATTTATCAATAATCACTTCCATATGCTTTTGAGTTTAAAATTTTTCTCCCCCTTCCTCCCCACCACCCTCCCCAAGATGGTGCAAATCTGATATAGGCTATACATTTACATTCATATTAAACATATTTTCACATTAGTGATGTAAGTAGAAATTAAAATCAATAGGAGGAGCCATCAGAAAGAGGAAACAAAACTCAACAGAAGAGAAAGAAAAAAATAACAATTCGGCTTCCATAGTTCTTTCTTTGGGTGTGGATAGTATTTTCCATCACAAGGCCTCAGGAGATGTCTTAGATCCTTGTATTGCCAGGAAGGGTTAAGTTTATCAATATTAGTCATCACGCAACGTGGCTGTTATTGTGTACAACGTTCTCTTGGTTCTGCTCACTTCACTCAGCATCAGACCATACAAGTCTTTCCAGGTTTTTCTGAAGTCAACCTGTTCATCATTTCTTATAGCACAATAGTATTCCATCACATTCATATACCACAACTTGCTCAGTCATTCTCCAATTGATGGGCATCCTCTCAATTTCCAATTCTTTGCCACCACAAAAAGAGCTGCTATGAATATTTTTGTACATGTCCTCTACTTCTCTTACTTGCTTCTCAAATTCCTTTTTGAGCTCTTCCATGGCCTGGGACCAATTCATATTTTTCTTGGAGGCTTTGGATGTAGGAGCTTTGACTATGTTGTCTTCTTCTGGTTGTATGTTTTGATTTTCTTTGTTACCAAAGAAAGATTCTATGGTCTGATTCTTTTTTTGCTGCTTGCTCATGATCCCAGCCAATTATTTGAGTTCTAAACTCTTTGTTAAGGTAGGGGTCAGCTTCCAGTGTGGAGAATGTATTGTCCCAAGATTTGGGGGTTTTGTGCAGCTGTTTTCAGAAATACTTCTAGAGACTTTAAATTTTCCATTCTTCCAAGGTTGTATGATCAAGGGTGATGTGTTTACTCCTTTCCTGACCTGTGCTGTGGTGTATGAGTGACCACAAGCACTCTTTTCTGCCTTGGAACTGTGAAGAGGATTCCCTCTCCACTGCCACTGCAAGCTCTACGACACTAGCACTCTTCCTTGCCCTAGTATTGCCACCCAGAACTGTGTCCCAGATCTAAGCATGGGAAAAGCAAGAGAATCCTGCCTCAACACCAGCAAAGAGATTCCTGCAATCCCCCTCTGATGATCCACTTGATTCCCCCTCAATCCAAGAGAGCAGGAAGCAGCCACTGCCCCCATGGCTACCTCGGGACTGGGGCTGGGATCACGCTTCTCTCTCACCATTTTCACAGACCTTTCCTACTGACCTTCTAAGTTGTCTTTGGAGTTCGTGGGTTGAGAAGTCTGGAAACTGCCACAGCTGCCCATGATTCAGTCCCCTGAGGCCTGCTCCAGGTTCTGTAAGGCCTGGTCTTTGCCTGACCACATTGATATGGTGACAGGGAAGATCAAAAAAACTCAGAAGAGGACAACAATGTAAAAATGGCTACATGTACATGAACTTATGCAAATGAAATTAGTAGAACCAGGAGAACATTGTACACATTAACAGCAATATTGTGAGATGATCAACTGTGAATAACTCAGCTATTCTCAGCAATGCAATGATCCAAGACAACGGTGAAGTACTTATGATGAAAAATATGCTATCCATCCCCAGAGAAAGAACTTATGGAGTCTGAATGCAGATTGAAGCATACTTTCTTTTACTTTCTTGATTTTTGTTCTTTTTTTTTGGTCTATGTTTTCTTTTACAAAATGACTAATATGGAAATATATTTTGCATGACTACACATGCATAATCTTTATCAAATTGCTTGGCAATTTGCCTTCTCAAAATGCTTTCTCAATGAGGGTTGTGGAGAGGGAGGGAGAGAATTTGGAGCTCAAAAATTTTAAAACAATCTTAAAAACTGTTTTGTATGTAATTGGGGAAAATAAAATACTAGATAATTTTTTTTTAAAAATGGCTATATGCAGAGTCTCAAAGAAATATGTAAATTGGTCTTATGTCCTTAAAAAAACTCATAGTAGAGCTCAGAATGTATTTTAGAAACAAGAGAGATGGAGGGAAAATTGAGAAAATAAATGAGAGTGATGCAAGAAAATCACAAAAAGAGTCAACAGTTTGGTAAAGGAAGCACAAAAAGTACTGAATAAAATAACACCTTAAAAAACAAAATATGCCAGATAGCGGAAGAGGCACAAAAATCCAACAAAGAGAATTATTGAATAAGAAAAATTGCCCAAAAAATAGATATACAAAATTACCGAAGAAACCAATTTCTCAAAAAGTAGAATTGGCCAAATGGTTAAAAAAAGGTACAAAAGTTCATTGAACAAAAAAAATTCTTAACAATTCAACTGGGGCAAGTGGAAGTTAATGACTCCATGAGATATCAAAAATTAATCAAACAAAATCAAGGGAATGAAAAAATAGAAGATAATGTGAAATATCTCATTGGGGAAAAAAAAAACTGACCTGGAAAACAGATGTAGGAGAGATAATTTAAGAATTAATGGGTTGGGGGCAGAGCACTGGCCCTGGATTCAGGAGGACCTGAGTTCAAGTTCAAACTTAGACTCATAACAATCACTAGCCATGTGACTCTGGACAAATCACTCAACCCCAGTTGCCTTACCAAAAAAAAAAAAAAATTACTGGCTTACCTGAAAGCCATGACAAAAAGCCTATATATCACATTTCAAAAAAAAATTATTAAGGAAAACTGCTCAAAACAAAACTATCATTCTTTGCAGATGATATGATGATAGACTTAGAAAATCCTAGAGAGTCAACTAAAAAAAGCTTGTTGGAATAATTAACAACTTTAGCAAAGTTGTAGGATATGAAAAGACTCACATAAATTATCAGCATTTCTAGATATTACCCACAAAGTCTAGTAAGAGATAGAAAAAGAAATTCCATTTAAAATAAGTATAGACAATATAAAATACTTGGAAGTCTACCTGTTTACACAAACCCAGAGACTATATGAACACAATTATAAACAAGAACTAGAGGGTAAAATAGAAATTAAAAGAACACACCAATCACCTTCAGAAAGAGATCCCAACATGAAAACTCCCAGGAATATTATAGCCAAATTCCAGACTTCCCAGGTCAGAGAGAAAATACTAGAAACAGCCATAAATAAACAATTCAAATACAGTGGAGCCACAGTTAGGATAACACAAGACTTAGCAACTTCTACATTGAAGGATCAGAGAGCTTGAAATATGATATTCTGAAAGGCAAATGAGCTAGGGTTACAACCAAGAGTCATCTACCCAGCAAAACTGATGGTATCCTTCACTAGTAAAAAAGAATAATGAAATAGTATACTTTCAAGCATTCTGGACAAAAAACACCAGAGCTGAAAAGAAAATCTGATTTTTCAAACACAAGACTGAAAAGCATAAAAGAGTAAACAGGAGAGAAAAATTATAAGGGATTCAATGAGGATAAATTATTTACATTCCTACATAGGAAAATGATATGTGTAACTCCTAAGAACATTATTATTATTGGGAGACAGAGCGCATGGTTTTGTGTTGACTATGATGGAATAATATAAAAAAAATGAAGGGGTGATAACCAATGCCCTGGAATAAGGGTCTAAGGAGAGAGAAGGGGATAAATTATCTCATAGAAAAGAAACGTGAAATAGCTTTTACTATAGAGGGGATGATTGGGGTGGAGAAAAATGCTTGCAGCTTTCTCTAATCAGAATTGGTTCAAAGAGGGAATAACATACATACTCAGTTGGGAATGGAAATCAATCTTAGCCTAGAGGGAAGCAGGATTGTAGGAGAATATGAAACCAGGGTGGGTTAATAGAAGGGAGAGCAGATTGGGGGAGGCAGTGGTCAGAAGCAAAACACTTTTGAGGGAAGTTAGGGTGAAAAGAGAAAGAGAAGGACAAAAGGGGGAAAATAATATGGAGGAAAATACACAGTAATCCTAACTATGAAAGTTAATGGGATGAATTAACCCATAAAATAGAAGCAGATATCAGAGTAGATTAAAAAACAGAAGCCTACAATATTTTGTTGTACAAGAAACACATTTCAAGCAGAGAAGTATAGAGAGAATAAATGTAAGGGGCTATAGCAGAATTAAAATAAAAGTACAAGTGGCAATCATAATTTCAGATAAAGCAAAAAGAAAAATAGATTTAATCAAAAGAGATAAACTTGCTAATTGACCATATCAATAACAAAACCAACAGAAAATATATGATTATCTCAATAAATGCAAAAGAAAAACTTTTGACAAAATGCAGTAGGCAATGAGGAAACAAAACTATCATTCTTTGCAGATGATGTGATGGTAGACTTGGAAAACCCTACAGAGTCAACTAAAAAAAACTTGTTGGAATAATTAACAACTTTAGCAAAGTTGTAGGATATAAAAACACCCATATAAATCATCAGCATTTTTAGATATTACCCACAAAGTCTAGCAAGAGATAGAAAAAGAAATTCCATTTAAAATAAGTATAGACAATATAAAATACTTGGAAGTCTACCTGTTTA
This sequence comes from Vombatus ursinus, assembly GCF_900497805.2. NCBI lineage: Eukaryota > Metazoa > Chordata > Mammalia > Diprotodontia > Vombatidae > Vombatus > Vombatus ursinus. Next base: position 17,324,849 of record NW_020954553.1, on the reverse strand, counting down.
CACAAACTCAGAGATTATATGAACATAATTATGAACACTTTTCACACAAATAAGGTCAGATCTAAATAACTGGAAAAATATCAGTTGCTCATGGGTAGGCCAAGGTAATATAATAAAAATGACAATTCTACCTAAATTAATTTAGTTATTCAGTGCCATACCAATCAAACTATCAAAAATTATTTTGTAGAGCTAGAAAAATAATAACAAAATTCATCTGGAAGAACAAAAGGTCAAGAATATCAAAGGAATTAATGAAAAGAAATACAAGGGAAGGTAACCTAACCATGCCAGATCTTAAACTGTATCATAAAGGATCAATCATCAAAACTGTTTGGTCCTGGCTAAGAAATAGAGTGGTGGATCAGTGGAATAGATTTGGTAGACAAGACACAGTAGTCAATTACTGCTACATTACTACTATAGTAATTTATTATTTGATAAACCCAAAGATTCCAGCTTCCGGGATAAAAACCCACTGTTTGACAAAAACTGCTGGGAAAACTGGAAAATAGTATGGCAGAAACTAAGCATAGCCCAACTTCTTACATTGTATATCAAGATAAGGTCAAAATGGGTACATGATTTAGACATATAGGGTTATATTGTAAGCAGATTAGGAGAACAAGGAATAGTCTACGTTTCAAATATATGGAGAAGGGAAGAATTTATGACCAAACAAGAGATAGAAAACCTTATGAAATGCAAAATGGATAATTTTGATTACATTAATCAAAAAGGTTTTGCACAAACAAAATCAATGCAACCAAGCTTAGAAGGAAATCAGAAAGCTGGGAAACAATTTTTACAGCCAGTGTCTCTGATAAAGGCCTCGTTTCTAAAATATATATATATAGATAAATAAGTCAAATTGATTAGAATACAAGTCATTCCCCAATTTATAAGTTGTCAAAGAATATGAAAGGCAGTTTTCAGATAAAGAAATTAAAGCTATCTATTATCATATGAAAAAATACTCTAAATCACTATTGATTAGAGAACTACAAATGAAAACAACTCTGAAGTACCACATCACACCTATCAGATAGACTAATATGACAAAAACAGAAAATGATAAATGTTGGAGATGTGGGAAAATTGGAACACTAATGCATTGTTGGTGGAGTTGTGAACTGATCCAACCATTCTGGGGAGCAATTTGGAACTCTGCCCAAAGAGCAATAAAACTGTGCATACCTTTTGATCCAGCAATACCACTCCTAGGTCTGTATCCCAAAGAGATCATAAAAATGGGAAAAGGACCTACCTATACAAAAATATTTATAGCAGCTCTTTCTGTGGTGACAAAGAATTGGAAATTGATGGGATGCTCGTCAATTGGGGAATGGCTGAATAAGTCGTGGTGTATGAATATAATGGAATATTATTGTCTTATAAGAAATGATGAGCAGATGGATTTCAGAAAAACCTGGAAAGACTTATGTAAACTGATACTGAGTGAAGTGAGCAGTATCAGGAGAACATTGTACATAGTAACTGCAACATTGTGTGATGACTCAGCAATACAATGAGCTAAGACAATTCCAAAAGACTCATGATGGAAAATACTATCCACATCCAGAGAAAAAATTATGGAATACAGATTGAAGCATACTATTTCTTTTTATTGTTTGCTTGCTTTTTTTATTTTTCAAGGTTTTTACCTTTTGTTCTGATTCTTCTTTCACAACATTACTAACATGGAAATATGTTTAATATGATTGTACATGTATAGCCTATATCAGATTACTTGCCATCTTGGGGAGAGGAGAGGGAAGAGAGGGAGTGAGGAAAAACATCGGAACTCAAAATATTATGAAAGTGAATGTTGAAAACTTAAAAAAAAAGACCCAAGAACTATATGAACACAATTACAAAACACTTTTTACATAAATAAAATCAGATTTAAACAATTTAAAAATATTCATTGCTCATGGGGAGATTTGAACCATTATAGTAAATATAGTAAATTGTAATATTTATAGTATTGTAATTGACAATGTAGTAAAAATGATAATTCTCCCTAAATTAATATACTTATTCAGTTCCATAAAATCAAACTACCAAAGAAAAATTTTTATAGATCTAGAAAAAATAATAACAACTTTCATCTAGAAGAATAATCAAGAATATCAAGGGCATCAATGAAAAAAATGTGATGGAGGGTGGCCTAGCCATTCAACTCTCAAACTGTATTACACAGCAGTAATCATCAAAATAACCTAATATTTGCTAAGAAATAGAATTGTCAATCAGTTAAATAAGTTAAGTACATAATACACAGTAGGAAATGGTCATAGTTATCTAATGTTTGATGATCACAAAGATCCATAGGTTTGGGACAAAAAGCCACTATTTGATAAAAATTGCTGAGAAAACTGAACAGAATTTTGGCAGAAACTAGATATAGACCAATACATCAAACTCATAGGAAGATAAGGTCAAAATAGATATATAATTTAGATATGAAGGTTGATACCATAAGTAAATTAAGGGAGCATGGAATAGTTTACCTGTCATTTGTATGGATAAAGGAAGAATATATGACCAAACAAGAGATAGAGAGCTTAACAAGATTTAAAACTGATAATTTTAATACATTAAATTAAAAGGATTGTGGACAAACAAAACCAATATAGTCAGGAATAGAATAAAAGAAGAAAACTGAGTGAAAAAATTTACAGCAAATTTCTATGATAAAGGCCTCATCCCTCAAATATATAGCTCACAGAGTCAAATTTATAAGAATACAACCCATTCCCCAATGGATAAATGGTCAAAGATTATGAATAGGAAGTTTCCAGATGAATTAATCAAAGCTATCTATAGTCACATAAGAATGCTCTAAATAACTATTAAATAGAGAAATGCAAATTAAAATAACTCTGAGGTTTTACCTCACACCTATCAGATTGGTTAATGTGACAGAAAAGGAAAATGACAAGTGTTGGAGAGGATGTGGGCAAATTGGAACATTAATGTACTGTTCATGGAATTGTGAACTAATCCAAACATTCTGAAGAGCAATTTAAACTATGAACCAAAGGGCTATAAAACTGTGCATACCCTTTGATCTTGGGTGTATAAAACCAAGAGATGTTAAAAAAGGAAAAGGACCTATATGTCTCAAAATATTTATAACAGCTCTTTTTGTGGTGGCAAATAATTGGAAATAGAGGAGATGCCCATCAGTTGGGGAATGGCTGAGCAACCTGTGGTATATGATTGTGATGGAATACTATTGTGCTATAAAAAATGATTAGCAGGATGCTTTCAGAAAAACTTGGGAGGTCTTACATGAATTGATGCAAAATGAAAGGGGTAGAATCGAGAGAACATTGTGCACAGTAATAGTAATATTGTACAATAATTAACTGTGACTGACAGCTATTTTCAGCAATACAAAAATCCAAGACAATTCTAAATCACCTATGATAAAAGAAAAGCTATCTACCTCTTGAGAAAGAAATGGTGGAATCTGAATGCAGATAAAAGCATTCTTTTTTAACTTTATTTTTTCTTGTTTTAATTATCCATGTCTTTTTCACACAACTAATATGGAAATATGTTCGGCATACCTGAACATGTAAAACCTTTATCAAATAGCCTGCCTTCTCAATGAAGGGTTAGCAGAGGTATGGTGGGAGAGAATTTTCACCTTAAAATCATAAAAAAGATGAAGTTTAAATTCTTTTTAAAAGAGAAGATTCTGGGAAGATGGCAGAGTAGGTCAGTAACTTCCAAGCTTTCAAGATATTCCCTCACAAAAGAGATAACCTCAGGGAAAACATAGAGTGATAAAAATAAATAAGAGCAGGGGCAGAACGGTGGTCCTTCTGGGATAATCAGAGAAGATCTGAAGAAAGATCCCAGGACAAGGTTTGGTCCCAGTGAAGAATAACACCTATTGGCTAGGGACCACTTAAACAACAAGCAGGTCCTGAGGTTATCTGGGTTGGGAGGCTGCCTCAGCCCCAGTCATAGGAACTTTTACCACCATGACAATGAGGGGAGTTGGGCATCTGAGCCTGGGAAGATTGAGGGAACCTCTGCTGACAAGGAACACCGGCCCAAGATGTGCTGCAGAAGTGTGGCTAGGGCTAGGAGGAACTAGCACTCACCCTGTGAGTGCAGCAGCACTGAGGCAAAGATGCAACTGGCTGTGGGCACTTATAGGAAACTGGAGGTCTTGGTTTCAATTCCAGGCCAGAGGGGAGAACTGAAGGAGGACCTGAGGTCAGAGGTACCATCCCGCATGCCCCAGGACAAAAGGTGATTACAAAAATTAAGCTACTATGAAGAAATGCACAGGCAAAGGAGAAAGAATCTAACCATAGAGACTTACTATGGGAATAAAGAAGACCAGGATCCATCTTCAGAGGAGAATACTGAAGGAAAGAAACCCTCTCCTACCCCAAAGAGTACCCCAAATGGTCACTTTCCTAAAAAGAATTCATACAAGATCTTTTAAAAGACTTTAAAAATCAAATGAGATTGAGGAAAAATGAAAAAAAAATCCAAGAAAAACAAGAAGATTATGAAAAGAAAGTCAACCAATTAGAATAGAAGATCCTGAATCTTGGGGAAGAAAATGACACCTTGAAAACCTGAACTGGGCAAGGGGAAGCTAGTGAAGTTATAAGGGATCAAGAAATAATAAAACAAAATATAAAGAACGAAAAAATAGAAGAGAAATGTGAAACATCTTATAAGAAACTGATCTGCAGAACAGATCAAGAAGAGAAAACATAAGAATAATTGGACTACCTGAAAGCTATGATCCAAAAAAGGGAATCTTGATACAACAATACCAGAAATCATTTTCAAAAATTGTCCTGAAGCATTAGAACAAGAGGGGAAAGTAGAAATAGAAAAAATCCACTGATCACCACCTGAAAGAGATCTTATGAGGAAAAGCCACAGGAATATTATAGCCAAATTCCAAAACCCCCAACCCAAGGATAAAATATAAGAGCAACAAGAAAAAAATTTACATATTATGGTACCATTATTAGAATCACAGAAGACCTAGCAGCAACAACACTAAAAGACCATAGGTCTTGGAACAATATATGTTGAAGAGCTAAAGAATTGGGGTTCTGGCCAAAAATATAATAACCAGCAAAGTTAAGTATAATCCTTAATGAAAAAAACTGGACATTTAATGAACTCTCAGACTTTCATGACTTTGCTTAAAAAAAAAAAAAACAAAGAACAAAACAACAACCCTGAACTAAATTCAAGATTTGACAGGCAAGAGCCAAGAGAAATATACGGTACATACCAAAGACTAATTATAAGGGATTGAATAGGAACAGACTGTTTACATTTTATGTATGTAAAATGTAAAATGTATGTTTAAGATTGTTATTTGTGATTGGGTAATTTATAAGAAAGATTGGGGTAGACCTGAGCATGATATGACTTCAAAAAGTAAAACTGTTCAGGAACAGTTAAAAAGAGTAATTATTTTATACAAAAGAGGTACAAGAGGTACTGACACAGAGGAATTAGATGGGAAAGGAGGGCTGGTAGTTCTGTAAACCTCCTTTTATTGGGAATGGGTTCAGGAGGGAACAGTACATATGTATCTAGAAGAATATGAAAGTCTTCTGAATGCAGAAAGAAATAAAACACTAAGGGGATAGGGAGGGGGTAAAGGATAAGGGAGGGATCTTTAAAGGGAAGGGTGAGGGAATAGGTTAAAAGGGGGTTATAGAAGGCTGTTTAGATTAATGGGAATGGGAGGATGAGGGAAGAATCCTAGGGAGGATAAGGGAGGGATCTTTAGAAGGGAGAGTGAGGGGACAAGTTAAAGGGGGGTATAGAAGGTTGTTTAGATTTGTGGGAATGGGAAAATAAGGGAGGGATTCTGGGAGGGGGATAGATTAGGTAATAGGAGGGCAAGGTAGCAGGTAGAAATAAAGCAGAGCATTCAGGAGGGATAGGAAATAAGAGATACAAACGGAAAAACAAAGATCAGGAGTAGAATTTGTTATGGAAAGTATATGTTTATGTATTATGTATGTATATGTATATGTATGTATATGTGTATGTATATATTTTTACATATGAATAAAGCAGTAATTATCAAAACAATCTAGTACTGGTAAGAAATAGAGTGATGGATTAGCAGAATAGATTAGATATATAATACATTATAGTAAATGACATAGTAATCTAGTATATAATAAACTAAAAGATTCAAGTTTTTGGAACAAAACCTCATTATTTGACCAAAACAGCTGGGAACACTGAAAACAGTATGGCAGAAACTAGATATAGACCAACATTTCACACTGTATACCAAGAGTAGGTCAAAATGGATATATGAGTTACACATAAAGGGTGATACCATAAGTAAATTAGGAAGCATGGAATAGTTTATCTGTCAGATTTGTGGAGAAGGGAAGAATTTAGGACCAAAGAAGATATAGAGAGCATTAAAAAGCATAAAATAGATAATTTTGATAATATAAAATTAAAATGGTTTTGTAGAAATAAAACCAGTGCAAACAAAATTAGAAGGAAGAAAACTGGGAAACAGTTTTTACAAGTCTTTCTGATAAATTTCTCATTTCTCAAATATGTAGATAATGGCATCAAATTCATAAGAATACCAGTCATTCTTCAATTGATAAATGGTCAAAGGATATGAATAATCACTTTTCAGAAAAAGAAATCAAAGGTATCTATGGTCATATAAAAAAATGCTCCAAATCACTTTTGATTAGAGAGATGCAAATTAAAACAACTCTAGGGTACCACCTCACACCTATCAGATTGTCTAATACGATAAAAAAAAGAAAGAAAATGATTAATGTTGGAGGGGATATGGGAAAACTGGGACACTAATGCACTGTTGGTGGAGTTGTGAACTGGTTCAACCATTCTAGTGAATAATTTGGAACTATGCTTGAAAAGCAAACAGTGTATACTCTTTGATCTAACAATACCATTGTTAAGTCTATATCCCAAAGAGATAAAAAAAATAATGAAAAGGACTTATTTGTACAAAAGTATTTACAGTAACTCTTTTTGTGGTGGCTAAGAATTAGAAATTAAGGGAGTGCCCATCAACTTGGGAACGACTAAACATGATGTGGAATATGATTAGGTTGGGATATTATTGTACTATAAGAACTGGTAAGCAGGATGTTTTGAGAAAAACCAGGAAAGAACTAGGGAAACATTGTACACAGGAACAGCAATATTGTACAATGAAGAACTGTAAATGACTTGGCTATTCTCAGCAATAACAGTGATCCAATACAACTCTGAACTACTTTCCCAGTAGTTTTTGTCAAATAGCAAGTTCTTATCCCAGAAACTTGGGTCTTTGGGTTTATCAAACAGTAGATTATTATAGCCATTGACTACTATATCATATACTAGATTACTACTCTGTCTGTGCATACCTAACCTATTCCACTCATCCACCACTCTATTTCTTAGCCAGTACCAAGTAGTTTTGATGATTGCTGCTTTATAATACAATTTCAGATCTGGGACGGTTAGGTCACCTTGCCTAGCATTTCTTTTCATTAGTTCCCTTGATATTCTGAATCTTTTGTTATTCCAAATGAATTTTGCTATTATTTTTTTCTAGTGCTATAAAACAATTTTTGGTAGTTTGGTTGGTATGGCACTGAGTAAGTAAATGAGCTTAGGTAGAATTGTCATTTTTATTATATTAGCTCGGCCTACTCATGAGCAACTGATGTTTTTCCAATTACTTAGATCTGACCTTATTTGTGTAAGAAGTGTTTTGTAATTGTATTCACATAATTCCTGGGTTTGTTTCATCAGGTAGACTCCTAAATATTTTATAATGTCTACAGTAACTTTAAATAGAATTTTCTCTTTCTATCTCTTGCTGTTGGACTTTGTTGGTGATATATAGAAATGCTGATGATTTATTTATGTGGGTTTATTTTATAACCTGCAACTTTGCTAAAGTTGTTTATTATTTCAAAGAGTTTTTTTTACTTGATTCTCTAAGAGTCTCTAAGTATATCATCATATCATCTGCAAAGAGTGATAGCTTTGTTTCTTTGTCTATTCTAATACCTTCAATTTTTTTTCTTCTCTTATTGCTAAAGCTAACATTTCCAGTACGATATTGAACAACAGTGGTGATAATGGACATCCTTGTTTCCTCGTTTCACCCCTGATCTTATTGGAAATGCTTTTAGCTTATCCCCATTACATATAATGCTTGCTGAAGGTTTTAGGTAGATGCTACTTATCACGTTAAGGAAGATTCCATTTATTCCTATGCTCTCTAGTGTTTTTTAATAAGAATGGATGTTGTATTTTGTCAAAAGCTTTTTCTGCATCTATTGAGGTAATCATGTGGTTTCTGTTCATTTTGTTGTTGATGTAATCAATTATGCTGAAAGTTTTCCTAATATTGAACCAGCTCGGCATTCCTGGTATAAATCCTACCTGGGCATAGTATGTTATTTTCTTGATAAGTTGCTATAATCTATTTGCTAATGTTTTATTTAAAAATTTTGCATCTATATTCATTAGGGAAATTGGTCTATAATTTTCTTTCTCTGTTTTGACTCTTCCTGGTTTAGGTTTCAGCACCATATTTGTATCATAAAAAGAATTTGGTAAGACTTCTTCTTTGACTATTTTCCCAAATAGTCTCTATAGTATTAGAATTAGTTGTTTTTTAAATGTTTGATAGAATTTACTTGTGAATTCATCTGGTCCTGGAGATTTTTTCCTAGGGAGTTCATTGATGGCTTGTTTAATTTCTTTTTCTGAGATGGGATTATTTAAGTATTTTATTTCCTCTTCTATTAACTTGGGCAATTTATATTTTTACGTAAATATTCATCCATTTCACTAAGATTGCCAAATTTATTGGCATACAGTTAGGCAAAATAGTTCCTAATTATTGTTTTAATTTCCTCTTCATTGATGGTGAATTTCCCCTTTTCATTTTTGATACTGGTAATTTTTTAAATTAAATTAGCCAAAGGTTTGTCTATTTTATTGCTTTTTTCATAAAATCAGTTCTTAGTTTTATTTATTAGTTAAATAGTTTTCTTAATTTCAATTTTATTAATCTCTCCTTTGGTTTTCAGTTAATTGGGAAATTTTAATTTGTTCTTTTTCTAGTTTTTTAGTTGTATACTCAATTCACTGATCTCCTCTTTCTCTATTTTATTCATGTAAGCATTTAGAGATATGAAACTTCCCCTAAGAATTGCATTTGCTGCATCCCATAAGTTTTGGTATGTTGTCTCATTATTGTCATTCTTTTGAATGAAGTTATTGATTATTTCTATGATTTGTCATTTGACCCATTCATTCTTTAAGATTAGATTATTTATTTTCCAGTTAATTTTTAGTTTATCTTTCCATAGCTCTTTATTACATCTAATTTTATTGCATCATGATCTGAAAAGGATGCATTTAATCTTTCTGCCTTTCTGCATTGAATTGTGAGGTTTTTATATCCTAGTACATGGTAAATTTTTGTGTAAGTGCCATGTACCACCAAGAAAAAAGTATATTCCTTTCTATCCTCATTCAATTTTCTCCAGAGGTCTACCATATCTAACTTTTCTAAAATTCTATTCACCACCTTAACTTCTTTCTTGTTTATTTTGTGGTTAGATTTATCTAGTTCAGAGAGGGGGCAGTTGAGGTCCCCCACTTGTATAGGTTTGCTGTCTATTTCTTCCTATAACTCCCTGAACTTCTCCTCTAAGAATTTGGATGCTATACCACTTGGTGCATATATGTTTAGTAATGATATTACTTCATTATCTATGGTGCCTTTTAGCAGGATGTAGTTTCCTTCCTTATCTCTTTTAATAAGATCTATTTTTGCTTTTGCTTTGTCTGAGATTACGATTGTTATCTCTGCTCTTTTTACTTCAGCTGAAGCACAATATATTCTGCTCCAGCCTTTTACCTTTACCCTGTGTACATCTCTCTATTTCAAATGTGTTTGCTGTAAACATATTGTGTGATTATGGTTTTTAATCCATTCTGCTATGTGCTTCCATTTTATAGCAGAGTTCATCCCATTCACATTCTCAGTTATGATTACTGTTTGTGTCTTTCTCTCTGTTCTATTTCCCCCCTGTTTATGCTTTTTTTTCTCCTTTCTCCCTTTCCCTCCTCACTTTTGACTACCACTTCCCTCAGTCTGCCCTCCCTTCTATTAGCCCCCTCCCTTTTCTTCCTCTTTATCTTTACTACTTCTTTCCTCCCTTTTACCCCACCCCTTTTCTTTCCCTTTTTCCCTCCTACTGCCTATAGGGCAAGTTAGATTTCTATGCCTAACTGATTGTGTTATTCTCTCCTGGAGCCAAATCTGGTGAGAGTAAAGTTCAAACAATGCTCATGTCCCTCCCTTCTTTCCCTCTACTGTAATTGTTTTTTGTGCCCTTTCCTGTAATGTAATTTACCCTTGCCTGCCTCCTCCTTTCCTTTTCTCCCAGTAAAATCCCTTAATTAGATCCATTTAATCCACTTACTTAGATCCATTTAACCCACTTAATTAGATTTTTTTATCATTACATCAATGTCAAGTTATAATGACCCAGTCTCTCTATGTATATCCATTTTAAATGTTGTAGTCACAATACAATTTTCAAGAGTTACAGATGTCATCTTCCTTTGGAGGGATGTAAACAGTTTGCCCTTATTAATAACATGTTTTTTTTTTCTCTCCTGTTTACCTTTTTATGTCTCTCTTGAGTCTTGTATTTGAAGATCAAATTCTTTGTTGATATTGATATTGCTTGCCTCCTCAATGAGTGGGGAAAGTGATATAGGGAGGGAAAAGAATTTAGAACTCAAAATGTTAAAATAAGAACTTAAAAATAAATTATAAATTTAAAGAAAAGAAAAAAATGGAGAAAAGTAAACTAGCTATTACATTCAGAACAGTTAGAAGAATGACTAAGATCAAGGAGTAGTTATTGTTCATTCCTTCTATAGTACTTTTTTTTTTAATCTCTGGGCACCATAGTTCAAATTGATGAACTTGGTAGTATCCTTATGAAGGTTTCCAGGATTGCAATAATTTGTCATATTAAAATTAGTTGAAGTACAGAGGAATATTTAGCCTAAAGAAAAGAAGTTTCAAGAGAACTGTGAAAACTTTGTTCAAGTATTTGAAGGGCTGTAATATAAAAGTCAGGTTCCACTTCTGTTTGTCTAGAGAGAGTTGAAGTGGAACAATGTGTAGAATGTAGGGGAAAAGGGATAAAATTAAAATTTTATAGTGGGGAAAATATTCCTATCAATTAGATCCATAGAAAAGAGCAAAGATCTTCTTAGTAAGGAGATACATTCTCCCTTACTAGACATCTTGAGGCAGAGGCTGGAAGACCACTTGTCAGGCATTTTAGAGTGTGGTTTCTTTTTGGTAAGCAAGTGGACTAGATGTCCACTGGAATCCATTCCAAATTTTAAAACCTATGATTCTGTAGTATGTCAGACATGTAAAGGACTCTACTACCAATATATAGCTAAAGGAATGCATAAAGCCTTCAAGAGGCCCTTAAGTTCCCATCAGAAGGAAAGTGAACTTAGGGTTTCCATCATAATAACCTTTTGATACTCTAGTGAGATTGTCTCTTGCTGGTTATGCCGCTAAGATACAAAATATTAAACCAATATAGACACCCTCCCCTAAACAAATATACTTTGTAGCTACCACATAAAGAATTAAATGCAAGTTACCCACCCCTGCCAATGCAAAGATACTTTGGAGCTACCATATATCATATTAGAATTTCACTGTCTCAACAACTCTTAGCAATAGTGAAAGTGACAAAATTCAGATCTCTTGTACCTCACCTTCTTCGTTCTATCAATCACCCAAGTTGCAGGCTACAGGAGCCACCTGGGAAGTCCAGTTCTTCATAGAGATATTCTTTTCAAGTAATCTTGCTTTTAGCAAATTAGAAGCAATTGAAGATAAAAGTAGGAGAGGCCATTATTAAATAGAAAAGCTACTGGAGGAGAAAGAAATGAATGGGTACATGTCCAGGTGATTAGCATTGGAAAAGAATGACCACCTTATGGGGCAGCCAGGTGGCACAGTGGATAGAGCATCAGCCCTGAAGTCAGGAGGACCTGAGTTCAAATCCGACCTCAGACCAAACACTTGACACTAGCTGTGTGACATTGGGCAAGTCACTTAACCCCAATTGCCTAAAAAATAAAACGTAAATAAAAAAAATAAAGAATGGCCACCTTCAAGAAAAAATGATTAAATTAAATGTTGAATGTTGGGAGGACAGTGTGATGTGGAAGTGCTTTAGGAGTACAATAGTAGAAAGGGAAATCAAGACAGATTACTTCTTTTTTCTCAGTAAAGGAAGAACCAAGGTTCTGTGCTGAGAGAAAGGTAATAAAGAGTTTTGAGAAGAGAAACTTTGGAACTATCTGCAGGTGATTAAGTCATTTAAGACATAAAAAGAAAAAAAAAACTTCAACCATTTGAGATGAAATTAGAAACCCATTCCCAGAAATGGAATGGTATGATCAGAAGTCACAAAGATAACAGGGTCTCAGAGCTGGAAAAGTCTTCTGAAGACATTCAGTTCAAGCAATAATTAACAGGAATTCCATGCAAAAATCACTGAAAAATATTCATGCAGTCTTTCAATGAAGATCTCAAGTGAGAGAAATCTCACTACATCTTGTAGCAGGACATTCCGCTTTTGGAAAGCATTCATTGTTGGGACTGTTTTCTTACATTAACCCTGATTGTGATTCTCTTCAACTTCTACCTATTATTCTTATTTCTGCCTTCTGGAGTCAATCAGAACATATCTAGACCCACCTCCATTTGAAACATATTCAAATACCTTAAGTCTGTTATTATATTACATCTAAATCCTGTATTCTGAAGGCTATATATCCATAAAACTTAAAACCATCACACATAGCATTCCATCTAGTGCACTCAACATACTATATGATTTCCTTAAAATGTATCCAAGAATTGAACAGAATATTGGAGAGATTTGATGAGCAGAGTACAATGGCCTTCTCACTAAATTCCTTGAGACTGCACATTTCTCTTGAAGCATCCTAAAAAACAGTTGCTTTTTTTCTCATTGTTGTATTGTATTTACTATTCTTAGCAAATTACACAGTCCTTAAAATGGAAGAAATCTTTTAGCATAAATAAATGTTGCATCTACCAATAACATAAGTAGCTTATCATTTTTCCTATTTTTGAATTATTCTTAGATCAATAATATAATTCCAATTTGATCATAGTGAATAATTCATTGGATATGTTGATGTAGCAAGAAGGGTCAAATTAATAATTCTAGCATCTCTTGAATTCAGTTTTGCTGGAATGGGTTGAGTTTTAATTTACATTTCAGGTTGGGCAGCCCAAGCATCCATGCATGTAATAAAGAAGTCCCTAGCTTGTAAGAGCTGATATAATTGGCTAGATTGTTGGGAGGGGATCTTGTAAAGGTCTAGGGGGACCTCCTGGAACCACAGAAGCAGCTGAAGGTAATCTATTTGCTGCTTGTGTAGTAGTTGTTCTTTCCCCAGGGGAGAGCACAATACCTCTTAAATCTGCAAAATTTCCCAAAGAGGGATTAGCCAAAAGGTCCTTACCTAATTTAGAAGTGTCTCCTCCAAATGAAAAATAAGAGGTACCAAGAGTTTTACTGTGTAGTGGAATTACGTGAGGTATAGTTCTTTCTTGGAGAGAAATGACACTTGTGGCTGATCCCTTATTTTCAAATGAGTTTGAAGAAGGAAGGGGTGGAGGAGGACAGAGAAAAATGGCCCTTGAAGAAGTTGTGTGCATGTCCTATTAGGCAGGGCTGCCCAATCAAGAAAATAGTTACATAAGAAAAGATTAAAATAATTTGTTACCTGAATTCTTAGCAATTTTAAATTAGATTTCATGTAATTGTGTACTTTTTTTCATCCCTCATTGAACCAGAAATTTCCCCTGGTCCAGGGACATAAGAAATTTTTTAAAGGGTGTTCCCTTTGGTATCCCATCTGTCCATAAGAGGATTTCCTCTCCATATTCACCCCTAACTATAAAAGGAATGGATTCTATTCCTAATGGAATAGAATCCCTACCTCAAGATTGTCTTGCAACCATTACCTCATGATTTGAATGAGGGTTTATCTCAGAAGTATCTCATAACAGTTACTTTCTGAGTGCCTCAGAAGGCCCTGTACCTTTATGGGAGGCTTCTCACAGTTCAGCAACTGCTTTTCTTCTCTATAGAAGGCTCCTTCTACTCTCCTTCCTACAGCAGAGTCTGCCTTTTCCCATTGCCCCTCATGCTTAAAACTGGGAGCTTTCTCTCCACCACCTTCCCCTGACCCCAGATATGAGAAGTCTTCCCAGGAGAGGTTAACAGGGACAACTTTTCCCTCTCTGTACAGAAGGGATAAGAAGGAATGGAATTTATTTCCTCTGAAAGCAAATCTAAGTGCCTACTACTTTCTATCTTATTTCTCAATGGAAATTGACCTACGTTTATTGGAAAATTCGTAGGGGATTACCTTAGTTTAGAAAAATTGAGGTTGAACTTCAGGAAGAGTCTGTTCTCTAGGGCAGTTCTCCATGGAGAAGTGAAAAACTGACCAGAGATCTCTAGGGATTTCTTTCAAGAGGCTGTCCTGGAAACCAGGTTCCTCACTTGAGTCCCGCTGCTGCCATCAACAGTTGCAAGAGAAAATTTGAGAAAGATTAAAATTCCAACCATAATCAACTTGTGAGCAAGGCTAGTGGTTCCCAAACAGTTGGGTTCAAGACCTCTCAAGAACAAAGAACACCAACTGAAGGTTTATAGGGCATTGCTATAATCAGTAAAGAGGAACATCAGAGGTTACAAAATCTTTGTTACAAAACAAAAGTGTTATTGATTCTAATTGGGTAGGTATTGGATAAGGCTAAAATTATGAAACTGACAGAATGAGGAATTGAAAAGAGTAAACACTCCTTTTTGATTGAGTGAGGTATTACAAAAGTCCATGATTAAGCATTTATCAACATCATTATCTCATTTTAGCATCATGGAATAATCTATAAGTTTCCATTAGCCAGTTTACCTACAGAAGAGGGAACTTTAATTCCCACATAATAGGGAACCTAGACTCAAACACACAGAATAGAAAACTTTAGATGGGAAACTACAAATCTTATTAGGGAATTATATCCTGAGTTGCTCAGAAGAGCAAAAACAAAATATTTACAGGAAGACAGCTTAATACAAGAATGTAAGTGACAAAATGTGGAAACAGTGACAAGATGCAGTCTAGTAATTCATCTATTAATTAATGTTAATTAAATATGGATTTCACTAGTATGATTCTTCTTTTTCTCATCTTCTTTAGTATATGCTTCATGTTAAAGAATCAACGGTATTACCATGATTGCTTTTACTTAAAGAGGCAATATATTAGTGAAGCCTCAGGAGCTACAGTAATAAATAATAGAATTGTAAAAGTAATAGGGGAATCTCAAGGCAAGTTTATCTGAATGATGCTAAGACTGTTAGAGATGTGGTTCTGTGACTGACCTTCACCTTCAAAAATTAGGTATAGACTGCCAGGAGCCAAGAGGGTACAGTAAATAGTAAACCACCATAACTTTTCCATATTCACTTCCAAACAACCATAAAATGGCACCATGAAATAAAATCTGGAACAGCAAAACAATATTTTAGCCCAAGAAACTTGGGAGAACACCAAGAAAAGTCTGTCTCACTCAGGCAAAAGAGGAATGCAGTCCAAGACAGGGATCATCCCAGCAAGCCAACAGAAAATCCCACCTCAGCAAACCAGTGGGAGGTCCTGAGCCCCAGTGCAGTGGAGCAGGCAAACCCTAACACCAGGACCCCCGCTTGCTTCAGCATAGCCAGGGGAATGAGTAGACTCCAGCCAGTTCCAAGAACCACTGCATGCTTCATCATAGCCCTGGGGAAACAGGCAACCTTCAGAGACCAGATAGCTACATACTTTAGTGTAGCCATGGGGAAATAAAACACATGCGCACACACACACACACACACACACACACACACACACACACACACACGGTGGCCTCAGCACATATCAGACACTAGCATTAGGACTTCATCTCAGCACCAAATAAGCTGCGAGACCCCTATGGACTCCAGCAGCACCAGCCACCCTATACCCTACTCCCCTTTACATAAGGGGCCTCAGGGCAACATCAGTGCAGTACCAGGTAAATAGCCAGGGCCTGCAGTCCCTAGCACAAGAAGCCTGAGACAGTGCCTCTTCAACTCCAGGACCAGACCTCAAATTTAAAAGAAAGGAAAAAGGTCAAAAAATATGAACAACAAACAATGAAAAAAAAAAGAATGTGACCATGGAAGGTTATTAAGGTGACAGGAAAGACCAAGACACAGACTCAGAAGAGGACAATGATGTCAAAATGAACTATGAGCAAAACCTCAAAGAAAAAGGGGAGGTGGTCTCAAAAGCAGAATGAACTCATGGAAGAGCTCAAAAAGGAGCTTTAAAATCATACAAGACAGGTAGAAGAAAAATTTGGAAAAGAAATGAGATTAAGACAAGAAAATGGTTAAAAAAGAGTCAGCAGCTTGGAAAAAGAAAATGCTTAAAAAGTAGAATTGGCCAAATGGAGAAGAGATTAAAAAAAATCCACTGGAGAAAACAATTTTTTAGAGAGTACATTTGACCAAATGGAAAAGGAAGTACAAAAGCTAACTGAGGAAACAGCTCCTTAAGGGTTAGAATTGGGCAAGTGGAAACTAATGACTCTATGAGACATCAAGAATCAATCAAACAAATTCAAAAGAATGAAAAAATAGAAGAAAAAAAAACTTCATTGGAAAAACAACTGACCTGGAAAATAAATCTAGGAGAGACAATGTCAGAATCATTGGGCTACCTGAAAGCTGTAATCAAAAGGAGGGCCTGGACAGCATCTTTCAAGAAATTGTTAAGGAAGGGGCAGATAGGTGGCATGGTGGACAGAGCTCTGGCCTCAGAGTCAGGAGGACCTGTGTTCAAATCTGGTCTCAGACACATAATCCTTGCTAACTGTGTGACTCTGGGCAAGTCACTTAACCCTGATTGCCTCACCAAAAAGCAAAAACAAACAAACAAACAAAAAAACAAATTGTCAAGGAAAACTGCTCTGATATCCTGGAACCAGAGGGCAAAATAGGCATTGAAAGAATCCACCAGTCACCTCAGGAAAGAGATCCTAAAATAAAACTCCAATGAACATTATAGCCAAATTTCAGAACTTCCAAATGAAGATAAAAATAACATTATTGGCCAGAAAGAAACAATTCAAGTATCAGGAAGCCATAATCAGGACTTAACATCTGAAATATTAAAGAATTGGAGCTCAAGAACATGATATGCCAGAATGCAAAGGTGCTAGGACTACAACCAAGAATCATAAACCTAGAGAAATTAAGCATAGTACTTTAAGAGAAAAAAAATCATTATTTAATGAAATAGAAGGATTTCAAGCTTTCATAAGAAGACTAGAGTTGAATAAAAATTTTGATATCCAGTATCAAGACCCAAGAAAAGATTAAAAATGGAAAAGGAAAAAGAAAACCTAAAGGATTCAATGGAGCTGAATTGTTTATATCCCTACATGGGAAGATGAAACTTGTAATTCTAAAAATTGTAGTATTAATGGTATAGTTAGAAGGTATATACATAGACAGAGGGTATCAGTATAAGGTTATTTTAAGGAAATGACATAAAAATAAGTAAGAGATGTGAAAGAGGAGTACACTGGATCCAGAAGGAAGGGAGAGATAGAATGGGGTAAATTATTTCACATGAAGAGGTGTGAAAAACCTATTATAGTAAAGGGGAAGATGGGAGGGTGGGCAATGGGTGTCACTTGAACCTTACTCTCATCAATATTGATTCAAAGAGGGAATGATATATGCAATCAGTTGAATATGGAAATCTATCTTACAAAACAGGGAAGAAGAAGGGGAAGAAAATAAGTGAAGCAGGGAGCGAGGGAATGACAGAAGGGAGGGCAGGTCGGGGGAAGTGGTAGATAGATGCAAAATACTGTTCAAGAGGGAAGGGGTCAAAGGAGAGAGAGGACAAACAGAAGGAATAATAGGATGGAGGGAAATATATACTTAGTAATCATAACTGGGAATGGTAATGGGATGAGCTCTCCCATAACATGGAGGCAGATAATAGAGTGGATTAAAAACCAGAATCCTAAAATATGTTGTTTACAAGAAACACACTTGAAGCAGAAACACACACACAGAGTAAAATTAAGGGACTGGAGGAGAATCTATTGTGCTTCAGCTGAAATTTAAAAAAAAACAACAGAGGTAGCAATCTTGATCTCAGACAAAACAAAAGCAAAAACACACCTAATTAAAAGAGATAAGGTAGCAAACTTCATCTTGCTAAAAGGTACCATAGACAATGAAGTAATATCAATGCTAAATATATATGCACCAAGTCATATAGCATCTGAATTCTTACAGGAGAAGGTAAGTGACTTACAGGCTCAAGATTAAACAAGAGATGGAGAGGATGAAATGTAAAACACATAATTTGATTACATTAAATTTAAAAGCTTTTGCACAAACAAAAGTAATGTAACCAAGATTAGAAGGAAAGCAGAAATCTTAGAGATAATATTTACAGCAAGTGTCTCTGATAAAGGCCTCATTTCTCAAATATATAGGGAACTGAATGTATAAGAAAAAAGTCATTTCCCAATTGATAAATGGTCAAAGGATATGAACAGGCAGTTTTGAGATGAAGAAATTAAAAGTATCTATAGTCATTTGAAAAAATGCTCTAAATCACTATTGATTAGAGAAATACAAATCAAAACAACTCTGAAGTACCACATCATACTTATGAGATTAGGCTAATATAAGCAAAAAGGAAAATGATAAATGTTGGAGATGTGGGAAAATTGAAACACCAATGCATTGTTGGTAGAGGTGTGAACTGATCCAACCATTCTGGAGAGCAATTTGGAACTATGCCCAAAGGGCTATAAAAATGCATATGCCTTTTGACCCAGCAATATCACTTTTAGGGCTATATCCCAAAGAGATCACAAAAATAGGAAGTGGACCCACACATAAAAAAATATTTATAGCAGCTCTTTCTTTTATGGTGGCAAAGAATTGAAAATTGATGGGATGTCCATCAATTGGGGAATGACTGAACATCTTGTGATATATGAATGTAATGGTAAGAAATGATGAGTAGGTGGACTTCAGAAAAACCTGGAAAGATTTGTATGGACTGATGCTGAGTGAAGTGAGCAGAACCAGGAGAACATTGTATACAGTAACAGCTATATTGTATGATGGCTAACTTTGATGGACGTAGCTCTTCTCAGCAATACAAGGATCTGAGACATCTCCAAAAAACTTATGATGGAAAATGCTATCCACATCCAGAGAAAGAACTATGGAGTCTGAATGCAGATCGAAGCATATTATTTACTCTTTTTTCCTTCTGTTTTGTGTTGTTTCGTCTTTTTGGTGGTTCTTCCTATTGGTTCTAATTCTTCTTTACAACATTACTAATATGAAAATATGTTTAATAGGAATGTATATGTAGAGCCTATATCAGATTACATTCTGTATTGGGGAGGGAGGAGGGGAAGATGAGGGAGAAAACTTAAAACTCAAAAGCTTATGGAAGTGCAAATTAAAACAACTCTGAGGTACTATTTCATACCTATCAGATGGCTAAAGTGACAAAATTGCTAAATGGTCAAAGGATATAAACAAACAGTTTTCAGATGAAGAAATAAAAACTATGTATGTGCATATGAAGAAGTGATCTAAATCACTTTTGATTAGAGAAATGCAAATTAAAACAACTCTGAGGTACCATATCATACCTATCAGATGGTTAAAGTGACCAAAAAAAATTGGAGAAAATGTGGGAAAATTTGGGACACTAATGCACTGTTGGTGGAGTTGTGAACTGATCCAACCATTGAGGAGAACAATTTGGAACTCTGCCCAAAGGGCAACCAAAAGACATACCCTTTGATCCACTAATACCAATTCTAGGTCTGTATCCCAAAGAGATCATAAAGAGGGGAAAGGACCTACATGTGTATACATATTCAGTAGCAGCCCTTTTGTGGTCGCAAAATATTGGAAATTGAGGGGATGCTCATCAATTGGGAAATGGCTGAACAAGCTGTGATATACAAATGTAGTGGAATACTATTATGTAATAAGACACGATAAAGAGGCAGATTTCAAAAAAACTTGGAAAGACTTGTAAAAACCAATGCAAAGTGAAATGACCAGAACCAGGAAAACATTGTGTACAGTATCAGCAACATTGTATGATGTTCAACTATGAATGACTCAACTCTTCTGAGCAACATAATGGTCCAAGACAGGTACAAAGGACTCAGAAAGGAAAATGCTATCTACATCCCGAGAAAGAACTGATAGATTCTGAATGCAGATCAAAGCATACTTTTTTCACTTACATTCTTTTTTTGTGTTTTTTTTTCTTTTGATCTCTTTCTTCTTTAACAACTGTGACGAATCTGGAAATATGTTATACATCATAGCACAAGTATAACCTACATCAAATTACCTATGTGAGGGGAGGGAAAAGGGATAAAAAGTTGAAACTCAAAATGTTGTAAAAAATGAATGCTAAAATTTGTCAATATGTAATTTTGAAAAAAAAGATACTACTTTAAAAAATCATGTGTACTTGTGCCAGTTAGTCGGTCAACAAGTATTTATTAATGATGGACTATGTGCCCAGAAAAACATAAAGAAAATTATAACCTTGTCCATGCCCTCAAGGAGCTTACATTCTAATAAAGAAGACAACATTCAAAAACAATGAACATAAAAAATATAGGCAGTTTAAATGGAAAGTAATCTCAGAGGAAAGTCACAGGAAGCAAAAGGGATAAAGAAAGCTCTCTCAAGGGGGCAGCTAGGTGGCACAGTGGATAGACCACTGGCCTTGAAGTCAGGAGGACCTGAGTTCAAATCTGGCCTCAGACCAAACACTTAACACGTACTAGCTGTGTGACCTTGGGCAAGTCACTTAACCCTGATTGCATCACAAAACAAAACGAAAAAAAAAAAGAAAGCTCTCTCAAACAAGGAAGAATTTTGGCTTAGACTCCAAAGAAGCCAAGAAGATCAGGAGGCAGAAGTGAAAAGGGAGAGCATTATAGCATTGCAGAGGCAGATGTTTGAGGGATAGCTGGTGAAAGGGTACAAGATCATGAGATAGAATGCCTTGTGTAAGACCAGTATTGCTAATTCATAAAAGGTTTGAAAAAGGGAGATTAACCAGAAACTTTTTCAAATAATCCAGTAGGGTAGGGGATATGTAAGTGGATAGAATGGCATATGTACAAGAGATAAAGTAAAGGTAGAAACTATAAGACTTGGCAACGGATTGGAAATGGGGTTGGGGTGAGTGGCAGTGATGAGTTGAAGATGACAGTGATTTAACAAACGTAGAAAAGAAATGAGTGGTGGTAATTGAAGGTCATGATGAGAACAAAGAATGCAGTCAGTTGTCAATAGTCAGAGAGAAAGATGGAATGATAAAATTTATGATCAGATAAAAGAATTTCAGCGTTTGTGAATTTGTGAGAGGAACATTGATGTTTCAATGATATCAAAATCAAGTGTATCTTTGTGTAGAATTGAAGCAGAGTAGAGGAATCAAGGGAACTTAGTATACTGAGGAACTAGGAAAGCAGGGTGTTTGAGCAGTTATCAATATGTATGTTGAATCTCCTTACTGATAATAAGGGCATGAGTTGGAGGTGAGAGAAAAGTTATGAAGCAGGCACTGAGCTTGTTGAGAAAGTAGTTTCCTGGGGGTGAGAAGATAACAGCTACTGGAACCTCAGAGAAATAGAGATTAATGGTGATGGTGGAGTATGGAGAGTCTGGAAATAGCCATTGGGAGTCTGAACTATGACTATGAGTAAGTTTGGGATAGGAGTAAAAGTAGAAACAGCATTACAAAAAGGACACCCTGGAATCAAGAGGTGGTATAGTAAGAACTAAAAGATGGAGGAAGTGGGGACAGAAAGGTTTAAGATTAAAGCAAGTTTGTGAACTATGAAATAGACATTTCAGAGAGTATAGTGGAAGAGGCAGGTAAATCTGGAGTGTAACTTTTAGGATCTGGTGTTAAGATGAATGGAAAAATGGGCAGGTAAATGGTACAATGGAGAGAGCACCAGCCCAGGATTCAGGAGGACCTGAGTTCAAATCCAGCCTCAGACACATAACATTTAATAGCTATGTGACCCTGGGCAAGTCACTTAACCCCATTGCCTAGACACCCCTCCCCCCCAAAAAGAGGTGGATGGGAAAAAAGAGAGTAGGCAGTAGATCATGGGCAAGGAAGTTTAGACAACAATATCTGGGACTTCAGGATGACTGGGATGTGGAGATAATGGAGGTTTGGAAGGATTAGAATAATTGAGGAATGGGTGCAGGAAGATTACATATGAGTAGAGAAGGGTCTATTGAGGGATGCAGGTGCTTGAACTTCAATGTGTTGGCAATGTTTTCTTTGAAACTCAAAAGAACAGATACACAGCAAGCAGTAGGTGATCATATGGAGTAAAGAATATGGATAGAAGGTAAGAGATGTGAAATTGGGGTGTATCTGAGCTAAGAAAAACTTCCCAAACACAGCAGAAAGGACTAGAATAAATGCAGAGGCAAGAGGCAGAGTCATGGATCTGGATGTGATTCAGGTCGGGGCAAATGATGCAGAGCCAGCTCAAGGAGAAAGAAGATCCAGGTAAAGTTGAGGGACAATGAAAATCATAACTTCTTTATGGGAGGATGCTTCTCAGACAGACTTTAACAAAAGAAAATTAATGTGATATTCCTAGGACAGAGTCAAGATAGAGTTTTTATCTTTCGCCAAAGAGCCAAACAATACTTAGGGATTTGGGAGTCACTTATAATCAGCACAAACGGGCTACAAGCTGGAAAGAATGCAGCCAAGAAGACAGAGGTATGTATCATCCAGAAAGGTGGATGTCTATAATTTATACACAAAGTGAAGATAGAATTAACTGAGTAAGAGGAGACAAACATACTGACAAGTAGCAGGATCATTTGGGTTGCTCTGATTTCCACAGCACCTCTAGATTTATGGTTTTTTCTATGAGTATATTGCACTCTCTGATGGTGTCTGCACAAGATATACATTGTGTAGCTACTGGTCCAGATCATGATTCCTATACACACAATATCAGGAAGGAAGATTATGGATGTAGGTAATGGGTTTGTTGCTGAAGGATGATTTGAAGAAGAACAATAAACTAAATCCTTCATCTCAGAGTAGTTTTTGCTGTTCTTTGGACCTTTCACAGTCATTATAACAATACAATCCATGAGTAGATGGAAGGTCTAACAGAAGAGACACATGGGTAAAATGGACTTTGGGATTCTGGCTTTGAGTTCTGTCCATCTCCCAGGATTGATTATGATTGCTTGGAAGCCACTCAGGATGCAAGTCATACAAAGAGAAAGGCCTCAGGCCACTCACTGAAGGTAAAAGACAAGTTTACATCCTACATCATCTAGGAAATGGTTGAGCCCAACAGCAGTCATTGTCTGAGGAATCCCTCTGTAGAGAAGCACTAAGTTATTGGTAAAATCCAGGTGGTTGAAAAACAAATCTATGGGTCTCAGTCTGGGACCAATGAGAAAGGTCATGGTGTAAAGAACCAGGAGGAAGGAGTTTCCCAGAGCCCCAAGTCCACTCTGAGAGAGAAAGATAGCACCATATCACTAGCACTCATTCTCTTGTTGTTTAAGCAAAGTAAATGGCAGACAGATCCACAATGACCTAGAGAGAAAGATGAGGGATTGATGAGCTCTATTGGGAATACCAAGTAACCTCCACTGTATCCTATGTTTACAGTGTGTTTTCATGCAGTAGAACCTCTTGAGAATGTTTACTTTAGAGAATGACAAACTTTGAGAGTTCGAAGGAACTTCAGTGATTATCTATTCCAACCTAGCCAACAAAGCAATTCCCACTATAGCACACTCCATAGAACAAATGCTGTCTCTCCATACTTTTCTTATCATCTATTTATGGAGTTGATTACTCATACTCAAGAGAAATAATATTACATTTGTCCCTATTGACTTCTTTCTTATTAAATCCAGCCCTGTGTTCTAGTCTGTCAAAAATCTTTTTGATCGCAACTCTGTCATCCAGTGTGTTGGCTATTTGTTCCAATTTGGTATCACCTACAAATTAGATAAGCAATCTATCTATGTATTAATTCAAGTCACTAATATTTGTATATTTGTGGCAATTCATTAGAGATTTTATGTGAATTTGACATTTAAGCATTCATAATTACTCTGATTAAAGTCAAGTAGCTAGTTTGAATCCATCTGATTATATCATAATCTAAGTGATATCTTTCCATTTCACCATAAGAATAATGTCTCACAACACAGAATTGTTTAAATTCTTGTTTTTCTAATCAAGAGTGATCTAGAGCATTTTTTTTCATGTAATTATAGGTAGCTTTAATTTCTTCACTTGAAAACTTCCTGTTCATATCCTTTAACCATTGATCAATTTGGGAATGGCCCTTATTTCTTTAATTCTCTATATATTTAAGAAAATGAGGCCTTTATCAAAGAAACTTGCTGTGAACATTTTCATATTATTTCATTACCTATATCTACTACCAAAATGCAGTTTCTCTGGTGATCTCTTTTAATTAGTTCTGGTTTTGCTTTGTCTTTGTGTTAGATCATAATTGTTATCCTTGTCTTTTTTATCTGAGCTGAAACATCATAGATTCTGCTCCATCCCCTTATTTAAAATCTCTTTGTATATTTCTGTTTCAAGCGTGTTTCCTGTAAACAATATATGCTGGGATTCTGGTTTCGAATCCATTCTACTATCCTCTTCTGTTTTTAGATGAGTTGAGTCTATTTATATTAACAGTTATGGCTACTAACACCATATTTTGTTCAATCCTATTTTTTTTCTGTTCATCCCTCTCTCTGTTTTTACTCTATCCCTCCTCATAAGTCAGTTTTGCTTCTGACAACTGCCTCCCTTATTCTGCCCTCCCTTTTATCACCTTCATGCTTTTTCTGATCCCCCTTTCCTTCTACTTTCCTGTTTGGTTTCAGTTACAACTGAGAGTGTAAATATATTTTTCCTTCTTTGAACCCATTCTGATGAGAATGAAGTTCAAGTATTTTCTACCACATCCCCATTTTCCCACTCACTGTAAAAATTCTTCCTAACTCATCTCTTTTATGTGAGATAATTTACCCAATTCTTCCTCATTCCCATTTTCTTCCACTGTATTCCTCTTTCTTGCCCATACATTTTTAAAAGATCATTCCAACATGATTGACTCACACTCATGCCTTCTTTTCTAGGAAGATTCTTTCTAACCGCCCTAATAACAATCAAATTCTTAACAGTTACACGTGCCATGTTCCTATATGGAAATGCAAACAATGCGAAATTACTAAATCCTGTTTGATTTCTCTTTCATGTTTACTTTTTTATGCTTCTCTTGAGTATTTTGTTTGAGTTCAAATTTGCTACTCAGCTTGGGTCTTTTCATTGGGAATGATTGAAAGTCCTCTATTTCATTAAATATTCCTTTTGCCCCTGAAGGATTATACTTAATTTGCTGGGTGGGTTATTCTTGGTTATAATCCTGTTTCCTTTGCCTTCAGAATACCAGAATTCCAAGCCTTACCCTCCTTTAATGTGGAAGTTGTTACATTTTATGTGGCCTTGACATAATATTTAAATGGTTGCTATCTAGCTGTTTATAATATTTTTTTCTTGACTTGAGAGCTTTGGAAATTGGCTTTAATAATCTTGGAAGTTTTTATTTGGGGATTTCTTTCAGGAGGTGGATTCTTTCAATTACTATTTTACCATCTAGTTCTAGGGTATCAGTGCAATTTCCCTTGATAATTTCTTGAAAGATGCTGTCCAGGCTCTTTTTTATTTTGATCATGGATTTCAGGTAGATCAATAATTCTTAAATTATCTCTCCTGGATCTATATTCCAGGTCAGTTGTTTTTGCAATGAAGTATTTTACATTTTCTTCTATTTTTCCCATTCTTTTGATTTTGTTTGACTGATTCTTGATGTCTTATAGAGTCATTAGCTTCCACTTGTCCAATTCTAATTTGTAAGGAATTATTTCCTTCAGTTATTTGTATACCTTCTTTTCCATTTGGCCAATTCTACTTTTAAAGGAGTTGTTTTCGTCAGTGTTTTTTTATTTTTTATTTGACCAATTCTATTTTTTTGTGCTTCCTTTTCCAAGTTGTTAGCTCCAAACACTTTGATTCTTTAATGGAGAAACTGCTAAATTTTTTGTTATAATGACTGTGGCTCACAATATTCAAATTGTTTCTTTTTGGCTGCTTGCAGTATTTTCTCCTTCACATGGGAGCTCTGGTATTTGGCTATAATATTCCTGGGAGTTGTCATTTTGGGATGTCTTTCAGGAGGGGATCAGTGGATTCTTTCAATTTCTATCTTACCCTCTGGTTCTAGAGTATTAGGGCAGTTTTCCTTGATAATTTTTTGAAAGATATGTAGGTTCGTTTTTTGATCATGGTTTTCAGGTAGTCCAATAATTCTTAAATTATCTCTCCTGGATGTATTTCCAGGTCATCTGTTTTTCCAAATGAATATTTCATATTTCTTCTATTTTTTCATTCTTTTGATTTGGTTTGGTTGTTTCTTGATGTCTCATGGAGTCATTATCTTCTGCTTACCCAATACTAATTTTTAAGGAATTATTTCTTCAGTGAGCTTTTATACCTCTTTTTTCATTTGGCCAATTCTACTTTTTAAAAAGTTCTTTTCAGTGAATTTTAGTATATCTTTTTCAATTTGACCAATTCTTTTAAGGATTTTTTTTCTTCAGTGAATTTATATATATATATTTCCATTTGTTCAGTTCTGCTTTTCAAGGCATTCTTTTCTTCATTGGATTTTTGTGCTCTTTTTACCATTTGGTTTATTGCATTTTAAGGTACTGTTTTCTTCAGTTTTTTTTTGTGTGTCTCCTTTACTGAGGTGTTCACTTTTTTCATGATATTCTTTCATCACCCTCATCTCTTTTCCCAATTTTTCTTCTACATCTATTACTTGATTTTTAAAAATCCTTTTTGAGGTCTTCCATGGCTTGGGGCCAATTCATGTTTTTCTTTGAGGCTTTGGATGTGGGAATTTTTGACTTTGTTGTCTTCTTCTGAGAGAAGGGCTTCAGAAGAGAAAACCAGATTTGGAAAATGAACAGCAAGTTAGAAAAAGTTTTCTTAGGAATACAAATTAAAACATAGGAATGAAGAACTCACAGTGAGGGTTTCAGTGTACAATATAAGGATTAATAAGAATGAATTTGCATATATTTTTACTAATCTTATCAAAAGTTATTCAAAATGAAAACAAAGGAGGGAAAATATTACATATTCATGTCTACAAAGTAAAAAGATATAGAAAGAAGACACAATATTGGAATAAATCACAGTGGAGATGCTCAGAAACTTGAAGGAGACAGAATACAAAATAGGATTCAGCAACAAAATACAGGACCTCAGAAGCCTATATGTATATGAAAATAGCTGGGTAAGAAGCCAATGGGATGGCTAATTCACTGTTTGAGTTCTAAAAAAGAACATGGCATTTAGAGAGGCTCTTAAGGCCCAGAAGAGGGAAAATAATGTCCTTCAGATAATGATTAAAAACCAAATAGAATACCTTGTGCAAACTATATAGTGAGGAACTTGATTTTATTTCCAATCAAAATGCTTTGGTATATTATTGCCCCCTAGAAATAGAAGTGATTTTAAAAAAAGGCAAGATGGGTTTGTTAAGAATAGGATTTTCCAAGCTAAGCTTAATTCCTTTTTGGATAACTTTACCAGAATGATAGATCAGGACAATATTACAAACAGAACTGATCTAAATTTTAGAAATCCAAGTGAAATTATCTAATGCTACTTTGGTGAAGATGAAGGAGAGTAGAGATATAGGTGTAGGATGGATTAAGAATTCTTTGAAGGTCCAGACTCAAATAATAAACTCAGGGGAGTACGTAAAACATGACTTTGTGTTATTTTAGTGTTGTCTGAGAGAAAAGCTTTGAGGACTATTTTTTTTTTAACCAGAGAGCACACCTAGAGCTATGGATATACATTGTAAAGAAAAGTTTTAGACTTGGTATGATGAAAAAACTTTACAAAAATTAGAGCTAGCCCAAAGTGGAATGAACTGCCTAGTACAGTAATAGGTTCCCTCACATTAAAAGTTTTCACACAGAACTTGAATGACCAATTGCCAAGAAAGATATGGACTGTTTTTTGATTTTAAAGTTATATGATTCTATGAATTTGTGCTGTTACAAAGATATACAGGTTAGCTGTATAGAATACTAGCAACGCTATAAGAGGTAAAGCAGCAGAGTTGTGAATACTGCCAAGATCTTCTAATCCTAGATAGAATATGGAAAATAAAATCAAAGGAGTTGTCTGGATAAATTATATGCCAATAAAACTGACAATCTAAGGGAAATACTGAATATTCAAAAATTTATAAATTACCTAGATTAAAAGAAGAGTAAATAGTGCTTAAATAATCCCATCTCAGAAAAAGAAATTGGACAAGTTTTAAAGGAGTTCCCTAAGGAAAAATTATCAGGACCAGAAGTATTTCTAAGTGAATTATATAAAACATTAAAAAAAATTAATTCCAGTATATAAGCTATTTGAAAAAAATTGGTAAAGAAATGTTCCTACTGGGAGAGGATTCTGGGAAGATGGTGGAGTAGGTCAGAAAATTCCAAGCTCTCAAGATTTTTCTCCCATGAAAGAGATAAAATAGCGCCTCTGGGCAAACATTGAGTGGGTAAAAATAAATGAGAAGGGGCAGAACAGGGCCCCTCTTGGGACAATTGGAGATCTAAAGAAAAAACTTAGGTTTGGTCCCTGTGAAAAGTAAACACATGCTGTCTAGGGACCCCACAAGCAACAAACGCCAAGACTTGGGGTTAGCTGGGTTGGGAAGCTGCCTCAGCCCCAGCCACTGGAACTTTTACCCCTGGGACAGTGAAGGGGTTTGGGCATCTGTGCTGGGGAAAATAAAGGGGAATTTCTGCTGACAAGAAACCACCCAGCTGTGGTGGGGAGACGCAGCCAGGGAGAAAAGGAACCAGCATAGACTCTGTGAGTGCAGAAGCAATGGAGAGGGGATGCTACTGGCTGTGGGCACTTACAGGAGGCTAGAGGTCTTGGTTTGGGTTCAAGGTCAGAGAAAAGAACTGAAATAGGATCTGAGGCCAGAGGCACCATCCCCCATACCCTAAAACTAGAGGTGATTACAAAAATTAAATTACTACTCAAAAAAATGTACAGGCAAAGGAAAAGAATCTAACAATAGAGTTACTATTGGAATAGAGAAGACAGCGTTCATCTTCAGAGGAGGATACTGAAGCAAAAAAATCCTTTTCTACCCCAAAGAGGAATGTCAAATGGTCACTTGCCCAAAAAGAATTAATAGGAAAACTTTAAAAAGGCTTAAAATCAAATGAGAGAGATTGAGGAAAAACTAAAAAAAAAAAATAAAAACAATACAAGAAAAACAAGAAGATTATGAAAAGAAAGTCAACCTATCAGAAAAGGAGATCCAGAATCTTAAGGAAGAAAATGATTCCTTGAAAATCAGAATTGGGCAAGGAGAAGCCAGCAAAGTTACTAGAGATCAAGAAATAATAGAAAATATATAAAGAATGAAAAAATAGAAGAGAATATAAAACATCTAATAAGAAACTGATCTGGAGAAAAAATCAAGAAGAGAAAACATAAGAGTAATCAGACTACCTGAAAGTTATGATCAAAAGAATCTTGATACAATAATAGAAGAAATAGTTGAAGAAATTGTCCTGAAGCATCAGAACAAGAGGAGAAAGTAGAAATAGAAAAAATCCACTGATCATGACCTGAAAGATATTCTATAAGGAAAACCCACAGGAATATTATAAACCCTCACATAAAATATTCTGACCAATAAGAGAAAAACAACTTACTTATGGAGGTTCCACAATTAGAATCACACAAGACCTAGCAGTGACAATGCTAAATGACGGCAATTCTTGGAACACTATATATCGAAGAGAAAAAAAAAAACTAGGGTTCTGGCCAACAATGCCATACCCAACAAAGCTAAGCATAATTCTCAATGCATAAAATGGACATTTTTAATCAATTGTCAGACTTTCAGGACTTTAAAAAAAAACACCTGAACTTAATTGAAGATTTGACATAGAAGAGCCAAGAGAAACATAAGGCACATACCAAAGACCAATTAAAAGAGACTCAATAAAGACAGACTATTTACCTTTTATGTATGTAAACCGTAAAATGTGTGTTTAGGTTTGTTATTAGTAATTGGGTTTTTCACGAGAAAGATTAGGGTAGACCTGAGCATGATATAACTTCAAAAAGTAAAACCATTAAGAAACAACTAAATGGAGTAATTATACAAATGAGGTGCAAGAGGAAGCACCAGTACAGAGGAATTAGATGAGGGAGGAGGGCTGGTAGTTCTGGAAACCTGCTTTCATTGGGAATGTGTTAAAGAGTGAGCAATAGACATATATGTGGAAGAGTATGAAAGTCTTCTAAATTTAGAAAGAAATTAAACACTTAGAGGATAGGGAGGGCAGAGAGGATGGGGAGGGATCTTTAGAGGGAAGGGTGAGGGAATAGGTCAAATGGGCATATAAAATGCTGTTTAGATTTATGGGTATGGAAGGATAAGGGAGGGATTCTGGGGGTGTAGGCTGAGTAATAGGAATGCAAAGTAGAGCACTCAGGAGGGATAGGAAATAAGAGATACAAACTACAAACATGAAAACAAAGATTAGGAGTAGAGTCTCTTAGGGAAAGTAGTATATATTTATATATGTGTATGCATATGTATATATATGCACGTATTATATATATGCATATATATATATGTATATATATATCTCCTTAATTGTAGCTTAGTGGGGAGAGGGGAAGAAAGGGAGAAAAAGAACAAAGTAAAAAGTATACAGCAGAGAACAAAAGAAAACCTACAAGGATGCAAAGACAGCTTTCAACACAATGCATAGAATTTAATCTATAGACTTTCTTGAAATGGAAATTTATTGCTATGTATTTTGAATCCTATCTTACATTCTGCTGTGCACATGACATGTTTTTTCTTTTCTTATTTTATATTTAAGTTTTAGTATTTAAGTTTATATGTTTTTTCTATTCTTATAACGTATTTAAGTTTTAGTATTCAAGTTTGAAAAAAATAAAGTGCTTTGCAAACCTTGAAAAAAATGTTCCTACCAAATTCTTTTTATGGCAAAAATATGGTTTTGGCAAAAACAGAGAAAAAAAACTGTAGACCAAATTCCCTAATGAATATTGATATAAGAATTTTAAATAAAATATTAGATTATAGCAATATATCACAAAGATCATACACTACGACCAGGTGGGATTTATACCAGGCTGGTCCAATATTAGGAAAACTATAAGAATAATTGACCATAAAAATAAGAAAATCAACAAAAGTCATATGATTTTGTCAATACAAGCAGAAAAAGCTTTTGACAAAATGCAAAACCCATTCCCATTAAAAACATTAGAAAACATAGCAATAAGTGGAACATTTCTTAAAAGAAAAAGTAGTATCTATTTAAAGCCATCAAAAAACATTATTTATAATGAGAATAAGATAGAATCCTTCCCAACAAGGTCAAGGCTGAAACAAGGATTTCCATTATCACTAGTATAATTCAAAATTGTACTAGAAATTCTAGCTATAGAAATAATAGAAGAAAAAATTGTAGGAATTTGAATAGGCAATGGGGAAACAAAGCTATCACTCTTTGCAGATGATTTAATAGTATATTTAGAAAACGCTAGAGAATCACTAAAACACTAGTTGAAACAATAACTTTAGCAAAGTGGCAGGATAAATCATAAACATTTCTACATGTTACCCAGAAAACTGGGCAAGAAGGTATTGAAAGAGAAATTCTATTTAAAGTAGATGCAGGTAGGAGTAGCTAGGTGGCGCAGTGGACAGAGCATCGGCCCTGGAGTCAGGAGGCCCTGAGTTAAATCTGGTCTCAGACCAGACATTTGACACTTACTAGCTGTGTGACCCTGGGCAAGTCACTTAATCCCAATTGCCTCGTCAAAAAAAAAAAAATAGCTGCAGATATTATAAAAATATTTGTTTGTCTCCCCACCAAGTCAAACCCAGAAATATTAAAATACAATTACAAAACACTTTCACACAAATAAAGATAGATTAAACAATTGGAGAAATATAATTTGCTCCTGGGTTGACTGAATCAATATACTAAAAATGAAAATTCTACATAAATTAATTTTCTCATTCAGTGCCATACCAGTCAAACTGTCAAAGAAATATTTCATCATAGGTCTTGAAAAGATGATAAAATTCATCTGGAGGAACAAAAAATCAAGAATATCAAGGAAGTCAATGAAAAACATATGAGGAAAGATAGCCACACTGTACCAGATTTCAAGCTATATTAAAAAGTGATAATCTTTAAAACAGTCTGATACTGGCTAAGAAATATAGTAGTGGATCAATGAAATAAATTAGGTATATAGTATACAATAGCAAATGACCATAGTTATTTACTATTTGAAAAACCCAAAGACCCAAGCTTTGAGACCAGAACTTACTATTTGACAAAAATCTCTGGGAAAACTGGAGAGCAGTTCGGCAGAAACTAGGCTGGTGTGTTGTAAAGGTATGACTTGGGGTCTCAATATCCCCCCTGAGAGCTCAGTTCCCCATCTACTCTGAGCCAGCTCAGTGTAGTCTAAACAAGGGCCAATTATTGGTTGGAGTAAAGAGAGAATGAATTCTTGTGAGCAAATGGAAGTGGGAGTGATAGAACCTCAGGGAAATCCAGAGCAGACAGAGGATAGAGTCAATAAATACCTCCAAAAGTGGCCTAAAGCACAGATCTTATCATCTCACTCTCCATATCTAAAAGCAAAATTTGGTAGCTTTACACTGCTTTCAGTTTCAAATATCATTATTTCTGTTTGGTATTTAAAGTCCCTCACAATGTGACTTTTCTTGACTTATTGCACCTTCTTCTCTCACAAACTGCATTCCTGGCAAATTGACCCAGTTGCTGTTACACATACATATCACACAATTTCTCTTGAGTACATGTAAAGTTATTTCTTCTCAATGTGATGTAAACTCTGAGGTCTGGTGCTGTTTCCTTTTTGTCTTGGAATACACTGTGTAACTCTCATATTTAGCATTTAATAATTACTTTTTAAATGATTGTCTTTATGAATGAATGGATGACAATAAATGGGCTCACCTTAAATTGAAGCGAGAAGATAGGTTATACCCCCTAGAGTCTCTATGCAAACAGTAA
The DNA here is from genome assembly GCF_900497805.2 of Vombatus ursinus. NCBI lineage: Eukaryota > Metazoa > Chordata > Mammalia > Diprotodontia > Vombatidae > Vombatus > Vombatus ursinus. The sequence goes on along the minus strand of NW_020954553.1, from coordinate 17,291,337 downwards.
AAAGAGAAAGTTCGAAATCTTAGCAGAGATCAAAGTAAGAAGGGAAAAGTAGACATTATTTCAGAACTGAGAATGGGAAGGTGAGAGAGACAGAAAACAATGAAGAACCTAGAAAACAAAGAATAAAGATGCTGTTTTGTTTTCTGTGACCAGTGCTTCCCTAGAAGACTGGGGCGGGGGAATCCCAAACTCTGATTGCAAGCCTTTTCCTGGTCCTCTCCCTTCTGAAGCAAAGAGGATCTGTATCACTTTCTGCTTTTTAAATTATTTCTTTGCAAACCGCTCTCCCTAAATCCTGGATTTAAACATGCACTTACCATAGTGGTTTCTGCTGCTGGGAGAGAGGGCAGATCCATGGCTCTCAATATATGTATGTGTGTGTCTTTCTATGTGCAAGTCCTGCCTATGAATCTGTATGTGTTTGAGAGGACAATACTACACAGGCGCTTTTTATTGGAATAGGATTGTCTGACCGCAGATTCCCCAGAGCTGTGATTATCATGTCACATACAACAGACATGACAGTCAGCCATAGAAGTCAGGGATGTCTCTTAAAAAGTAAACTTTTGGCCCAAAGGCAAAGAACTATGAGGAATTACTATTTATCTGAGAATGAGAATTCCCTCAACAATAATTGTGAAATAATGAGAAAGGTTATACAAGCAGACAAGATCAACTGGGAAAAAAAAAAACAACTTTCTTGAACTCCTGGGCATGATAGGGACACAGATGGTGAGAATCAGATAACGTAGAAACCCAAGGAATAAGAGACTGTCACCTTGGACCCACAATCTAGCCTTGTATCCATTCCAGGGTTGGGGAACCTGCAGCCTCGAGGCCACATGTGGCCCTCTAGGTCCTCAAGTGGGGCCCTTTGACTGAATTCAAACCACAGAACAAATCCCCTTGTTCTGTTTGATTGTGAAGTTTGTTTTGTGAAGTTTAGATTTAGTCAAAGGGCCCCACTTGAGGACCTAGAGGGCCATCTGTGGCCTTGAGGCCACCGGTTACCCACCCCTGATCTATCCCCTGAGGAGGGATCCTGAGCCCAAAAAGTTCCTTCCCATTTGTTCTGTCCCCTCATGCAAGAACTGGACACCTTCCTCACCTCTGCTTCATAGGATTCTGCTGTGCCTTCAAAATCTGAATACTTTTTCTTTATTATATACATATATATTATATATATATATATATATCTTCTTGTATGTACTTATTGCCTCTTGAATGAGAATGTAAGTTTCTTGAAAATATGTGTTTTTTGCCCACTAACTGGCAAATTGCGGGTACTTAATAAATGCTTGATGATTGATAGACTGATTCTAGTGTCTACATGTTTCCATTCCATTATCTGATCTAACTCTGATACCATGGACAAGATTACTAAGGATCCTTGGCTTATACTGAAGACTTTGAATATTTCTGAGAATCAAAGAAACTAAGAGTGTCACAAATAACAGAGACCTTCAAACCATATCTAAAGAATTTTCATTTCAAAGTACCTGACAAGTTGTCATTCAGCCCCTTACGGAAAACCTATAGTGAGAGCTCTTTTAGCATTGCATTGTGTTGTAGGCAAGCTTGGATTTTTAGGAAAGTTCTCCTTATTTAAGAATGGACTGGAAATCACTCCATTTGACTCTTGTGCCTTGACAAGGTGAAAAAAGTTTTTGAAAATAAATTTAATTCACTAACCAGAATTTAATATGAAGAGGACCTATATACATTCATGAATCAAAGCCTTGTATAAGAAACTGGGTCGCCCTCTATTCACTTCATTAGTTATGTCAGAATTGGGGGTGAGAAGGAATTTTGAGCATCTGGATTCAAGAAGTTGGAGCAAGCATGGATGAAGAGGATTGTGATGTGTGCAGGGAAGGGAGACGTCAAAGGGAGTTGGCATCCTTATTTTTTAAGAAGAGTAACAAAGTTGAGGGAAGTCAGGCAAAAACAAAAGGTGAGTTCTTGACCAGTTTCCCCCTCCATAACACTATCTATGAACAGACACTGTATAGTCAGGTTTTTCATTACTGAAAAGGACAGAAAACTCAACCTCTGTCCAATTAGGAATTTGTCCTAACTGGTGTACCTGTGACTAAACACAGATCATTCCAACTAAAATTAATTTCCTAAAGCCGAAGATACATGAAACAAGTGGGCTTAGAGGCCATCACATTGCTTTTAGGCTTCACCTAGTTATTTTAACAGTTTAACAATTTAAGAGTTCAACAATTACACTTACATCTTTAAACCTAAATTTTCCCCTTTGTAGTTTCTTCTCTTTATTCCCACTAAGAATGATTTCTGGGGCCTAGAAAGAAATCTAATCTGCCCTTCATGTTCTAGCCCTCCAATGCATGAAGTCACCTATCATATCCTGTTTCCCTTTGCCCTGTTGAGTATTCTTTTTTTGCAGGTTAAACATTCCCATTTTCACCCATCATTCCTTATTTGTCATATTCTTGGGGTACTTCAGTATCACACTTTGGAAAGAACTCTTGTATTTGGAATCAGAAAGTCTGAGTTAAAATCTTAGTTGTGCCACTTACTACTATTTCTTTGCCTTTCTGCAACTCATTTCACACCACTGGTCCTCAGTTTCTTCATTTGTCAGATTGGGGATCTGACTAGCTTTGGGTTAGTAACTTCAATATTAGTAACTTAAGAAACTTCCACTGCTAAATCTTATTTTTTAATTTTATTGTTATTGATACTTCTGATTTTTACATCATATTCGTATATGACATCTCCTATCCTACCAATTGTGTCAGCCATTAGGACTAAGAATTTTAAATGGATTCAGAAACAAAAGCAGTTCAGCAAGACCAACCAAGACATTGACCATTGCTGATAGTACCTTGAAAGAAGGTAAAGATGAATAAGGAAACAGAAGGGACAGGTTTGAAATAGATATGAAAGAAGGAACAGGGAGGAGAGTTAAGGGAAAAGATTTTGAGCTAATCAATCTAAGATATAAAATTATAGTAATTATCTTTTGATCCATAGGACAGTAGATTGTAATGTCTTTCCCAGTAGGAAATAAAATACATATTTAATTGATGTCCCCTAAACAGAAAGTGTACTTGGTTGGGTTTATCCAGGATGATGCATAGGAAGCAGCTGTGCATTTGGCTAGGTCATTGCTGACCAGTTCATAGTGTGCTGGTAAGATGAAGGGCAGACAAGGGCTGGCTAGCGATAGAGGTTGAATATGAGGTTTTATTTATCTTTCATTCAAAGGCAGTCAGTCCTAGGACAAGTCCCAGAGTTGAGTGTATTGATTCCTTCAGGATGGTTGCAGGGTCTTTGGAGGTTCAGATGTATGCATGAATGTATATATATACAAATGCACACACACACACACAAATATATACATGTGTGTATATATATATATTTATGTATATACACACATCTATATTTTACTTGAGAATTAGTCCTCTTACATTCCAGTTAAACAAATAAGTGTATTGGTGTATACACATATACATAGGCATTATAAAAACATATGTACACATACACAATATATACACATGTATGTGTTTAGATTAGAATATAGGCTAAACCTGTGGTATCATTAATATATGAAACTCTCCCTTCCCATGAAGCTTAGCACTTTCTCTGAAACTTGTAATAGTAGACAGCTGGTTAAAGAACAGAGTAGTTGAGACTTGCCAAATTTCTCCCAGCCATATGTGTCTGAAATAAGACTTTAACACGCTTCCTTTTGGCTAGGAAGCCAGCTCTCTCCATCTATTTTACACCAAAGGATAGTATGTGTATATGTGTTTATCATATTTTAATACATGTAAAAATGTATACATGTAAGAGTGATTATCACACCCCCACTGCCTGAGGAACAAATGTGTTATATTTCACCCTTCCCCAAGAATTCTTCAATACCCTTTTGTGGTTCTGGGTAATCTCTTGAATCTGTCATTGTCTCAAGTCCTCACTGTCATGTTTTCTCCATTTTAGGGGTCCAAGCAGCACAGTTCTTTTTAATCCTTCCATTTAACCACTAAACAATAAAATTAGCTTTTATAAACAACATTTAATTCAAAAATTTAATAAAAACAAACATATAAGCATTTCTCCTAATACCTCAAGGTCTTAATCCCCACTATAAGACCTCAGTCTCTTAGGAGGGGAGGGAAATTAGGCTCACAGTTTGGCTCAGTTCCTATATAGCATTAGTTCCACCAAGTTCAAAGGCCAAAGCTCTTTCCCTAGACTTGTATCCCAGAATTCTAGTTTCTCAAGGCTCCCCTTCTGGCTGCTTACAACATCCAACCTCGAAACCTGGGTTCCAATGTGCCATGGCTTGAGTTCTAGGATTGAGGGCTCCACCTCCTGCATCTAAAACTGAAAAGTACAAGTAAAAGAAACCAAAACTCCCAAGGCCATTTTTTGGGCACAGGTCCTGAGGGAAGATGAGGTGGTCCTCAGGTCCTTCCATGATGTTTTCTTGGCTCTACTTTCCTCATTCTGCATTAATTCATGTAGATAACTATTTTTCAGGTGTCAAAAAGCAGCTAGATGGCTCAGTGGATAGACTCAAGGTCAAGAAGTCCTGCATCCAAATCTGACCTCAGACATTTACTCACAATGTGACTCTGGGCAGGTCACTTAACTTCTGTCTTCTTCAGTTTTTCCCAGCTGTAAAATAAAGATAATATTCATACCTAATTCTAGAATTAAATCTAAAAGATTTAATAATTGTTAAACTCTTTGCAAAACTTAAGGTATTACATAAATGCTAGTTATTGTTTTTCTAAGTCCCTTCTTCTCTGTATTCATCATATCATCATTTCTAACACTATTATAATATTCTTAGATGCAGGTGTGTGACACAATGAGTAAGAGTCCTGGGCTTAGAGTCGAGAAGTACCTAGCTTGTCAAACACAGTAATGTATTTTTAAGGAAAAAATTCATATTTATATATGTCACATTAATAATGACATTACAATTTTTCTCACTGATCTTTAACTTCTGTAAAAAATATTAGTGACTTCATCAAAATTGATATTCAATAGACCGTATACTCAGATTAGTCCAATGATATTAACTCACAGCTGTTCAATCAACAGTTTTATTAATTTTACAAAACTGTTTTTCACATGAAACAATGGTTACAAATAGAGAAAAATCCAGACATAAGTGTAAGAGAAGCAGAGACTTTTAAAAATCCTATTTCAAAAGCAAATTTTAAGAAAACCTAAACTTCTATAAAAGTCACAAATTAGGCAACTAAGTTGTAGCATTGATGTAAAATTTTATTTTCTTCATTTTTAAAGTAATTAACACTTTTTAAAAAGAAAATTTAACATTAAAGACATTCACATGTAAGAAAATATTTCATGTATAAGCTAAAAGTTGCACTTAAAATATACCTCATAAGTTTGTAAAATTTCACTTTCTTAATTTTAAATGCCATCAAAAACTTTGAAAGGTCATATAGAGACAGAATTGAAACAATTTCTTTTTCTTCAGCTTTACAATCAATATGTTATCATTGATTATTTTGTGTCTACTATTTAAATGCAGAAAGAAGCAGTACCATAAAGACTGGAGACAGAAACTGCACCAAAACAAACTCAAATAATTGTGAGCCATTAGTATAAGTCAGCACTAGTCAGAGGCCAGTTATATAACTGGAAGTTTTCCAAATTAATGTCCATGTAAAACACAATGTTTAATAAAAACGTAAATGGTAAAAATTAGCTAAATTGAAGCTAACGTTATGTGTTACCAAAGCTGAACAGCGAGCATAATAAATGTTTAGAACTTAGAACAAAAACATGTAGGGGGAGAGAATTATTGTATGCCAGACATTGTTAGAAGTACTGGCACACAATGGAGTCAAAAAGCAGACAAAAATCTGTTTTATTCTTGTTTCTAAATTCTCAAAAGAGATTTCACCCTCTTATTGCCTGCCCCGTGGGCAGACTACTCTTACCACCCTTGTGGTGTCTCTAGTTGCAAACTAAACTAGGACAGTTTTTATTTTGCTTTATTTTGCTAGCAGCGCAACGTCAGCAGGATGGTCAACAATACTTTGAAAATACTGAACCTAACAACATTACACTCTTTGGCAAATTCCTCTAGCATACATTGAGCTAATAGTTCTGTGCCAATTGGAAACTGTATTGTTCCATTACTCATTGTATATTATTTCATATTCCATGAGACAAGTCTTGGTTACATGGTTCCACTGTGCTATTTCTGACTGTCGACCACTCTAGCCTCCAGATTTATATTTCCCTATCTCCACTTCAACCAAGATGTGTCGTGATGACAACTTGTAACAGTTGCTATGTCAAATGGAATGGGTGGTCTTGGTTCAGGCTGATGTCCTTCTAGTTTTAGTTCTTTGTTGGGAAAAAATGAATCACTCGTAAGTCATTCAACATTTAGTGTCTTCTGGACCAAACTAGCCTCTAAGCTGTGGATGGTTGGTGCCCAACAGAACAGTCTAGAGACAGGAGACTCAGGAAACAAACAAGTTTAATTTCAGAGTGAGAGAAATGTCTTGCAAGCAAAGAAGTAAATTAGACACATGTCTCAGTGCCATGATCCTAGTGGGGGGACTTGCTTTAATGTTGCTAAACCTTGATACTTATCCCACTGGATCCACAGGGAAGTGTAGCCCTGACAATGAGGGGTAACAGCAGCAATGAGACAAGTTTGATTCATAGCAAGGCTTCAGGACCAGAACATATCTGAACGTTTTCTTCAGAGTTCAGAGAATACCTGGTGCTGGTCAAAGAAATACAATAATTATATGATTTTTGCAGGAAGGTGAGATCATCCAGAGGGCGAGTGCAAAAGATTATTGTTATGTCAAGTTCAGGGACAGTTTGCTTGCTGGGCTTTAGCTCTGTAAAACAGTTTATCTCCTGGTATCTCGACAGTAGTAAATGGGGTTTTCTTAGATATTTAACAAGGATACTGTACAGTCATTTTGGGTAGCTAGCCTTCCCTCGCCTCCTTAGGGATATGGTTTAAGTCCAAATGACAGGATGTGGTGACTCTACTTTGCAGGGGAGGGCAGGTTATGGGGTTACTCTTACAAAATAAGAAAGTTGTCAATAAAAATAGTAGCTAGCCTTTATATAGCACTAAATGTTTGCAAAGAACTTTATATATGTTATCTCATTTAATCCTGACAACAATTATATTATTATCCTCTTTTTTACAAATGAGGAATCTATGAAGGTTAGCATAGTTGAATGGAACAGCTCAGGATCTCATAGCTAATAAGTGTTTTAGGGGAGATATTAATATAACTAGAAGAAATGAGGAAGCTAAATCAAGGGAACCCCAAATTGGACCCTAGTTCCCAGAGCTAGTCATGTCCTAGCAAGAGCTTTGTAATCATTCGTTAGGGAAAAAAAAAGTCCCTAGTCTAATGCATGTGTATTGGTTGAGGGATGAAGAGCTAAGTTGAGTGGTTAGGGCAGGATTGGAAAACCCTGGTAGATAGTAGTCCTATCACAAAACTGGATCTTGGGATGAAAGGGTGGACCTAGTATCTCAAAGGGGAATGGATGGATGGAAATTGAATCTACCCCAGAGAGCTAAGCAGTACTTAGAGACCTGGGAGTCACTGATTATCAGAACAAAGGGGCTACAAGCTGAAAGCAGGCAGCCAGAAAGGTGGAGGAATTCAAGCCAAGAGTGTGCCTTTACAAAATGCATATATCCTACTAAGATAGAATTGAGAGAGTAAAAAGAGACAAACATAATGACCAGCAGTAGAATGGTCTGGATGTCTCTGGCCTCAGAAGAGGCTCTAGGAGAGAGTCTGGTGCTATGAATATGCTAGACTTTCTGGAGATGTCTATATAGGACAAACAACATGGAGACACTGGCCCAAACCATGATTCCTATACACATAGCATGTTTCTAAAATTTTATTTTTTATATGTAGGTCATGTATCCTTTTTGACCTTATCTTGGTGTAAGATATTGGTGTGTGCCCAATTTCTTCCATATTGTTTTCTAGTTTTCCCAACAATTTTTTTTAACAAATAATGAGTTCTTATTCCAAAATCTTAAAACTTTATACATGTCAAATACAAGGTTACTATATTTATTTGCTGCTGTCAATTACATGTCTACTCTGTTCCAATGATCTTCCTTTCTATTTCTTAAATAGTACCAGATAGTTTTGATAATTACTACCTTATAATATAGTATAAAATCTGGTACTGCTGTAGCTCCTTCTGTTACATTTTTTCCCATTAATTCCTTTGATATTCTTGACCTTTTGTTCTTACAAAAGAATTTGGTGATTATTTTTTTAACTTAGTAAAATAATTTTTGGTAATTTAATTGGAATGGCATTAAATATATAAATTAGATTAGGTAGAATTGTCATTTTTATTATATTGACTCTGCCTACCCATGAACAACTAATATTTCTCCAATAATTTAAATCTGATTTTATTTGTATAAAAAGTTTTTCATAATTTTGTTTATATAGTTCCTAGCTTTGTCTTGGCAAATGTACTCCCAAATATTTTATATTACCTAAAGTTATTTTAAATGGAGTATCTTTTACTATCTCTTCTTGCAGAGTTTTGTTTGTGATATGATGAGGAAGATGAGGAAAAATTGGAACACTAATGCATTGTTGGTGGAGTTGTGTACTGATCTAATCATTTTGGAGAGCAATTTGGAACTATGTCCAAAGAGCTATAAAACTGTGCATACACTTTGATCTAGCAATACCACTACTAGGGCGGTATCCCAAAGAGATCATAAAGAAGGGAAAAAGACACATATGTATTAAAATCTTTACAGCAGCTTTTTTTGTGGTGGCAGAGAATTGGAAATTGAGAGGATGCCTATCAATTGGGGAATGACTGAACGAGTTGTGGTATATAAATGTAATGGAATACTATTGTGCTATAAGAAATGATGAGCAAGTGGACTTCAGAAAAACCTGGAAAGACTTTACCAGGAGAGCATTGTACACAGTAACAGCAACATTGTGCAATGACTGAATTAAATAGACACAGCTCTTCTCAACAATGCAATGATATAAGACAAAAGATTCATGATGGAAAGTGCTATCCACACCCAGAAAAAAGAACTATGCAGTCTGAATGCAGATTGAAGCATACTATTTTCTCTCTTTTTTGTTTTTTTTTCTCTCTCTCTCTTTTTTGGTGGGCTGATTCTTTTTTCACAATGTGACTCATGTGGAAATATCTTTAATATGATTGTACATGTATAGCTTGTATTAGATTGCATACCTTCTTGAGAAGGAGGGAAGAGAATGAGGGGGAAAATTTAAAACTCAAAATCTTATAAAAGTGAATGTTGAAAACTAAAAATAAATAATTAAATACTTTAAAAAAATAGTCTGTTTATATCCTTTGACCATTTGTCTATAGAGAAATGGCTTTTATTATTACAAATTTGAATCAGTTCCTTATATCTGATATAAGAGAACTTTAGCAAAGAAACTGTAAAACTCATTCCTAGTTACTTGTTTCCCTTCTAATTTTAAATATGTTAGATTTGTTTTAATTTTATAATTAAAATTGGCCATTTGATTTTCTGAGATCTTCCCTATCATTTGTTTAGTCATTTCTTCTAAGTACAATTCTAAAATATTTGTTTCTTGATTTCCTAACTTATGATATCACCATTTATGTAGAGGTAATGTATGTACTGGGAACCTATGTTGGTATATCATATGAGATGTGTACCTATATTCTCTTGCTGACAAATTACTTTCCAGTTTTCCCAGTAGGTTTTTCTTTTTCAGTAATGCAATAATGCCTTACCTCAGTAACTAAGGAATTTGGTTTTATTGAACATATATTTACTTGCTTCTCTGTGTTAGGTACCTAATTATTTCCACTGATTTACCTCTCTATTTTTAAAGCAGCACCAAGTCTTTTTAATGATCATAACTTTGTAGAATAGCTTGCTCTCTGATAATGTTAGAACCACTTTCTTCCCATGTTTTTTCATCATTGCCCTTTAGATTCTTGAACTTTTGGGGGCAGAGTCAAGATGATGGAGTAAAAGCAGTGAATTGCTTGAGCTTTCCCCCAAACCCCTCCAAATAACTGTAAAAATGCCTCTAGACAAAGGGACTTATTCAATTTGAACTGTTTATATTCCTAGATGGAAAGATGATATTTCTAACTCATGAGACCATTGTCAGTATTAGGGTACTTGGAGGAAAACATATATATAGATATAGATAGATACAGGCAGACAGACAGGTAGATAGATAGATAGATAGATAGATAGATAGATAGATAGATAGATAGATAGATAGATAGA